>NC_081331.1:2168338-2484797 GCF_022539665.2 Daphnia carinata
AAAAGCAAATAAAAACCTGTTGAGATGGATATCAGGAGAATCAGAATAGATCTCAATCAACTTCAGTTATTCTTTTCCCTATAGTACTTAGTGACATAGCATAATAGATATACCTGCCTCAATTCAGAACCATAGACCAACGGAAAAGAACACAGAAATGTAGCTGTGAAAGCAGATCAGTTTAGAACACAGGATCAGGTATAGATCATCTAAGAGTAGACCTAAAATGCAAAGACAAAAATATTGGGCATAATTGCAGTTTACCAAACATAGTAGCAAAATAAAATAATTGTCAAAGAAAGACATATGCACACTTGGGTTAGCGAATGGGTAAGTCTGATGCAATGTATGGCAATCCGTTTTACCCCCGCCCCCCCCCCCTCCCCCAAAAAAAAAATAAAAATAAAAATATCGGCCTTACTTTCTGTTTTACTGCTACCCACCGGTAGATGGCGATAGCAGTGAAATAGAAAAAAAAGACCGATATTTTTCTTTCTTTTTTGGGTAAAACGGATTGCCATAGACACACTCACAATTTAACGCTGATTTCGATCAAGTCATTGGTTTTCTAGTTAAACCAGAGATTTTACCTTTCAAATTACATGGTACCCATACTCACCACACCAGCGCCACTTGGTACCCACGGAGCAATAGCACTTCTTGCCACTAGAACCCCGTGATTCCACGGGGCAATACATCTTACCGACAAAATATTATAGAACGTAAACATACTAGGCCGTTTCAAAGGATTCTATTTGAAACCGCAAAATGTTTTTTAAACGTTCAATAACAGCAATCCGGAATTTCCCCAGAAATTATTGCTCAAAGTCAACGTTAAGTGAAGATGAAATACAAAAGTTCAGTAAAATGGCAAATGAATGGTGGGATATTAATGGGCCATTTAATGGCTTACATTCGCTGAACCAACTAAGGTAATTTAACGCCGAATATCTTTAAAGTCCAGCTTTAGACTCAAGTGAAAATTTTAGAGTACCGTTTGTAAGAAAAGGAATATCTTCCTATCAAAAATCAGCTGTGAAAAATGCTACTCCTGCAAGCCTTTTGGCTGGGTGTTCAATCCTAGATGTTGGATGTGGTGGAGGCATTTTAAGTGAAAGCTTAGGTCGTTTGGGTGCAACCGTTACAGCAATTGATCCCAGTGAAGAAAATGTTGCAGCTGCCTCTCTTCATGCACAGAAACTTATGCTTAACAATGTGACATATGAAGTCAATTCTGTGGAAAATTTTAAGAACTTGAATCCGACTACTCATTTTGATGCAATTACTGCATCAGAAGTTATTGAGCATGTCGAAAATCCTGAATTTTTCATCCAAACCTGCACCGATTTGCTAAAGGTACTTGATATTTGCCAAGTTTACCTTGCTTTTGTAACTGAAATGTTTTTCATAGCCAGGAGGATCTTTATTTATAACAACAATAAATCGAACTGCAGCTTCATGGGCCCTTGCCATTGGTGCTGCAGAATATGTCCTCACTGTTGTTCCTAAGGGGACCCATGATTGGAATAAGTTTGTCACTCCAGATGAACTCAATTTCTTCATTACTAAGAGTATGTTGTTTGTTGGAAAAATTAATAGTTATTCATAACAGGTTTTCTTTATTTATTTTTGTTATTAATTAATTTTAGATAATTGTCAATTGCGACAGCTTCATGGAATGGCCTACAATCCGTTCACTAACAAATGGCATTGGTCCAAATGCACTAGTGTCAACTATGCTCTTCACGCTACAAAATCAGTTCACAATTAGCGTCTAACCTTACGAAAGATCTGGATTGTTATTGTTTTTCGAATACTAGGTTACCATTATGAACCTTAACGGTGGTTTGTGTTATATTTTATACTTAGTTGAACATCCGGCAATAGCTCATTGTTAATAAAAGAAAAAAATTGTTGAATGGAATACATGAGGTGCGTGGCATTAAAAAAACACTATTGTTTTTTAGTAAATGGATGCAACTGCTTCAACATATGTTCACTTTGTCGTCTCGCGTTACAAGCGGTCAAATCAGGAAGAGCGCAGGGTTACATGAATTTCATTTACGATACACTTCAGTTTGTTTAACGTGATGCGATTAAACTTTACCGTACAGCTTGGTGTTAAAAACCCCTTGATTCTTCGAATTTTCGCGCTGCCACGTCAGCCAAGAGTTCCAGCAAAGAATTAAATATCACGGGCTTTAATCGGTAATGCAGCACCGTAACGTTTTTTTGCCTCTGCTTTGTAAGCACTAACCATTTCCCTTATAACTAGGTGTGAGAACATCTGTGAAATTTGCGTGTGCAATAACGAACGGAATTCATATGACAAGTAAAAGTCAAGCGTGCAAGTGTTAGGGTTTCCGTTAAGTCCAGGACTGAATTTCCAGATTGTCACCATGTCTTTGAACAGACCCCCATCCACGCTCACCGACTTTACAAATGTTGGTGAAGCTAGCGTGAAACTGCATGCACAACTTTCTGCTCCAAAAGGTGGAAATCTAAATGATAAATCGGCTGTCAGATGGTGAGGCGTTTTTTGGGATGTGACTACTGAACTTGTACAGTACGGAATAAAATCCTTGTAATGCTCAACGTCAGAGACAATATTAAATAGTTGCTCCACAGAATACCTGCAAAAATGTATAATCTTCAATTAATAAAAAAAAATTGTTGGCCGACAAATTGTCTACCCTAATAATATTTTTTCAGAATAATTCTTTTTTCCGTTTTCCATTTGCAGCCCAACCGGTAGTTTAAAGCCACGGTTTGGGATAAATAGGTTCGTTGTTTTAAATTCTCTATGAAATAAACGTGAAGGGAAATTTTCCTCCTGCCATTGTCCAGCAGCTTGTGTTGCAATGCATTGAGTATGAACGCATTTTCTACAGAAAATAAAAGGTAAAACTTTCAGCCAAGATATCGATTGAATGAAAAATGATTACAATAATTTACCTGGAAAACGAAATCACGTTCTTCCTTGTTAGTTGCGTTTTACAACCATGAAAAATGACAGCTAGAGGTGAAGAGTAGCTTTTTAACATTTATTTTTTTTCACTAGCGATCAAGGCAAAAATATTGTTTTCCTGCAAATCGAGAAGCAATTTTTGGTTATAGAATATATTAACTCACACACTCCAGTTAAAATTCAGGGCTCTAATATGACGTAGGCCTATTACATACACAGATAGGTAATGCAAAGCAGTCGAAACTGACACAAACTAGTAGTTTCCACGGTGCTGGTTGAAAAACGACTGACCAATGCCTTTTTCCAATCAAGCCACTCAGTTCTCCAGCGTATCGTTTTATAAAAACCTGTACGAGCAGTAAAATGGATCCCACCTGATATGCACTCAGAAAGAGAACAGCGCTGGACTAAGAATAGAAATACAACAAAAAAGCTAACACGGCGGGTCAGATATCCTCTAGTGATATTCTCTCTTTTTCATGAAAAAATATTTGGTTGATCCAACAATTATTTTTCAAACTTTTTTAAGCTAGTAAAAAAAGGAACAAAAAAAGTGAACAACCGGTTGCTATCTGGGGCAACCTCGTCGTTCAGGACAGAACATTCAACTTGTGAACTTTCAGCCGTGTTCCCTTATAATTTTTACGGACAGAACGAATATTTGTTATTTAACTCAAGAGAGTGTTCCACGTGCAGTTGAAATTATGCTTAGGTATACTTTTACTTAAACAGGAATCAAGTTACAAGTTGTGCTACATAGGAACGTTGAGCAATGTTAGTAACTGGTTGTTACAAACTTGTTTTAAAAATAGAAGAAAGGTATGTTAGGCAGTTGGGCAATTGGGAGTTGGGAAGCTTTGCTTACTTTTTGGGTTTTCCCTATCGGGCAAAGGATACAACTTAAATTCGAAAGATACGTTGGGCTAGGTTAGTGGTGGCTCACGGAGTCATACGTGTATGAAAAAGTAGAACATAAAGTAAAAAACAAAAAAATACAGGAACCATCTAGATCAGAGTAACTTTCATAGCTTTATTCATTGGATTTGTTTTGCAAAACCAACCTGCGGATACTGGATAGACGGAATTTTTAATGAGCATGAAACCGATTTTCACTCAAAACTTTCCAAAATCACGACATAACTATTTGGTTGCAGCAAGTTGTGAAATAAGAATACGTACGAAACGGACAATTTCCAGTTTATGTAGTGTTCTATGTAGATAAACGACTGAAGTTACCATATGTATTGATGCCAGCGCAAATATAAAATGTGCAATAAACCGATAGCTTGTCCGACGACACAGTTGTTGGTTAAGCTTATTCAGAAACTTCATAATATTTAAGAACAAAGTTCCCCCTTAAATACTCCATTGTACAGTAGTCTTAGAATTAGGTAAAGAAAGAAATGTTTAGCGTGTTATAGTTTAATTGCTTTCAGAGTCAGGTTTTCTTCCTCGATCGAGCGAGCTAATGCCGTTACATTACCGGCTCCGAATCCTCGCGCCCCTTTCCTCTGCATCACTTCCATGAAAAATGTTTCCTCGTTGAACAACGGTGTTGTAAAAATTTGCAGAAGATACCTGTCCGACACAGACATAAGAATCATCCCTGCACGGCCACGTGAAGATCATAATATAAATTTACTTGTCACGACTAGTTATATCTGCGGTATCCGCTTCAGAATCAAGGAGAATACCCAACCGCTGAAATTCGTCAATGCTATAACCTGCCGCTTGAATTTCTTTTCTTTTCCTTTCCTGAAAACAAACGAATTCCCGTCTAGTACATTAAAACTCAGGAAGGTATTTGCGTTCTTATGAATGTCATACATTTTGATAATAGGCTTTAGGTGGTGCCCGGAATTGAACTTGTTTGCGAATCATGGCATCTACGCAGCTTGTGACATCATTTGTGGCGAGCCCTATGTGTTGAAGACCCGGCCCACCATGACCTTCGAGAAAGGCACTGATATGAGCATTCTCTGTTTCAACATGCATCAATATTTAAAAACGATTACATAACTCGTCCTAATGCACACTAACGAAAACAAATACCGTTCTCTGGAAGAGATTCAGCGATTACGATTTTTAATGACGTGTCGTCCATTGCGTCAGGATTTGCATTAGAAATTCCGGATTCGGCACAGGGCCAGTAATCCATAACGCGCAGTCTCATTCCCACTCCACCCTTGATTACTAGACCCTCATTCAAGTCTTCGGTTGGATTCATTTGAAATTTTTGCATGCCGAGGCAATTCTGATACCATTTGATGATGTTCTGGGATTCACCGGGACGGCACACATAAGTCAGGTGATCAACATGTGTAAAAGGCTCTTCACCTCGGGCTGCAACAGATTCTTGAAATGTCGGAAGGAATGATCCCTGGTATTGCGATTTGTCCAGGAGAGTGTGGATGATATTGCCACAGCAGGATCCAACAATTGAATATCTTACTTTTCCCGCTTTGTCTTCTACTTCTGTTACCGGATGGAATAGCATTCCTCCATCTTTTTGCATTTTGTTTGTGACATGTTCCAGGTTTTTTACTTCCAACGCAACGTTAAAAACGGTATCAACCTGATTAACTGAGGACGAGAAATGAGAAAATGGCACAAATTCCGGACGATAAAGTTTCTTATTTTCTGTGACGAGGAAAATGGATTTATGGCTTCCGATCACCCACTGTGTGTTCACTGCTGTTTCTCTTCGACCTCTGAGAGAATATCCAAGTTTGTCCAAAAAATATGATGCGATTTTTTTTCCATTAGAAACGCCCAACTCGATGTGGTGTAACGCACTTGACCGCATCTTAAAAGAAAAGATGAAGAAACGTTAAACAAATCCTTGCTTTATTTGCTGCGTCTAAAATACTAATGTCTGGGCGACAGAAGCAACTTTTGGGACTGTCAGGAGTCTTGTAAAGCCATGTTTACAATTACGTGTTTCATAAACGAGTCCAGTTTTCTTCAAAAGGTCGTCCCGATTAGAACGGGATTTTTTTTTCTCAGCTTCACGCATTCGAAATAAGTTGGATGCCTGCGGTCATCCAACTTGCTTAACATTATTATTCTACACTGCTGGCGAAATAAAAGTTTTGGCTGTATCCAATTGGTTTGGACCAGTAGGTAAAGCATAAGCCACTTTCTATTCAATACGAAAAAACAGGCTGCAGTCATAGATTAACAACCCAAAGTACCAAAAAATTAGATTTTTGTAAACAACCGAAAAAAAACCTGAATCGGAAAGCGACAATTTTTGTCATTTTCAGTTGTTGACTCCTTCTAGTCGGTCACGAGCAAGCATTTTCTTACTGTTACGTAATCCTTGCCTGTTGCTTTATACTGTTGTTGGGAAAAACGCAATCTGTTTCCCCACGTTTCTTCATTGTTATCGTTTTCAGCAAGAAATTTAAAATGATGTGTTTTAAACGAGTGATAACTACAAATCAACGTTTCTGTAGAAATATTTCTCTGAAATCAACAGTAAGTGTTGAAGAGCTTCAAAAGTTCATGGCAAACAATTGGTGGGACGCTGACGGACCAGCCAAGCCCTTATACTCGTTCAATAAACTAAGGTGATTTATCGATACTATGTTTTAAAATATACCAACCCATGTAGAACTCTTTTTAAAAAATGTTTTCATTCCACAGAGTACCTTTTGTTGAACGAGGCATTCGGTCTTGTCAAAAATCAGTCGTGGCAAAGGCCACCTTGGAAAGCCCTTTAGTCGGATGCAAAATATTAGACGTCGGATGCGGTGCGGGCATTTTGAGCGAAAGTCTAAGTCGCTTAGGGGCGAATGTTACAGGAATTGATCCGAACGAAAATAGCATTGGTGTAGCTCTTGAACGCGCCCAAAAAATGAAGCTTAAAAATGTCTCTTATGCAGTCAAAACTGTTGAAGATGTCAACCCGCCTAATGCTGTTTCACCAACTCTCTTTGACGCTATCGTCGCATCGGAAGTTATAGAACATGTGGAAAACCAAAAATTGTTTATAAAGAAATGCATTGAACTCCTAAAGGTATTAGATTTCTGGAATCCCAATCGCTCTATTAGGAAATAAAAACGCCGATCCTTTGCTAAAGCCAGGAGGTTCTTTATTTGTAACCACCCAAAATAGGACTGCTGCTTCTTGGGTCTTCGTCATCTTTGGAGCGGAATACGTTCTTAATATCGTACCAAGAGGGACCCATGACTGGGCAAAGTTTCTTACCCCGGACGAGCTCATTTTTGAAGCCGAAGAAAGTATACGATTCAAGAATATTTACTTTTAAAAATGGACTTAATTATATTTTGGCGTGATCTTTTAGATAATTGTCAACTACGACAGCTTCGGGGCTATTTCTACAATCCGATCGCTGATAACTGGACTTGGTCTAAAGACACAAGCATCAATTATGCCCTACACGTACAAAAATCAAGTCATGGCAAGTGATAAACAATGCATGGAAATGTCAAATAGTCTACGTGACCTCGGGGATGACAACCGCGAAAAACGATGATCATGAGTGATGGTCATTTTACAACTTCTGTGAAATAAATCACTTACGCTACGATTTTAAACCCCAATTCTAATTTTTTTGAAAGAGCTTCGGTGCTTAGCATAAACACATTCTAAGAAAAAATATATGGTTCTATGTCGTAACTGGTACAGGTGTACCGCACAAAAGTCCCGCTTTTGATGCTGAACTAGCATCCGTTAGACTACTTTTTCAAATATCCGTTTTATCCGATGTTACGTAAGCGATCCAGCATCCGCGCTGTAATCCGCGTCAGCTCTCACACCCCATTTTAAACGAAAAATTACTACTTTCTTGTTGCTCAAAAATTTAGTGAGGGATAAGCATTGTCCTATCATAATTCATACAGAGAGCAACCATAGTCTACGTAACTTGAATGAAGAAGCAATCAGCATATCAGGGAATTTTTTTACTTACCGGAAAGAGTGGCGAGGAATCCTTTGTCGTGTGCAGCGCCGAGTACATCGGGTTTGACGTCTCTGCGAGAGCTTAAGAGTTCCGCCTATGCTTCTCTGAAAAGACAAAATCATTAGAAACGGGCTTCAGAACATTCAACTGCTTTTAAAGACTTACAATTTGCCTTCGGTGTACGAAACACGCGTTGAACAACAACAAAAATGTTGTTTATCAACCATCATGTCCTACATTCACAGATATAATCTTCCAGGCACGAACTAGTACGCAATAATGTCTGCAAACTGGCAATGCAATGGAAAAGAAATTAGAATAGCCATATCACAGCACGAAATCACTGCCAGCATCTGCAATGTTGTTGCGTTTCTCTAACACAAGTGCAAAAAAACATGCCGATTTGCATTACACGTTTGACTGATATGTACCACAGATTCGGCACAAGACAAAGCAAATAACTATGAGCCCGACTGAAACACTGGCTGCAGCAGGACTAAAAAGTTGAATGACATTTTTGGAGTGTGAGACAAGGAGGCCAAGGTGGGGTAAGAAACTACTGCTTCAAACAAAAAAACGACACGTGTAGCCTATGTTTTTGTATTTTCCATTCCACAACTCTAAATTTTCATCGACACATGGTTTGCAAGGACACAGGTATGAACGATAGGCGTGGAGGATGGGTGATCATTTTAAGGAAACGTAGGTCGTCGAAGCTTGAAAGTCACTAGAACACCTAAATTCGACTTCAGTTGCCATCGGCATCCCTGTGATCCATAACGTATTGAACGGTAACTTAACAGGCACTATATACATTAGCACTTGTTACAGGCCTGATTACTGACAATATAATTCCTACATTTGTCTGGTTGGTTTTTTTCTGACGATTGCTTTCACAGCTTTGCCCTCACGAAGTTTTACTGCAGACGGTTCGTGACGTGCACCAAATGCGTACCTAATGAAATTAATAGATTTATTGTGATTCTCAATAAGTACAAGGAGGACACAAAAAGAGATATCTGAAAGAAAGCATAAGGAACAAATCACGGCTTTACGTACGTTATATTATATTATTTCAAAATGCCAAATTCTTTAAATAATTTACAATGGATAGTTACATAATACATTCATAATACATTAACTACTCGGTTATATTTACGAAGCGAATTCATGGCATCAAAACGATTTGTTCCACGGCATCTTCTTCGTCTCGTCTAACGCTGGACGTTGGATGCGATCCATACTGAGGAAAGAACGAGCCAATCGATGGTTAATTGCTTCATTAAAAGTTCCAACAGGTAATAAGAGTTTTACCGGCTGCTGTTCTTCGGAAAACATCTCTTCAGCAGGAGCTATGAGATCCAGCGTTTGATGAGATAGCAATGACAAAGATCGAAGTAAAGGTGCCGTTGAATCTATCGAAAAATTAAGCGATGGAGGTCCACAGCTACACGCTCCCGGACAACCGCAATCCGATTCTTTGGGAAGAAATTCGGTTTCATTAACCTCTGCAACCGGTGCATAATTACTACTCTCTCGTGTTGGCACCGCTGCGTCTTCTTCTACCAATCGAACGATGTGGAACGGACTGTCAAGATTAATCTCATAAGGCGGTGGAGGACTGGTTGGAACGAAAGAATCAATGGTATGAAGACGACTCGGCAGAACGGGAGACAAAAGCTGCACGGGGGTACGTCGGACCCGATTACGTTGTGGGGTTGAATTTCGTGAGCGAGCAGGTGTGGAAGACCTAGACGATGTCGGGGTAGCATTCAGCAATTCCGCTCCGCCCGTTGAACATCGAGAGTGCCTCATCAGCTCCCGTCGTCTTCTGTTACCAGGTGTTGGTGTCGGCATCACTGAAACTCTTCCACTTTCGCAGATATTGCTACTTGTCCTGCAAATATCAGTAAACATCTTTTCTTAGTTTACCTAGAATCACAGTAATCGCTATCAAGTTTCACTTTTCCAACTCAGCCAGTTTGCCAATCTCTGCGTAATCGGGCGGTGCTTCGTAGCTTGGTGGGTTTTCTATTTCAACCTCACGCTCGTCTGAATTGTTGACTAGATTTGCAAGAAAATAACAATTTTAAGCAATTCGCCTTTCACTTCTAATACGTACTTATTTGGGAACGGATAAAATCTAGTCGGGCTTGTCGTTCTCTCATCAGTTGTGAATGAGATGACATGCGATAGAGTAATGCCAATATGCTGGCAATAAAAAGAACGACACCTGTAACCAATTGATTTGATTACGTTTAATTTTATGCTGAAACGTTGTTATGTTAACCTATACCTAAGGTGGCAACGAGGAGGACAAACGAAGTGGCACCAAAGTCACCGTAACTGCTTATTTTCGGAAAATAATATTTCGGTGTATGTGTCATCCACCATGTAGGATCTTTTGAAGGCAACACGCAATCGAGTTAGGAGATAGTTAATCCATTTCAGCAATAATATTACGACTAATATACCTTTATCGCTACAACTTGTTTGTTCGTCGCTGTCGTCTCCGCAATGGTTGAATCCATCACATCGCAAATCGGACGAAATGCAACGATGATTCAAACAGACAAAATCTTTCATGGCGAAGCATTCTGCGGATAACACGAATGGTCAAGATCAACTTTGTAATTTGTCTAAAGCTATTTGTGATATTATATTAGTACCGGTGTAACTAAAAACGGCGTAAGCAATGGCCATTTTGAATTCACTTGACAATCTTCCTCGCAATCGTATGTAGAAACCAACGTCTATTGGAATCACGTATTCTGAATTCACGGACTGCGGGCTTATCTCAGTTGTTAAGGATTCCATCAACGGTGCCAGCGATATCAGCCCCTGACGGATTTCTAGCATCGTTCCTCGCTCTTTTTAAATGAGCAAACGATTACTTAGTATAGGACAGTTTTTTAAAAGAGAATTACAAAAATTATGTACCAAGACTGCTGAGTTGTTCTACTCGAACGAGTAAATGAGATTTAGGAGTTTGCTGATAGTTTGGCACTGGTTTCATGAGCCAGATGCAGTCCTATAATAAAAAGTTTTTGTTTAATTATTTTATTGGTAAAAAGTACCGTTTAATGAAATTACATAAAGTTTGGCAGAATCCGGAGATGACATGTTGTACATGGTAATCACACCGCCATAGTCGTCCACCAACCCACCGCAATCCGTAACAGGAATCTCGATTAACTCTGCGGATTCTATTCAAAGAAAGATGTCGTCAAAACGCTTTGTCATAGTTGATAACTTTGATAGCTTTACCGTTAATGAATCTGTAGCTGGCTCGGTAACCGAAAGCCCTTCCGCCATTAGCGAAAAATCGGATGGTTAGCTGATTGCTGTGGATCAGGACGACTGGCGGTCGGAATAACGAACTGCCAAGTGCATACTGTCTGATTTCGTTAGCATCACTTATCTGAAAAACAAGGATAACCATTGTTCTTTATAGAAACAGCATTAAACGAATAACAAGTCCTAATTTCAATACCTCGATGAACGATGACAATCCGAGCGCAAAATCGTCAAAAATGAGCATGATGGATCCCGTGAAAGAGGAGGAATTGTTGTAATCGAGGTTTTGCAACTTGACTTCATTGCTGTAATCTTGCGGATAAACTGTCGGGAAATGCGGACTACTAATGTAGCCATTGTCGCCATGCCTGCCGCCAATCGTCCTTGTATTCACTGCAGCAAAGAATGTGATTAATTGTTCATCTTTCCTTTAGAGAAGGTGAAAGATCTTACCAACGGAAGCGAATTCAAGTAGGAAAGCGTAATCATAGCTACGACTAAAGACAAAATTTATCGTTAGCGTTCGGCCGACAGAATGATAATGATCCTGCGTGCGTGAATCATGCACCAACTTGAAGGACTTGCCACAAATCAGGCGTGGCGTCGAATAAAAGTTTTCTTTGATAAGTAAGTGATCGCATGCACTGTTACGAAAAGAAGGAGAAACGTATTAATCTGTGAATTCGAGAACGATCCAGAACGAAGCCAAACAAATAGTACAAGATGGTTACGTAAACAAAAACTAATAGGATTCATTTTTAGCGTAAAAAAAAAAAAAAAATCAAGACCGTGCTATTCTTCGATAGTTTCCAAGACTTGTTCAAATTTCGTTAAGTTATTAGTTAATAGAAAGAAAAAAAAACTTACCTGCACCGGTTTGCGGCTGTAACATTGGCAGTGACTTCGCAACTGGGAAGATTGAGGATTTTCACTCGCATTTGAATAGAGCAAGCTGGACAAGTGGTCAGCTCTACTGAACAAAGGCGACTGTTTCCAATTCCGGCTTGCTGTTGACCATACATAGTAGAATAGTAACTGCGAGACGTGATAGAAACGATCCGGTCATAGTCGAGATTCTTGGCTATAATAGTGCCATTTTCTCCTTGGTCGAAGAAGAAACGTTTCGGTGCGTAAGGATTCTGAGTGCATATATCATGCAGCATCACATTGGTTGGAGTCGGTTGTTCCGGCAGTGCGGAACGGGCCGTAGATTTGCCTACTGTCCATAGCAGCAACAAACATCCTGATAAAAGACAATCAGTTAGTTGAAAACTATAAACAAATCGAGAAAGAAGATTCTTACCTAGAACAGACGCCAGTTTGGAATAGAACAAGCGTGTTGAGTAGCTTCAAGACAACTGAAACATCGATGGAATATTTGCCTGCCTGATGGATGTCCACGTGAACAAAAAAAGAAAATCCAATTATCAACTCCCCAATTATTTAGCAACGGAAAAGGCCAACACCGCATGAAATAGGCGCGTGTACCAAACTGCGCACGAAGCCAAAACAATGTCGTACGAGAAAATACCAAGCGAAATGAGTCACAGGCCAGAGGTACTCAGAATCACAAAAAAACTGTATTTTCGCTATTGCTAATTTTAGAAACAAGACGCTGGTAATAAAAAGTTATTTCATCATTCGTTCTGAAAGAAGTTAGAATGAAAATAATAAAAAATAAAAAATGTGTTCAGGAGGAGACAAAGATCAAATGACATGCATCAATTGTCTAGGTTGTTGCTCACAAGTCTCGCCATGGTAACTACAATGGCACAAATACATTTGACAGTTTAATTGTGAGAAAAAAAAAAAATGATTAAAAAATAGGGAGGGGGCGTCGTGTGTTTGATTTACATCGAGAGAGAAAACTAGACACAAAAGTGTGGACGGCATCATCATTATCGTTCAAACTGGCGAAAAGCATCAAGATCGTCAAAAGAGATACGTCGGAGAAAGATTTAATCCAATTAAGCAGTGGATAATCTCGTTAAGAAGGAAGGGAAACATTTGTTCATCGGTGATGTGCAGCCGTCAAGAGGAGAGAGATTAGGGCGGCAATCATTACCAGCGGAGAAGTCATTAAACCTTTGGGGGCGTGATTGTAGGTGGGACAATAGGTGCACTGATAACTGCCGCATACCTGGCAAATGTCCATAACGTAAAGTTCGTAAGTTTCGACGACCGTTTCGTTGAACCGCTCGGGAGCGTAGTAGTCGTAGACGCGGACGGGCAAGTAGCGAGTCATGTTGGCTACTGGAAGCCAGCGCTCGAATGTGAATTTGACACAAGTATCATCGCCGTCCAGGGCGTCAAAATAGAAGACGACTTTGTGGTCGAGGAATTTGGCCCGTCGCAGATTGCGGACCTTTCTAGAGAGGATGTACTCATCCAGCACCTGTTGTTGCATGTAGTAGCCCGTCGGGACGGCCACGTCCAGCACTGCCATGCCAGACTGGTTCGATTCCCGCTGGTTCGTCCAGCTCGAGCAAATGTCGTACGTGATGTGCGAGTTGTTGCGACCTGAGAAACTTAAGCGAGGCAACACGGAAAAGGCCTTCACCGCCGGCGGTGTTACGAAACGGTTGACGTCCACGTTGTACTGCAAAGAAAGCTGGGCGATGGCGTAACCGGCACCACGTGCTTGAATCTTGACAGTACCCCAAGCGTTTGGAATCTCCATAAACTGGGGTGTGGCCAGGTTCTGCTCCGTTATGTACATGGTCCGTTGTAACTGAGGATTTGACGTCGCCTCCACGTGAAGAGTTAGCGAGGTCACTTCACGAATACGGTGACGTACCGTATATTCAATCAAGGCCTATTAAGCAATATGCAAGAATTAAACTAAATTCTGTGTGTGTGAAAAAAAAAAAAAAATTATTAATTTATACCTGTGTAGCGATGATGGTATCTTGAGTGGAAGCCCAGCCCCCATCAGTCAACCGGTGCGTATTGAGCCATTTGACGATGGGTTCAACGAAAAGCTCTTGACGTCCAACATACGTCAGCAAAGCGTAAGCTGTAGTTTCGACATTGGTGGCGTCAAACGGATTAGGCAATCGGGGAAGGAGGAAAGGCCTTTGATTTTCAAGCCTTTGCGCTGGTAAGGGAACAGGTTCTCGACCCCAATAAATGTAACCACCATCTTCGCGAGCGTGTCGACGCAGAAGGCCAAAAGCCGCTTCCGCCGACGTACTCTTGGCCAACATCATGGCGTAGGCTACAATAGCCACTTCGTACGGATCACCAGCGCGATCCAGTAAGTTAAGATTACGGTCGAGCCAAGAGATAGCGCGGGAACGGGAGACGGCCACTCTTGGGCCTAATTCTCCGGGCAAATCCCGAATGACCGTTAAGGCGATGACGACATGAGCCGTGAGAGATATGTTGCGATGTCGAATGGGGTCATTGAAGCCCCACGATGTCGTACTGTTCATTTTACGATCGGCGAAACGCGGCGCCACTTCGTAAAAGGCTCCTTCGGGCGACTGGAACTGGATCATCCAGTCGACCGCCTTTGCAATGACACCCGGATCGATGTACAAATAATTTTCCCACTCGTTGAAATTGGCTTCGGCCAATATACGGGCGCAGAAGGCCGTTAACCAAACGGATTTGGACGAATATTCCCAATCGGCTCGGAAATACGAAAAGGCGCCGTCTCTGTGCTGGAACGACAACTGACGTTGATACGCGATATTCAGATGGTAAAACGCCTGCAATACACATCCATCGATTAGAAGGTAATCCTGTTGAATACAAAGAACGAACAGTCGCTTACCTGACGATCGATTTCACGTTTCCTTTGGGTAGTTAAACGCATATACTTGACGGTGTAAAGATTAGCGGCGAAACTGAACATGTTCTGTTCGGCGCAATCCATCGGAAGGGTCAAGAGCGAAGTGGCATTAACGGGCATAGTGGGGAAAGCCGGGCCGACGACATCACCGACAACCGAAACTCGGGCTCTGTTAGAGCCAAAAACGTAGTAACGATCCTTCTCGTACGGAATGATGGGCGTTTCCGTGACGTTGACGTAAACGTATTGCAAGAACCAGGCGCGGTTACTCAAGTCAAGCATGACGGATGTGTGACGGAACTGCGGCACACCGTCAGCTTCCACTCGGACGCGACGGACGACTTGATCTTTGCGGATCAGCGATTTGGCCTGAATAGTGACTTCGATATCGCCAAGTCTCGTTGGCACGATGGGAATATAAACCACCTGTTATACGAAAGGCGTTATTAATTAATGGTAAAAAAAAAAAAAAGGGAAAATGAAAAGAATTATTAACCTGAGAGCCTTGAGCTGGAATCCAGGTGAGATGCTGCTTTTCACCACGCGACGTTCTGGCTTCGTAAGATTTGACTTCACCAAACTCTTCGACGTGAACGAATTTGTAGTCGGGCGAATCGGCAAGCGTGACAACAACGTCGGCTTCGATGGTGGCGTAGTTGAAGAGGGTGATCCTGATACCGACTTGCTCACCTTGGCGACAATTGGTCGGCATTTCAACGTTCATGTAGAACGGCCGGTATCCGGCAAACTCGCGGACGTGCCTGACCAAACCGAAACCGTTTTTGGGGCTGACGGAAAAAGCCGAAACGACCCAATGAGTCGGAATTTCCGGAATCTGAACGGTAAAGATCGAGTGGCCGTGCGGGCCGATGTTGATGTCCTTCCACAGCCAAGAGTTCTCGTACATGCGGAGCAGACGATTGATTCGCTTCAAACGGTATTCGGCCAATTCTTGACGCTGATATGATGGACAACCTGCTTCGTCAGATCTATCTTCGCAATCGTACTGGCCGTCGCAACGACGGTCCGATCGGTAACAAGATCCAGACATGCAAGCCAAAAGGCCGAGTGTGATATTACAGGAATCCGGCCTTCGAATAACGTTGGCGTCGGTGAAGACGACCAAGGAAGCATATTCGAACGTGCGATTAGCATCAATGCCAAAGGTAGAAGCTGGATAATTAACCACCGTCTCAGCATCACCTTCGCGGGACGTCCAGTAATGCCTCAATGTTCCGTTAAGAGATTCATCAAATGACGTCATTTTCGTAATGACTTCTGCGTAACTCAGTTCATTTCCAGCCTGAAATTTTTCCACATTAATTTGCAAATGAAATGAATATGAAAATTAGAATCTTCGATGATGCCTGCATGTTGAAAAATCCCTTGTCGATAGCTGAAATTCCGACGTAGGCGCCAGGATCGCCGAGAACGACAACTTCGACCGTGTCGCCGGTTTTGTCTTTCATCGGGTTGAGAGTGAGCGTAAAGTTATTCCTGGAAATTCCGTTGACGGGGAAGGTGAGACTGTCGGCGACCACTTCGCCGTACTTGGCTACGTGGTAGATGACAACCGTAGCGACTGGAGCCATCTCGGCGCTCAGAGGGATGGCCAGTGTCGTCACACTGGGCGAACTGCCATGAGAGCCCGTCAAAAGAACAATACCCTTGGATATGACAATGTAATTGAAGGTCTCGGCGTAAAAGTTGGTCCTCACGTGCAGGATGAGGTATTCACCCACCTGGGAAAATAACATGACATTGTCAATGGAATTCAAGAAGAAACAAAACAACGTGAGTGACATACTTTTGGGCCTCTGGTAGATGTGAGAACTTTGATATGTTTATCGCCAATTGAATAGTGAGTAAGGGCCAGTAATTCGGCAGAGGCCCGCTCTCCGTATCCGTCTTTATAGTTGGCCGTTAGTTTAAGGGCACTGATCTCATTTACTAAATCTTTAACGCGTTTATCGCCCGTCCCGACATTGCTTCCAGTACTCTGAGCAAGCTCGGACCGTAAATCAATCGTAAACTCCCAAATGCCCGGCTGTTCCGGCAAAGCTTTAGCCTCACGGGCTTCTAGCGTGCGGGAAGCGCTCGAACGGAACTGCACCGTCGGCCGGATCTCTAATCGGTCGTATCTAAAACGTTCCGCAGGCAGGATCGATCCGTCGTGGAAAGACACGGCCAGCTGGAAAGAAAGAAGAAAATGAAAGAAATTTTCAAAATGGGCTTGCCATTATCCCACGGGTTGTTAAACATAGTAATTGCGACGTACGAAACAAGTGAAAGGCATGGCCGGCTTGATGACTTGTGGACTTCCGCCAAGAAAGTTGAGCTTCAACGAAGAGTTGTAGATGCGAGCCGTTGAAAATCCTTCGACGTAGTCTTCACGGTAGCGATCGCCGACGATGGCCGTAATACGCAATTCAATTCCATCCAGTTTGGGCACCATTCGTTGGAGTTCTGCCATGGGGTATTTAAAAGTGTAGAAGCCTCGGAACTGCAACATAAACAAATTTGAATAAGAAAAAAAAAATTGAATGAAACAAGCAAGAGAAACGAGATTCAACATTTCTTTAAAAAAAACTTACATCTCTGAGGACTTCTGATCCCTCGCGGGTGTGTGGAGTGAACCATCCGCCTCGAACTTCCTTGAAGGTGAGATTACGTTCTATGACCGAGTCGCGAATGCCTGGGCGGCCTACGATCGGCGCGTTCAATCGGAGGGGTTTGAACGTGGCCTTAAGGGTCAGATTGCCTCGGACGGGCGCGCCGCTCGTGTAATTGGCCATGACAGTTCCATGGATAAAGTCATCCGAATCGAAATAAAAGGCCGGCATGGTGACGTTGACCTCGAATCGCGTCTGGTAGTATTCCTCAACGTGGAAATGCTCCTCCTCGGTCTGGCCCTGGGCCGTCACGCGGATCGTCCACTCGCCGAAGGTGGGCTGGTCAGACAGGGCGTAGTCCAGGCTGACGGCACCAAAGTTGGACTGCGGAAGGCATGAAAAGAATGGAAATGATCCAACGATGATGATGACGATAATTCATGTTGATTATTGTATTGTTACCTGTCGAGAGAGCCAACGGCGTACGACGAACCCGCGGGGGTCAATCATGTACACGTCGACGGCATCATCGAACGCACGCAACTCCGTGTTGATCGGTATCGTCCGGAACCTCACTATTATTGCACAAACGAATGGGAAAAAATCATTAACCAGATATACGAACAATGTCCAAAATGGCGACTACAAAAACCTCAAAATTTCCCTTTTCTATGTTGTATCGACAATCATGTAATTTGTATGAATCGTTGAAATGTTGCGTGATTTACCGATTTGGCTCTGGTGGTAGACGGGTTTTTCCGTTTGAATGAAAATCGTCATGGAACGTTGTGAAAAGTTGAGAATGGTTTCGTTGAGGAAGGCGGTGCCGCCCAGGGCTCGATCCGTGTTTCCTTCGACGCGGAGTCGGTACTGGCCTGGAACCGTTGTGCTCGGTATCTGTAGCGCCACGAACGGAATAACACACAGAGAAAAGGACATTAATATTTCATTGTTATGACTTCATTTTTACAAAAGAGAAAAAGAAAGCAAATGAAAACAAACTTTAATGAGAAGAGTTTCCGGAATGCCCGGCTTGCACTCTTGCGTGGCCGAGCCAATGTCCACGCCATTACGTAAAATGGAGGCACGGACCGACAGGGTGATCGGCGAGCTCAAAATCGAGACGGCAACTCGATAAATTTGGCTGGGCCGAACGATCCGACTGGCCACGATGAAGTAAGTCCTTAAAACAAAACAAAACAACACAATGGCGAGGTATTAGTTTACACGGTGCAACTCAATTTTCCTGGTTTACAACTTAAACGATCATCTTACGGTTCTTCAAAGATAGCGTTTGTGTTGTCCCCAACGCCAAAAGGCCGGCGGGCGAACGGGTCAATATTGTTATTAAACAGATTTGGCCTTTGATTGTTGTCTCTGCTGGTATCCTGAAAGTTGATACGAGTCGGTTGCGTCGGGGCGCTCTGTTGGGCGGCTGTCGAATCCAGCAAAAGTAAAACAAAAAGGGACGATGCGGCACCGAAGAAAGGCTTCATTGTTCCAAGAAATATTTATTTATGTTTAGCTGCTTTTTTCTTGGAGAATGGCGAGATCTATGCTTCTATCGCATCACTGGACAGCACACGCCTGTTAGAAAAGAAAAATCAAAACCAACAAAAATGTTAAGCTGTGTGGATTGACCCCGGTTCGCCATAAAAAATATTTAAAAAAAGAACGGGAACCAAACTAGAAAAAAAATAGAGAAGGATAAATAACCGGGAGAAACATGACACCAACAAATCCCAAGCCGGAAACGGAACTGTGGGGAGTCTTGTACGTTCGCTTATGATTCCCATGGCGTTATTATACGGGACAAGCCAAGAGAGAGTGATTCCATTCATAACTTCTTTTTTTTTTTCATCATTGTTATAACATACCAGCAGCCGTGTTCCAAAAAAAAAAAGATGAACTGCGGCTATTACAGCCGCCTACATTCTATTGTACAGAAAACCTCTTTTCAATTTCCACAAGGGAAAATATGGTTGCGGATGTAATCCAACCGGGATTGATGACAACAACATGAGAAATTCTCAATGAGCTTGGAGAAAAGTTGACATTTTAAGAAACAGTTTTTTTTTCCCGAGATTTTCGTGAATTTACTAGGCGCACGGGTTAGATTACATGGGATAAGATGGTATGCTAATCGCTTCGATTTCTAAATGTCATTCCCTTTTTAGTATGCTAACCAAGCAGAGAAGAGGGAAGAATAACAATTCGAGTGATCCGTCTCTCTCGCCTGATGTAGAGACGGCCAGAACATTTACATTTTCTTTAGATAAACAAAAAATGAAATAGTCTTTTGTGTACGACGTGAGGGGGGAAAGAAAAAAGAAAACACACACGCTCCATCGAGTAAGGTCACACTCGAGATTTATCTACGAAAATGCAGTGCCAGGGTGAACAAAAAAAATAATACTAGCGTCGAACTTTGTATTTATTTTTAAATATTGTTCCAGCAGCTGCCTAACTCAATGTTGGCCTTTTTTAATCTTCCATGGTAAGGGGTCCGGCATATGTTTTAACAGTGGGACGCATCCCCTCTTCACCACCACACTACCTTTCTGAAAAAATAGCAATGATTTCCGGAGTCTTTGTACTTCTGTTAAAAACGTCTATATTTATCCCGAACGGCGTGACCCTTTCGACCTCTTAAAAGCGTCTAATAACATTTTTTTCTCTTGTTTTAGTTGTATTTAATATTTTCGCCCGTTTACTCTCCCAGAAGAAGAAGAAGAAAAAAAAAAAAAATAATAACAAGAGAAAGATGAGGGGAACGTCATCCGCAAACACGCAGAGTTGACATGACAGGCTTCGTGATTTTTTTCCCCAAAAAATAGGGGAGCCTCTTCATATGATGCCTGTCAATGAACACACACGCGCGTCGCGCGATTGGATTACAGCAAATAAATCTCCCCCTCTTCACTGAAGAATGATAATGATGATGATGCAAAAATCAATCATTACGTTCCATACAGAATCGGGAGAGAGGAAATAGGGGGAGAAAAAATCATTTCTGTCCGCATCTTACATTTGATATACGTATTCCCTGAATGCTTCGTCGAGTGTACAAAAGACTTTCCCAAAAACGAATAACACTACCGGCCGTCGCAATGGTCGATAATAGAGCACTTTTGATTTATGTTTTGTTCTGAAAACACCGGCCATTTGTCTACGCAATATGGCGTTAGTTTCTGTCAGGGCACGCGTGCAAGAGCCGGAAGCCGTCATTACCTTTCTACCTTTTAAATAACAGAAAATAAAAAAAAATATATACAAATAGAAGAAAGAAAAACTCTACTGGAGTTACCGAAGTCATAAACGGCTGTTTTAAACGGAGTTAGAATTCTCTGAAAGTCATTTAGAAAAAGGTACACGAAAAAAAAAATGCTTTGATTGGGCCATATAGTCGACGTTAATTCTATCTTTGTTGATACAGGAAACCTGCACCGTATGACGTTACAACAAAAGAAAGAAAAGAGAGAAAAAAAAATATGTTTTTGTCGGAATGACGGGAAATTACCGGCTCGACGATGACCGGACGCACTATCGTAAATAAGCGGCAGAAACGCACACTGGATAGCGACGCACCTCCTAACACAAAACCTTATAAAATCCCGTCCGCACCTTGTGACACGAGCCCGTTGATGATTGAACACTCCTGTCACTGTCGTTGTCAACAAAATTCCATTACATTCAACACTTGACAGTTCTATCCGCTATTTTTACAATGACAAACGAAAATACTACGAAGAAAGTCTTTTTTTTTTTTAAAGAGGAGCACCAGAAGAGAACACAAATCCCAGCTGTAATACACACAAAAAAAACTATGACACATACAAAACTCTTGTGAACTTTACGGGAGACCGACTTTAGAGCAACTGCAGCTGGCAGCGTACAACACGGCATACCCAACACGGACCAGGCTGGCCCGGCGATATTAGGGGAGGAGCTGTTGATGGTCTTATACTTTTATAGTAGTAGCTTCCACTACTGTCTCTATACAGACTGTGTGAAAAAATAGGGTGTTCTCTTGTGTGTTTGAGATAACAAAAGACTTCCAATAGCTTCGAAGGGGAACGTAAAACCGTATATCCGTATCGAGAGAGGGAAAAAATACGTTAGGAAAAGCTATTACGATAAAAAAAATGTACGAAAATCACAGTCAAGTGATCACACACACAAGTCGAGAAGGTAAACCGTTTTCCAAAAAAATATTGAATAGAGCGCATAAATTACTATTTACCTGACGGATGGAAGAGAAAAGGAGCTCATAAGGGACCCATCGCGCTACATTAGATTCAAAAGCGTCAATAGTCGCCTCGCATAGATACATAGATTGACTTAACAATTCCGTTTAAAATGCCCGGCACGCTACT
Source organism: Daphnia carinata (assembly GCF_022539665.2). Taxonomy (NCBI): domain Eukaryota; kingdom Metazoa; phylum Arthropoda; class Branchiopoda; order Diplostraca; family Daphniidae; genus Daphnia; species Daphnia carinata. The sequence continues at coordinate 2,190,316 of NC_081331.1, forward strand.
GTTTTCCATTTTCCAAAATCTGTTGGGGTTATATATTTTTTCCGGGAGTTCCAGGACATGGTAAAATGAAACTTTTAGGAACAACAAGGGAGTCGTAACATTTGAAAGTGGAGAAAAATTCTTCCGCAAAATCCTCTGGAGACGAGCGCGTTTCCAGCGGGCCTCTCATTCCACATCGGTCCAATCGTGGGAGCAATAGCGTTCCAGGAAAAAAAAAGATAACAAAGAACAAAAAAAGAAAAGCCATTTCCTGCTGTTTTCATTTAGTGCAGTTCAAATACTTGTGTTCTCTCACGAAAAGCTCTTGAAAAGAAAACGGAATGGGAAATCGAGTGTTGCATAGAAGTGCGTCCCCCTGCCAACAAAACACGCCAAATTGCTGACAACTTCTTGATTGTTTTACACCATCCGTGTCGCTCCTCTCCTCACGTCTGGTGTTTTCGAAAGACATCTGGAACACATACTCCAGAGTGCTAGCTAATGACGGAAATAACAATAGTGGCACGCGACATCCACGTTAAACATCACAAAAGTCTTTTTTTCTCCCCCGATGATGACTTTGTCCCTGTCAACACCCACAACACACAAAAAATGACACGTCTTTGTCACAACGAGTAGCGACAGATGGGCATGAATGATCAGATAGAATTTTTCTTCATATAGGACAAAAAAAAGGGGTTACAACGGCTGTTTTGGAACAAACATCTACTTCCAATCTACTGGATGTATGTTTCAGCATCTGGCGCGATATTTCGCCAGATCATCAAATCATTCATCGACGAGACGATCAAAGTGTCGATCCCACGGGTCCGTGACCGATGACAACAACGTCCCCATTTGCTCATTCCCAGTCGACTATAGAGACGACAATAGGGGTGAAGAGCCGTACATGATGTCCGTTACGATGTGACCTGAACAATACACGCTTGACCCTCCCTTACCACTAGCTTGAATTTCAACCCCAAACAGGGTGCGTGGGAGGGTACTTCATCCGCGACGGATTACCCTCAGTACCAGCAGCATAAAAAGTAGTAGTGATAGGCTCGTTCTTCACTTCTACTCGAGTGGATGAGTGTCCGAATCGTTTTTAGGAACGAAAAAAAAGAGATCAATAGAGACATCTGTCCAGGGATCCCTGCGTTTCACCTTAATTTTCGATGTTTGTCTCCCATCAAGAAACGTATTGATTGGGGGCCAAAAGTGTACGCTAAACACGCGAGACAGTGCTTAGTCGTCGTAACCCATCTGCTGATGTATTTAAAACGTTCAGTTCAGCAGGATCAGCACGCAATGTGAAGCATTGCACAATAACACGCTCCTATAATTTCCCGCCCATCGAAAAAAGGGGAAAAAAACATACAAGTCCAGCTATTTATAGGGGACGATAAATGATGACAGAGCACCTAGAAAACTAGACTTCATATTGAGAAGGATTATGCTCAATACTCATCGCATTTATCGGTTATAATTGGAAGGCGATGGATGAAAGATTAGTATTAACGTTATTTTACGTTGGAAACCTGACCGCAGCCAAATTCTTCACATAAACTCACGCGTACTAGGATTCACAATTTGGTACAAGACACAAAAATACAATGCCACTTATAAGGATTCTTCGTTCTAAGTGATCAATGTTTCTATCACTACCTTCTTCCAAAACAACAACGTAAGGATTCGCCATCGAAAAATAAACGATGCTGAAATTTCACGGAAATTTCGCCACAAAATTTTGGAATAAATAACATGTGTTGAAAAAAGAACTGTTTTCTAGTTACTAGTTAAACAAAATGCAAAACTAACCCGAAATTTAGGCCTTTGAAATGTTGAGAAGAAAACAATGTCGTGGAACACGGCGTGGTTAGCTATTTCAGGGTGGGGCCCTCCACACACACACACACACACTTGCACACACCCCAATGTCTTAGAAATTGAGGAATGCCTTTAAGAAATTATGTACAAAACTGAAATTTGATCACGTTGGCATTGCACTAACACGTTGTCGAGTACCAAACGATTAATTGGTGAAAAGGTAAAAAAAAAAATGCAACTCAGACTGCTAGATATCGGCAAACTGTACACAACAATCAGACTTGAAGCGTCAACAGTTACAAACTTTTTCAAACCAGTCTCTAAGGCTACCTGCAGAACCTGGTTAGACTCAGGTGATGCCCACCCCTCTTGTCACAGGTGGCTCTAGGCGGAATTAAAGAAGAAAACCAATGCCACCTAGGGTTCACTGGAGTAACTTGTCACCATCTAGCGGCAACCATAACCACTATACTAGATGCAATGCAACTCCCTACAGACAAAACTATGGGAAAGACAGACAGCAAGATTTCTTGTTGAGACAACAATCTTGTTATTGATTTCAATTAAGCGAGTTAACAGCTTTTGGGACACTCAGATTAAGTATCAGGCGCTGCCTGGAAGTTCGTCGTCTTAGTGCAGAACGATAATTCAGCATGGATTCGTACGTTAGCTCGCATTTGCAAAAGGTGAAATCGGCATCAGTGACGATGTCGCAACTCGGAAAAAATGATTTTGATTGATCTCCATCTATTTTTAGTATTATAAAAACCCGGATAAAACCAAACGGGATGTACAGAACTTGCTTCAACACTATAGAGGCCTACAGCCTAAAGTGGAAACTTTTGGTAACATATTGCATGCTGGTGTCTTCTGTCACTTTCAGTAAATTATATTTATCTGTTTTGACAGTTTTTAATGATGGTGCATCAAAACAGCTCCTGTGTCTCGGTGGAACAATTCCTGTTCATTACAAAGGTATTTTAATATCCAGTTCACCAGAGTAAAGAACGAAATGCATGGTAATTATTCTTTAGGAAGTGACTACAACATTCCTGTTGCTCTTTGGTTGTTGGAGACCCATCCAATCAATGCCCCTATGGTCTTTGTCCGACCAACATCTGACATGAGACTGAGGATTTCCAAGCATGTGGACCACAATGGAAAAGTCTACATGCCTTATCTCCATGTTTGGTCAGCGGTAAGTTCTTAAAGACCTAAAAAAAAAAAAAAAAATTTTTATTACTAATTACTTTGCACATAGAATGAGTCAGATCTTGTTGCACTTGTACAAGTAATGATAATCATCTTCGGAGAACAGCCACCTGTGTATTCAGTAGCTGGACAACCCCAGACAAATCCCACAGCAGGATATCCAGGATCTTTGGCAGGTGGTAGTGTTTTTCTTCTACCTTGAGAAACTACTCACATTGTCTAAATCTATAGGTTATCCCCCGTACCCGACATCTGCCACTGCTTACCCTCCTGCGACTCCGTATCCGCCATATCCTCCGGTGAATGGACCAAGCTCGAACTACCCAGCTTATTCAGGCGCATATCCGCCATATCCTGCTACTCCAGGGGCGATCACCGCTTCAGTATACCCACCGTATCCAACTTCAACTGGTGTACCAAGTACGCAGTCCACTGGAACCATCTCTGAAGATCATATCCGAGCCTCTTTGCTTTCAGCAGTTGAGGACAAGGTATACATAATCGGCTGATCGAATCATGGTAAAAATTTTATGTTTTTATCGTTCTCTAGGTTCGAAGACGTCTTAGTGAAATATTTGCCCAAGCTCAGGCTGAAATTGAGACGCTCAAAAAGACAGAAAATGAATTGCGGATGGGTCAAAGTAAACTAGAAGACTTGGGTAGACGGTTGGACCAAGAACAGGTAACACTGAAATGAATAGTATTTGTTAGCGAACATTCAAAGGAATTACATTGATGAAATCAAGAGCGAAGTTGAACGTAGCATCGCATCGCTTAGAGAGCGACATGCTGAACTGGAGGATTCCTTAGGAAAACTCAAGTCGCAAGATGCAAATTTCGACGTTGATGAAGCCGTCGTCACTACGGCACCAATTTACAGACAGTGAGTTTCAATTTCAGGATTTTATTTTATTCATTATTTATATTAAAATCGAATTCATATAGACTACTCAATGCCTATGCCGAGGAAGCCGCAACAGAGGATGCTATTTACTATTTGGGAGAAGGCTTGAGGCGAGGTGTCATTGAATTGGACGTTTTTCTCAAAAATGTCCGTTCTCTTTCGCGTAAGCAGTTCATGTTGCGCGCGCTGATGGAACGGTGCCGACAACAAGCTGGATTATCTGCTTGAACAATGTGGTTATTCAACATGACTATTATTACTCCTAGTTTTAATGATCTTGGTTTTTCTGCCTTTGAAATTCATCAAATTTGATTTTGTTCTAAATACATTGTTAGCCCTGAATTTTTCCTTTATATTACTATTATTTACTAACAGTTTAGACGTTTTTAAATATTGATTAATATAAATCATAAATTGATTAAAATCTTGTACCCTAACAATTGTTTAAGTTGCATGTTAATTGTATAATTTTATGAAATATTGAAGACAATCAATTCAGGCACAAGTACTGTGTATTCAGTTTCCATCTTAAACAGTACAAAACCCGTTTTATTCCTTATCTACCGCTGATTTTTCGGAGACGTAGATACCGTCAAGGAATTTTCGGATGTCCTTGTTCTTGACCTTAACACACTGTTGGATGAAAGCAGCTGTAAAGAGAAATACATTAGAATTTGTTAAGACATGGGTTGTTGCTAAAAATTTACCTGATTGGGAGACAGCTTCAATGTCATTTCCCTGGAGTATCAGCTCATCTTTTTGGCCAGCAGAGTTAACTACTGTAACTCCCTTCATCATCTTTACTTTTCTGATGAACTTTTCACCCAAGAAGTTACGGATTTCAATGACGGTGTTGTTCTCAGATGTGACACAGTTGATGGGGAAGTGAGCATAGACAGCACGCATCTTGTACTCGAAACCCTATAAATGTCAATTCCAGTTAACAGATCTGTCATTCGCAATTTTAGTTCCAAATCCTACCTTGGTTACTCCTCTGATCATGTTAGAGACATGAGAGCAGACAGTTCTGACGGCAGCGATCTCCTTCTTCTTACCAAACCATTTGTTAACCTGGAGTTCATCTTTGGCGATCATCTGCGAATGGCAAACCTTTAGAATCCGGCATACCATAGTGACCAAACGGCATTGTTTACCTGCATGTCAAGTGCCAAGTGTTTGAAGTCGCGCATCAACTTGCCGCGCGGTCCGACGACGGTAACTCGCCTGGCATTTACTTTAACAGTAACACCTTCCGGTACTTTGACGGTCTGGGACACCAAAATCTGCTTCATCTTAGCGGCCTGGTGGAACAAATATACAAAATTAAACAAAGATTGGGAACATTTCTAGGTAAAATAATGTAAACTACAACAAATATAAGTTTCTAGAGAAACTATTGCTTACTAGAAAAACCGTAAAGTTCACCAGATGAATAACGATAAATAACTATACATACCTTGGGTTGCCTCCACGAAAATCGCCAACCAAAAAGAACTAAAACGAGGACTAAACAGCAACCACTTGGCCTTCTTTTCTAGAGCAAGAAACCGGGAACGCAGCCTTGCCAAATCGAAAGACACTCAAATGCGTATTTTCCGGCTTTGGCCTATCGAAGTGGAATGTATTGATCTCAGATGGATCTCATTTCTCTGTCATTTATTAATTTTCCAGTGTTTTTTTTTAATTATTTGTAAAATATAATATCTCTCACAAATAATAATTAATCCTATTGATTGCACTTTCGTTATACAGCAACTGCATGGGTTTTAACATTTTTTACAAGCAATTTTATAGCAAAAATATTCCAGATTTATTGAATAAGATAAAATTGCTAACTTTCTTTGCTACAAGATATTCTCAAAACATAATATTTTAAAATTTAAAATTACAAGTTCAAAAATGTGCTTTTTCAGAAAATGTCTTGTAGATGTTCCATAACTTATATTTGACATCGTTACCTCCGCCTCCCTTTTTCCACATTTTACATGTGGTAGTCGACAGGGTTTCCAGACAAAAATGAGAATAAGAAATGAAAAAATTTAATACAGTTTAAAGTATTGTATGCAACGAAAAAATATTGATTAACGATATATGGGAATTTTATAACGTTTAATGTAAATACGACAAATTTCATTACGTTGAAACGTCTCAGTTCCCAGGATCCGGTCGGTTCTCGACCATGCCTGGCCCTCTGTCTGTAGACCGAGGTGTATGTCTGTATGCGCATACATACAGCGTATGTTGTTGATTCCGCGTGTCAGTTTTTGTCACGCACTCGCTTTTCCTCATTTCATTGAGCAGTGAAGGGGAGAAAACTCGCAGTGATCCATCGGATGGATGATGAAGAGTCATAGAAAATTGTTCGAGTGTATGTAAACATTCTACTAAGTTATTTATCAAAAGTCTGCATTATAAGATTATCTGTGACTGCTAATTGGAATCCACACGTGTCAGCCAGGCCAGTTGGTTAAGACGTAAAATAATCATGGCGACCCTGACAGAGTCGACTGCCGTCGACTTGCCTTCGGCGAACGGTAATCATAAAGAAGCTATTAGCGACACACAAAAGTGTGGGCCTCCTTGCCAAGTAATCTCTCCCAAGAATCCCGATACCAATGATGAAAATGCCTGTTCCATTGAAAAAGCTACCGAAGAAGCATTGAAGGAAGGAAGTGAGAATAAAAAATTTATTGAGGCCCCGATTCCTAAAGTAAATCCATGGACTGTCAATCGCACTGGTTCACACCAGGTTGGGCCAAGCAAGCCGCCATCAAGACATTTCCTAGGTAAGCACATTTCAATCCTTTCACTTTGCTCTGCCCTCATTCTGCACATGGTTTTCCCTGAGAGTAAACACAGTTGTTCATGCCAGTAAGTGCACACATGGCCATGTATGAGTAGCATAGCAGTGTGAGAGGCATCTTTTTCTTTACATAAAGGGATTGGTCTAAAACATTCATTGTTTCATATAGGGAGACCCCTCCAGCAGCAAAGGCAGCAGCAACCTACAGTTGTTAAAGCCAATATAATGGATAGGAGAAAAGTCAATGTCAAGGTAAAACAAAAAACTCAACAGTTGTCATCTTGATGCAAAGAGAAATATAAGTATAAGTAGGTTAAGATAAGACAAGGTGTTCAAAGTTTAGAAAGTATTGGTTTTTAACATCATATTGTAGGCAACGTAGCGACACCACGTGCGCTTTTTTTTGTTAAGTTAAACCAGTTAAACGTCATAGCGAATCTGGCGCAGTGGTAAGGAATGGTTGCCTTAGGGAAGTTCCATTCCTCACCACCCGTTGCAGAACAAGGTAGTGCGATATAGTATTTTAGAATGTTTTTAAAGGAAAGGAAACCATGATGCCTGATTTATCAATAGGAATAATTTTTTATATTGTATCCGATGTGTCGAATTTTTTATCGTTTTCACTTGTAGTACTGGTCGCAGCGTTAGCCTTTATTTTTACTTGTTTACATGATAATCAGGCTAGCGATTTCAGTGACGTAGGAGACTGGCCGACCTTGGGCGAAGCTGCTCACGCAGCTGCAGTGGTACGACCGAAAGACGAAGTACCAACCGTTACGGTTTCGGTAATCAATAAGCCTCGCACCTGGGCAGATGAGGTATTGTATTCTCACATTTCCTCATCGATTTTCAGTCGAAGTTTATACATAATACAAATTAAAATATTCAGGTCATCGTCGAAGAATTGGAAGAGGGTGAAATTGTCGAGAATGATGAAGGGAAAAAGAAGCATGAAATTACGAGTCGTGTGGAGAAAACCATTACACCTAAAAAGAATCTGCGCCGTTCCACTGGGGAAGAGTTAGAAGAAGGAGAAATAGTGAGCTCGGACGAGGAGGCTCATTTGCCTCAAGTAACTGTCCGGAAAACTGACAAAAAAATAACTCAGTCTAGCCCTAACAACGCAGCTTCAAACAATAAAGATAAACGAGGAGTAGAAAATAAAGAAAATCGCGCTGACAAAAAGAAAAAGGGTGGGTAGTTCTTAGACTTCGGGCATTCTGTAACATGTGTTAATATTTTTAATTTTCACAATAGGACCAAAACCCCGTTGGGTACCGCTCGATATCGAACCACCATCGGTACGACCAAAGTCCCAAAAAAATAAATCGTCTCGATCCCCAAAAGATGTATCTAACAGTACTGCTCAAGATGGACGGAAAAGCGCTGCAAAAGGTTTTTTTTTGTTTTGTTTGCTTTATGCTTTCTTACACTCTTTCAAAATTGGTTATCAATGGATGTTTTTGTTTGTTCACTTTCATCAAAATATTTTTTTAATCGTAGGAGAAGTTAAAGAAAAGAGAATCAACGGCGACCAACAAGAATCTGGTGGTCCTCAAAGGAATAACCGTGGAATGTCCGGCTCTGGTCGTGCAGGACGTGGACGTCATCGATCACGAGGGAATGCGCTTGGTCGCTCTCGATCAGCACCTCACGGCGATGGAATTATTGAATATTCAGATTTTATGGCACCCATATTCTCAGCTGGATTGGCAGATTATGGCACTCAAGACTCTCCATTTGTAACTCCGTTTGTTGGTATGGCTGTCGGTGGCGTTGGCCTGGGTCATGTCCCTACCAACGTGGCTCTTCTCGTTCCCGCTGTTCTACAGCCGCATACGAAACCAGTTGGAGATGCATCAGTCGTGAAAGATCTTGTGAGGAAACAAGTGTAAGTGAATATTTCCCGATCCCTGATGTCAAAGTTTAATCTTTTTTTTTTTTTTTTTTTTTATATAACATATTACATATTACAGTGAATACTACTTCAGTGAGGACAATTTGCAAAGAGATTTTTTCTTACGTCGTAAAATGGACTCCGAAGGTTATCTACCTATATCGCTAATTGCATCCTTTCATCGCGTTCAAGCATTAACACAAGATGTCAGTCTCGTTATACAAGCACTTCAGCAATCCTCTTTGTTAAAAATCAAAGACTTGGTGAAGGTATGTTAAGCTCTTTTTCTCCAGTAACTGATAGCTTACTTACATTTCTTGGTTCTTTCTGACAAGGTTCGAACTGTTAATGATCCTGAAAAATGGCCCATCCTTCCTGAAACGGTTAAAAGCGAAGAGCAACCAGAAACAATTGTGACATCCACAGGAGGCAATCTTGAAGAGAAATCTGTAAATATTGAGACACCTAATATCACGATGCCTGAACCCGAATCCGCTAAAGTGGAAGTGATAAAACCTGATACAACGAAAGTTGGTCCAGCCAAACCTAAATCACCGAAAAGTGGACCAACCAAATCTGAAGGTTTGCGAAGTTTAGCTGCACTGTCGTACTTTATAAAACAATGCGGTTTTATATATATCTTTTTTTTTTTGTTTTTTTAAGTCGTGACTACAAACGAAAATGCAAAGACTAGTCTTCCTAAAACAAACGAAGAAGAATGGAAAGAGGTGAGAATACTTCTGCTATTTATAATACTTGTTTCTTGTGTAATATATTCAATATCATAGGTCAAGCGCCGTGTTAGAGATAGGCAGTCATCAGTTTCATCCTCTAGTGGAACCTTACCCTACGAAGCGGCAGTGGAAGAGAAAATAGCTGGTCGATCGAGGCAGTCATCTGTTAGTTTGTCTAAAAACGCAATTGGTCCAAAATGTGAAGATAGGGAAGAACTCGATTTTCAATTCGACGAAGAATTGGACCGGCTACCGGTGGTGAAACAGAATACTTTTACCACTGATTGGTCTGATTCTGACGACGGTGAATACGATGAAGTCGGCGATGATTTCATAAACAAGGTAAACATCAGTAGTTTCTTTCCCTTTACAGGTATTAGGAAGGCTATTTTTTTTTTAATCTACTTATTTTAGATTTTGATTGTCACGCAAAGCAATCGGCCAACCAAACACGAAGGTTATGACCGAACTGGAGATTGGACAACGCGCACCAAAATCACACAAGAACTCGTGCACGACATAGAGGATGGATTGCGTTATTATGAGCAAGACTTGTGGAACGATCACGAATGGGCTCCTTCGGTTAATCCCACCTCATCTTTCAAGGTAATGAACTTCCTATAGTTTTCAGATGGTTATCGTAAAAATCGTATTATTTTTTAGACTGTCAATTTGATATCGCGTGAAGATTTTGAAAAGATAGCACCGAAGTCGCAAAAACAGGATATACCTCAACCTCCTCCACCACCTCCACCTTCTCTAAGAATTTCTTCTATGCATAATCGAGGAAGAGGAAGAAAACCAGAAGTATTTTAAGCAACTTTATTCCGTACAGCGTTCCGCGGCATTAATGTATTTTCCTGCTGTGTTTTCATTCTAGGTGCCACGCTTTTATCCGGTAACGAAAACGGATCCAATACATTTCGATGAACGCACACCTCGCAAAAGAAAGACAAGGCATGGCGATAATCCACCTGTAGAGTGTCACGTTGGGTAATAGAACTACCTACTAGCTTACACTATTTGTTGAAAGGGTACATTGTTCTTTTCCGTGTGTTAGGTGGGTGGTAGACTCAAAAGAACACAGAGTACGAACAACCAGCGTAGGAAGCTGTGACTTGGGCACTAGCCCTGCGGAAAAGAGTTCAATAGCAGGTAGCTACGGTAGCACACCTCAGTCGCTACCGACTTTCCAACATCCATCACACGCACTGCTAAAGGAAAATGGTTTTACGCAACAAGTATACACCCGCTATCGTGCTCGATGTCTCAAAGGTAAATTTATACGATTTTTCTCCTTTACTTCTTAATGCTTAAGTTTAATTATCATTTATTTGAAGAACGCAAACGTGTGGGAGTTGGTCAGTCACCCGAGATGAATACGCTGTTTCGTTTTTGGTCGTTTTTCCTTCGTGCCAACTTTAACCGAAAAATGTTTGACGAGTTCCGTCGGCTTGCTCTTGAAGACGCGGCTGTTGGTTATCGTTACGGACTGGAGTGCCTCTTCCGTTACTTCTCGTACGGATTGGAAAAACATTATCGCCAAGAACTCTACCAGGTTTTCCAGGAAGAAACAATTCGCGACTACGAAACGGGTCAACTTTACGGCCTTGAGAAATTTTGGGCCTTTTTAAAATACTACAAAAACGGCCGGAAACTCTCAGTCGACCCCAAACTTCAGGAATATTTGTCCAAGTTTAAAACTATCGAAGATTTCCGCGTCGTCCAGCCTCTTGATCAACGTAGATCCAAGGTAAGATTCTATCGATGTTTACGTTGAGGTACAGATCATTAAAGCATGTATTCTTCTTATTGGGTAACAGTCACTAGGCAACAGAAAACGATCGGAATCTGAAAGCTTAGGCGATGCTCGCAGATTTACTAAGCAATCGTTCCATCATCAGATGACTAAGAGGTATGGCTCCGGAAGGATTGTTCATGTTTCTTCTGACGAACCAACAGCCAAAAACGTGAATACCGCTGTGAAAACCAATCGTCGAACGCGTTCACAGAGCTTTACTGACAATTCGACCGCGTAGGGAGAAAACCGGACTGAGAAGGGTGGGGAGGGATAATTCGACCTGATAAAGAAACACGAGTACAAAGCGCGAAATAATGAAAGTCGGTTAGTTTACTCAAAAAAGTCTGCCCAAATTTTTCAGATTTATCAATCCAGACAGACGTAACATCTTGAAAAAAACAACTATAAAAACAAAAAAAAATTTTACGATATAGGACTCCAGTGAAGTAGTGTGTGCCTTTGGGTGGGTTGTAAACTTTTCTCTTTTCTCTTGTTTGCAAAAAAAAGAACCCACGCCTAAACGAAACCATCACGCGAATTCATTTTGATTTATTAATATCCCTACGGTGCGCTCGAAAGACGCTTAAATTTAGTTATTTCACTTTCCGTGTGAGAATTTCTTCTGTATTCTGTTTTCTACGTCGTTTCTCTGGGTAAGAAGTATGGACTTTCTTTTTGTTTGTTCAATTGTCCTCGAGAAAAAAGAATGCTCGCTTTCGGGCATATGTATAATTTTTTTCTTTTTTCATGGAAGACGTCTAGGGGAAACATCAACATTTCATATTTAGAACGTCTCAGTTTTTGAGAATCTTTCGTGTAAGACGTCTATGTTTGATGCTCGTAGATGTAGAATTTATCGAGGAATTCTTTTTTGGTTTTTACGATGCCAAAACAGCGATTCACTTCGTAATTGTTTAGAAACAGAAAATTTCCTTCTTGGAATGTCAAGCTTTTTCATTTTTCATAAAGTGCATGGTAAACGTGCGTGTCGTTTTTTTTTCGTGGGATTTTGGTAGGGATAATTTCATCTTCTATCTGTTTGTGGGGCTTTGACATACTTTTCAACCCTTTATTAATTCAAATGTGGCGACTCAAATGAAGAAAAAAAATGTATATCATACTATGTATTTTCTTACGCTCTTTTTTTGCACTTTCTTTCTTTGTTCATAAGTGACAAATAAATTAATTTAGCCCAACAAATGTTTTTTGGTATTTTCTTTCTTGTTAAGTTTTCTGATCAAACAAACAAATATGGAAATGAGCTAATAATCTAGCATTTGGCTTTTCTCAGCAAAAAGTCCATTATGTTTTCTTTTATAGTTCACTAATGAATTGCTCACTGATGTCAGAATATATATAATTTGAGAGGTATTTGTATACACCTTGACCTGCAAAACACTCACTTGACACAACCGAGAACTAAACTTGATAAGCACGATTCTAATCTTATAATGAAGAGGCTCAAAATGAAAACAACAAAAACAAAATATAAATAGCAGTCGCCGAGACTAGGTGGCCATTGGAATGTCTCAATTATAGGATGAAAATTTCTGCATAATGAGACAATATGTGCTCCGTTAGGGCATTAATGGGACCAATGGCCGCTAAAGACATTTGCTGGTTCTGAGACCAGACTAAATTGGGCCCAAACACCACAGCAAGATTGAAAGATGTCATTTTGTTAAGGTCGCTCCTGTCTTGAACCTATGACGCAATAGGATTATTGCTGTACGTATGTTTAGAAAGTGAAACATGGAAATCCTACTTTAGCAAGAAATTGTGCGAGGTATTTCAACAATATGTAATTATCTTCGGGCAACCGTTCCAAGATAAGCGTTTTCACCATTTGAGCACGCTCCTCCTTGTTTAAGCCTATTGACGACACGAAACTAAATTTGGATGATAGAGCTAAAAAATGACGTATGAAACAAAATAACTTACGCTGAAAATTGATGATATCATCGAACAAGTCAAAAGTCATAAGGGGTTCTTTTAGTTCCCGTAAAAACGTTTTTAACGTTACTGCAGCTAGATGATAATCACCAGGAAAGTCATGCTGAAAGTCAATGGTTTCACCCCGATTAATACGGGACTGGACATCACGAACCAATGTTACACTTGCTGAACGGCGGAATAACCCTTCCGTTTCTAGAGCTGTAACATAAAGTTTACATTACAGTAATAGATTGCTTTCAGTATTATAACTCAGAGAATTACCATCCGGTTGGCTAAGAAATTCCACACATCGGCAAACTATCGGCGGAATCACCTGTCCGTTGTTGTGGTTCTTGATAAATTGCAGTGACACACCAAATTGTTGGGTGGGTAAAGGCTGGCTAGAGGACGCGGAATCCACTTGAGAATCCTGTCCAGATTTATTTGCATTTTTTGACACCAACATAGCATCATGTCTAAGGTTCCCCAGAAAAATTAACAATTAATAAGAAAATTTCCACATAAATCATTGCGATGTTGAATCTTTGGATTTTTTACGTCAGAACAGGAGGTGGTATGCAAACTTGATTTAGATGGATATGGTTTCCCAGTTCGCTGAGGTAATTGACGTACATCATTTTACGCCCGAATTTTATGCTGGAAATAAACTGTTATTCTGCTGAAAGCTGCAAATATTAAGAAGAGCTATACCTTATAAATGGCTTGAACAATTGCCAAATGACTCGAATGAAGTTCGTCGGATGTACGAGGTACAACGCTTTCAAGTTTTTTTTGTACTTGCGATCGAAAGCTCGATAAGCCTGCAAAAGCCATCGAAAAGATGGTTTGTTCTGACTGTTGAGACCATGATGGAAGTACACAACAGTGTAATCAGTTTCAACATAATTGTCTAAAGTGTGCATCAGGTAGCTGAAAAAATGGCAGTGTTTAGAATATTGATACTTGTCCAAAGGAAATTTGCATACTGATATTACCTCAATAATCTATTATGATCCAACACTTTGTTACTTGGTAATCTGCATGCAGAAACAACTGAAATAAAAAGCCAAAGAAGTGTTTATGAACAATACAGTCAGCATTTGTAATACTATAATAATAAATAACTATAGAATAAATATACACTAACCAATAACTTTACGTCCATAAGTGTCGTCACCCACCACATCCACAATTCTATGTTGAGCAACATCAAGGAAATCATCTACAACTTCTTTTGAAAGTTCACCTAAAGCAGGAATTAGGGATGGATATTCTGGAATCAGAGACGGCAAGCCAAAAGCCTCTTCAAAATTTTCTTCAATGGTGCCATCAGACACAGGTGTTTCTAGAAATTCTTCTACTTCTATTCCACTGGCATCACCTATAGCAAGATAATGTTATTTTACAGTTCAGGTGATGCCGCAAGAACTATCGAATATACCTTCTGCATTTACTGGTTGTTGAAGTTCAGAATCATCAAATTCCAAATTTGGCTCATAATCATGTATATCTGAAAGGCTAGGATATGGATCTTCAGCATCTCCTACTAAATATGCTGTCACAAAAATGGTTTTTAAACTTAAAAAAAAAAATGCATCGAGATATATTAAAAGCCAAAAGTTACCAGGTATTGCAGACTTCGGTTTGCTGGGATTATCGCGATTCATTTCCTGACTCGTTGATGTGGCATTTGATATTGGTTTCTCCAAAAGTTCTTTCGATAGATTAGAGAACAGTAACCTAGATAAAGCGATGTGCCAAATTGCAATCTAGAATTAACAAAAAACCAATAATCGGTTCCCAAATACCTCAGAAAAAATTATACAATCTGAAGCGGAAGATCGTTTTTCTGTATGTAATCAATCTGTTGCTATAGCTTTTAGCCGCAGGCAGCTGTCAAACCCTCATAACAATACACACACGAATGGTGCCGACCTATGTAGTGTGTATGTGTACACCCCTTCATATGAGGAAGAGGAAACGAGCATTGTACAGTACACGATCGTAATACGGCAACCCTTTTGGTTTAAAAAAAGTTACGGTTGTTGAACCTTATGGCCCCGCGGTGTCTGAAAATGAATAAACGATAGCAGACGAAAATGCGATTGAATCTGCCAGGGTAAAATAGATGTATAGGAACTAAGAACCGCAATTGAATGAAAAAATTGTAGAATCTCATTAAAATTAAAATGTTGTCTCCAAACAAAAAGTATTCTTTACCTAATTCTACTGGTTGCTATTCATTTTCAAACCACCCCTATGAAGATTTTCTAGAAGAATATCATGGTTTTTCAGACATCCCCATCAAGGTAACTCGTTGATGACATGATGACAAAGGCTGTTTTAAAATTTTTAAAACCAGATGTAACATTTTTTAGGTTTTAATTTTGTCCTGTGGGGATTTACCTTTTGCTGTATATTATACCTCTCTCTGTTCCAATCAGAGAATTACCAACATCACTGTTACAGATGTATCTTCTATCACAACAGCAAGAAATGTCTTGTTTGTGAAAATTATTAGTGATATTACGTTTGATCTTAATAGTGATGAAGATCTCCAATACTTATGGAATGTTTGGTATAATATGAAGTGGTCATCGAAAACTAAAAATAGATTTTTGAAAGATGTAACAGAATTATACACAGGGAAGCTCCCACACAACTTGAAAGTTCCAGTAAAAAGTGATATGGTTTTGCTACAGATTATTTGGGGTGCCTGGATTTCATCAGTTTCAGATATGAATCCAAACTCTATACAACAAATTTGCGACCAAAGGTATGTCGTAATAATATATTGTATAAATATTTTTTTTTAATGTACCTTCTTTCAATAGATATGAATCAATTATCAACCACATCCAAGGGATTGTATCAAACAAAGTTCCAAAACTGAAAAGCAATGTTTACAAACCAACATTGACTGAAGTTTGGGATTGGATGATTACTGTGACCAAAGATCACACTGACCATAAATCAACAAAAAATGCCAAGGAAATTCGTACCTATTTTGAAACAGGGAATTGTTGCGAAAGCCAAGATCTGAAGGCCTGCATTAATCCAACATTTTTAAATCCAAAAACTGGTCGATGGGCACTGGATTCTTCCGTTTCTCCTTTTGAAACATATTTCAATCTCAAGCAGTTGACTCATCACGATTTTGAGAACGATTTTCTTAACTCATGCAAGAGAGGCTTATACAATCAAGTTGAAAACTTCCAAAAGTGGTTGTCGAACGGCACGTTGTCGTTAAATATTGGCGATCCCTTAGAACTTTGCCTTCGCAAGACGTGGACAGATCTATTTAACATTGTAGACTGTTCCAAACTGCCGGATCATGTTGGATTGGCAAACATTCTCAATGCTGCACGGCTCGCATTGGTCGACGAACCTCACGCAATTCTTTTAACTCGTTCATCCCCGTGGCGGGACAATACTACAGGTGTGCGCTACGATTCCGTCAAGGAGTTTATTGAAGAATCTCTCTGTTCTTCTATAAAAATGATACCAAGTTTGTATGGTTTGATGTTAATTAATCATGTTCATCTGGGTAACCCTTTACCACTTCGAACAAGCTGGCGCCCATCTGCCCGCCTTCAATGGACGCACAGCTTAAGCTTCAAAAACATGCACATTGAATGCGGTGGCGCCATTAACGATTTTTTTGAAACTCTTCAAGCAAAGAGTTTTTGCAATCTAGAGTCGGAGAACAAAAATGCATGTGAATCCTCATTTACTCCCCTTTCCTATTGTTATTTGGTAAGCTCCTTTACCGCACGAGTGGAACTTGTTGAAACCAATCGTGAATGTCTGGAACATCCGCTTCTTCCGCCATCACTGCAACTTGGGTGGAATACTCTTCAAGCCTGGATGAAGGGAGAAAGGGTCCTCCATATGAAAATTAAACTTTTACACACAAATAAAGAAGATGGGCCGTTACGGCTAGTATTGGCTCCTCAAAGTGACGCAACTGCGCAGTATATCGATAGCTTTGAACTGAGCTGCGATGGATGTAATATAGAAGTATCCTTTATGCTTTTGGAAAGTCACAATCTTGACCTAAAAACTACGGCTGTGTATCTTACAAGTGGCATAGCGCGAACAGTGATTTCGTCGTATTGTTTTCTGGCTGATGCTTCCTCTACACTCTTCCATTTTCCACCGCCATTCAGAGCCAAGGAAAATTCAACAGCTTTTCTAACATGCCTCGAGTTTGAAGAGTTTTATCATGTTGATTTACCAGGAATTGCACAGGACGGTAATTACATACGCGTATAACTGAAGAATCAAACATTTAACTGCTAACTTACCATCGTCTGTTTAGACATTATCTTGTCAACAGACAGGGAGCCACCGTCTGAAGCGGGGCATCGTGTGACACTTGTAGCTGGCGCGATTTGTCAGGAATTGACATTCCCATGGCCATTTAAAGAAGCTGGTGTTCACACTTCCTGCGATGAGGACGACAGCCGTGTTCGCCTAATCTTACCAAAGTCGATGAACGAGCCGCATCCCTTCGAGTGGAAGGATCGTAGAAAATGGGACATCAGCTTATTAAATCCATGGAATCCCGAAACTCTGTTGAAAGACCTTAACTTCCATCTTAGCGCTCAATTTGACTGTTGTGAGTTGAAGCGTCAGATGTTGAATGAGGCAGACAATGATACAATTAGCCCTAGCTCGTTTCTCAAAGGAGTAAGAGAAATAATTCGAACGCTTTTCCAGTCCACCATATTGGATGGTAATCTTCTATACGTTATACGATCTAAGGTAAACATTTTCTTTAAAAGAAGAAATTATTTTGTCTAATAATTGCGGAAACCAATAATTTTTCAGAACGACCCTAAACTGAAAAATCTGTGGTTCATCCGAGTGCATCTTCCAATACTTGTTTCCCCGTCATTGGCTCCAATATTACTGTTGACTGCCAATGACCATCGTTTGGCACAGAAGTTGGTTGATTGCGGGAAACTGGAGCAAACCACTGCTACAGAAGACTTTAAACGTATTTTTGTTGAAGGAGTGTCATCCTCCGAAGTATGTCCTATCTTCGTCAAATCAGAGGAAGAAGAAAGTGTTCTGCGCTATTTACTGCGCGTTAATGCTACCAAAGTATTCACAAATGCATGGCCCATCAAGCAGATACCTGTCGGGGAAACTAGTCCATGGCTTTGTACTTTTGTTTCTCCGAGCTATGCAGATCAAACAGGAACTGACGCTGAAATGGAGGAGTTAGTGGCTGCTACCAATAAGGTTTCCATCCAGACACAGGAGGAGAAAAATATTTTGTTTCAAGAGCGTTCGCTAGCATCGAGCGTATGTTCAAGATGTAAACAGACTAAGGAAAATCTCAAGCGTTGCTCACGATGCAGATCAGTAAAGTATTGCAGTGTCGATTGTCAACGGTCAGATTGGTCATCACACAAAGCGTCATGTCTCTAGCACGCAGTCTTGGTCGCCAATAAACTTACTGTATGTATTTTCGGTTATCTTTTCAATTGTATTGTCCCTTAGTTACAAACACCCGAGGGAGATGTGCAAGGCTGATGCAAGATTTTATTTCTTTTTGGCGTCTTTCCCAGCAGTGAGACCAGCCCCGGCATTGAACTTAAACAAGATAATATCTCCATCTTCAACGACGTAAAGCTTGCCTTGTTGTCGATACTTTCCTGCTGCCTATTTTTAAAAATACAGGTAATTACCAAGATATATATATATATGCACTTCACAATTACTTTGACAGCTGCCTCACTGCCTTCCTCTTTTAAGTCGTTGAATTTAAAAACTTCCGCCATTATAAAGCCTTTCTCGAAATCAGAATGGATACGTCCTGCCGCCTGTGGAGCCTTAGTTCCTTTCTGAAGAACGAAAAAAGAAGAAAACATGGAGCGAAAAAAATCCGGTTATCAAGAAGTGTTAAAAATAAAAATACAACCAAGGTGTAAGAAGAAGTAACGAACCTGAATGGACCAAGCTTTTACTTCATCGTGACCCGCAGTGAAGAAGTACATCAATTGCAGGACCTTATAGCCTTGCACGATAATCTTCTCGAATGTACTGTTCGCTTTATTTTCTTCGCAGAAAGCTTTCCTTGCATCAGCATCCATGTCGGCTATTTTTCCTTCGAAGGCACCAGAAAACGGAATCATCATTGCGCCAGGGTCGTTGGCATCAATCCATTCTTTGAGCTTCGGTAACCTATGGAAACATCAATGAGAAGTCAGCGATAGCCATTAGGTAGGCATAGTCTCAAGCACCATTTGTTCTTCTTCCGGATGTAATCTTTTTCTGCCATGTTAACGAGATAAACCACAGGTTTCGATGTGATGAACAAGTGCTTATTCAAGACTTCAATCTATAATGAAACGATTTAGAAACACTTAATTTCTGGATACCATTAAACATATTATCATTTATCGTTCATTTTCTTTACTTCCTGTACGTTCCAGTCACCATACCGAATATGCTTTGCCTGATCAACAAGGTGCGCCTTAACTTTGCACAAAATATCCTAAGAGCGAAACAATGTTACAAAACAGACATGTGATAAGTATAATTTCTATTACGTATTCTGTCTTCATTTTTTTATCGCTACGCATTAACGATTCCGTTTTTTTTATGGTGGCCAAAAGATATTCTTCATCTTTTAACCTGAGTTCTTCGTTAATGATTTCAATGTCGCGAACAGGGTTGACGTCGCCTTCAACGTGGGTAATTTCTTCACTTTCAAACGTACCTTTTTATTCAAAAATGTTCTTAGTACCTTTATTGGTGTGATTTTCTACATTTTGCGATTACTTACGACAAAGATGAAAAATCGCATCGACACCTCGGATATGAGAAAGAAAAGCATTTCCCAGTCCTTGACCTTCATGAGCTCCTTTTACTAACCCAGCAATATCCACAATATTAAGATAAGCTTGGACTTTACTATGTAGAAAATGAACAATAATTGAGAGAACTTTGATAAGGAAATCCTATTTCTAAATCTTACCTAGCTGGTTTGTAGTGTTCACAAAGCCAATCAAACCTCTCATCAGGAACTGCTACCCTACGTACAAGAAAAAAATCAAAGTTTAATATCAGCTTTAAATGATTTTTTATAAATTCAAAACTAAAAAAAAGACTTATTTTCATTAGGATCAATGGTACAAAACGGGAAATTTTCTGCAGGTGCTGAACTTTTGGTCAAAATATTGAAGAAGGTGGATTTTCCTGTGTATACATAAAAATTTGGTTACTATCCACTTTACAGAAAATCATGTAGTGACTAACCAACATTTGGGAGTCCGACAATCCCAATTTTAAGACTAGTACCAACACGTCCAATGAGAGGTTTAGGTTCTGGAGCAGCTTCTTTCTTTGGTGGCATTTTTACCTACAAAATGTACAGCAAAAAAAAATTACAATTAA
The DNA here is from genome assembly GCF_022539665.2 of Daphnia carinata. Taxonomy (NCBI): domain Eukaryota; kingdom Metazoa; phylum Arthropoda; class Branchiopoda; order Diplostraca; family Daphniidae; genus Daphnia; species Daphnia carinata. Next base: position 2,210,821 of record NC_081331.1, read on the forward strand.
TGAGCACATGGGCTGCAGGGCAACTACGTGACAGATATTCAAATATATTAATTATTCTTTGCTGCTGAAGGATCTCAGCACCACAGTAAGACTGAGATTTTGAGCTTGTAATAAAATATTAATGAAATTAGAAACAAAAAACACTTTACAAACCTAGAAGAAAAATTTCACGAAGTTGATTCCAGTAAAACTAAAACAAAACCAAACCGGTTAAAGTAGGTATAGCCCCAGAAGAGGGCTTAAGCGTAGGTGATGTGTATATTCGAACCGCTAGATGCCTCAGTTGCGGGTACGGAAACAACCAACATCGGGAGCCCTGCGCTGGTACGTACTAGCGTGCCAACTTATGTTTTTTTACAGTTTTTGCCCGAATATTCGGTGTAATTCAAAAATGGCTAATTTGAGAAGAAAACGAATGGCCTTTTTTGAATCAGCGTAAAATTTTGATTATACTGTGTGATTTTTATCGAATTACAAGTGATGTCATTTTTGGCCGATTTTGACAAAAAAATGAAAAAGTGAGAAGGCTATAGCCTTCTCACTTTTCTCTCACTCTCACGAAAAAAATGAAAATGAAAATGAAAAAAAAAGAAAGAAAATGAAAATGAAAATTTTTGACAAAATTTTAAATTTCGCTTAAAATACATGATTTCGGTTTAGAATTGTATGCTTATTACGAAAATCCAATTTATTTTTCAATTGGCTTTATGGTTTTTTAATTAAACGTAAAAAACGAAAAAATAAGGAAAGTCGGGCTTACTATTTAGTCGGGCTTAAAAATTATTTCTGCAAAATATGACAGTCACCGAAATTGGTTGAATATCACAGGATATACTCAAAATTGAATGCTGATTCTGGGAAAATTGCTATTTTTTCCGTTAAGTCAATCGTTTTTGAGATACACCGAATATTTAGAAAAGTAATAGCGCGCCAGTACGCACCAGCGCAAGCGCGATGCAGCACAAATATTCAATGTATTTCAAAAACGGTTGGCCCAATGAAAAAAGTAACGACATATTTGTAATTCTCCTTTAATTTCGAATCAAATTCATATATTTTTATAGCTAAAATTAGATGTAAAAAAAAATCTAAATCAAAATTAAGCCCGACAAAATAAGTCGGGCTTAATTTTGAGTATGCTGAAATTCGGCTTTGTAATTTTGAAATTAGATTTGATTTGAATTAACCTAAAATAAAACGCAAATTTCATGGGAAATATTTGTTTTCTCGTCAAACCAGCCGTTTTGTAATAAATGGAATTAACGCGCTGCTGGCGCGCAAACATTTATCACCCGTTTTTTCCGTTTATTAATAAAGCTATAACCCCAAAGTAAAAACAAACTTCATTTTTGTGATTCTCGTTCAATTTTGAATCGAAATCATGTATTTTTAATCAAATTTATATTTTGGCCAAAAATGGAAAAGTGGAAAGGCTATAGCCTTCCTACTTTTGTCAAAATCAACAAAAAATAAAAACTCTTAGAATCCGATAAAAATCACACGGAACAAGCAAAATTAAACGTTGATTTTGAAAAAGTGGTTTATTTTTGTGTCAAATCAATCGATTTTGAATTATACCCAATATTCAATGGAATGCTAAGGCGGCAGTACGACCAGCGCTAGCGCGCCAGTACGCACCAGCACAAATATTCGGTGATGCAGCCCAAATATTCGGTGTATTTCAAAAATGGTTGTTCCAATGAAAAAATGAACGACATATATGTGATTATCGTTTAATTTCGAATCAAGGCCATGTATTTTTATAGCTATACCTATAAAAAAGTCTTATCTAAAAATAAGCCCGAAAAAGTCGGGCTTAATTTTCGGTATGGCAGAAATTCAGTTTGTAATTTTAACATTAAATTTGATGTAAATTAACCTAAAACGCTGATGCCAGAAAAAATATTTGTTTTTTCGTTTGTATTTAATTTTCCGGGTGTACCCATGGTTCGACGTCGGGAAAAATATAAACGCAACAAAAGGATCATTTCTTTTTTACATCTTTTCCAACTGTGAGACCAGCCCCAGCATTGAACTTGAACAAAATTATATCTCCATCTTCTACAACATAAAGTTTTCCTTGTTGTCGGTACTTCCCTGCAGCCTAGACAAAACATGTTAACATTGATTAAAATTACCAAAAAAAAAAAATGCCTATAAATTACTTTAACGGCTGCCTCACTGCCTTCTTCTTTCAGGTCAGCAAATTTAAATACCTCTGCCATAATGAAACCTTTTTCAAAATCTGAATGAATTCGACCACCTGCCTGTGGTGCCTTGGTTCCTTTCTGTAACAAGCAGGTAAAAATTTGGTTTGAGAATTGTTTTTGTTTACAAGCATGTGTGTGACTGACTTGAATGGTCCAAGCTTTGACCTCATTAGGGCCCGCGGTGAAGAAGTACATTAAATTCAAAGACTTATAGCCCTGAGCAATAATCTTATTGAAAGCACTGCTAGTTTTCTTTTCTTCACAAAAAGCATTACTTGTGTTGGCATCCATATCAGCTAGCTTGGCTTCCAAGGTCCCGGAAAACGGTAACATAATGGCACCTGGATCATTTATATCGATCCATTCTTTGAGCTTTGGTAACCTATGGAAGAATAAGAAGTAACTTGCCTGTCCATTAATTTAATATATAGTAATATTAATTACGCACCACTTATTCTTCTTCCGGATATAATCGGCTTCTGCCATGTTAACCAGATAAATAACAGGTTTAGATGTGATAAACAAATGCTTGTTCAGAACATCGATCTAGATCACCACAAATAGTTTTAATTCCGGGTTTGTGAGGAAAACTCAGAATTTGGAACTTTATTTATTTCTTACTTCTTGCACGTTCCAATCTCCGTAACGAATGTGTTTTCCTTGGTCAACAAGATGAGTCTTAATTTTGCAAAGAATATCCTAAAAATGAGAGCGCATATTACACAAACTCACAGTCTGAATACTATAATTTGGTTACGTATTCTGTCTTCATCTTTTTATCTGTACGCATAAGTGATTCCACTTTTTTAATTGCAGCCGTCAGAGATTCTTCATCTTTCAACCTAAGTTCTTCATTGATGATTTCAATATCTCGCACAGGATTGACGTCGCCTTCCACATGAGTTACCTCTTCACTCTCAAAAGTACCTGTTTTTGTTCAAAGAATCAAAATTAACAATTGGGAGTTTCCCCGATCAGTAGTATAGTTTCTCATGACTATTGCTTACGGCATAGATGAAAAATCGCATCGACGCTCCTTATGTGAGAAAGAAATGCATTTCCCAAACCTTGGCCTTCATGAGCTCCTTTTACTAATCCGGCAATATCCACTATGTTTAGGTAAGCTTCAATTTTGGGACTGTGATAAAGCTAGAAAATGAAGAACAATCAAGAATACAAAGGATGGATGATATGATTCTTCAAACTTTACCTTGAAGGTTTATAATGCTGAAGCAGCCAATCAAACCTTTCATCAGGGACTGCTACCTTACGTGAACACCAAACCAAAAGTTTAATATGACAGTAAGCAAAAATTTTGTTCTTAATCACTAAAACAACACTTATTTTCATTCGGATCAATGGTGCAAAATGGAAAATTCTCTGCAGGTGCTGCACTTTTTGTCAGCACATTGAAGAAGGTAGATTTGCCTATGCAAAGTTGAAAGGTGAGACCATATGTCATGATTATTGGAAGAACACACTTACTTACCAACATTTGGGAGTCCAACAATTCCTATTTTCAGACTTGTACCAATACGTCCAATAAGAGGTTTCTGTTCTTGAGCAGCTTCTTTTTTAGGGGGCATTGCAGTCTCTGTATATTAAAGAAATGGTTATAAATGTGCATATATCTCAAACCATTGTCAGTCATATCATGAAGTAGACTTCAACTTTATGTGATAAACAGAAAAAAATGACAGCTTTGACAAATATGCCTTCTGTCGACAGCTTATTCTTTCTGTTTGACGATTTCGATGTTTAATGCAAGATATTATTTCACTACATCTAGTAATATCAAATACACGGCACAAGATTTCAGGATACCTTGAACAACAAGTCACGAAATCGGTACAACCCACCGGCACTGTGGCAAGTGGCAAGTACGTTGCAGACTAGAAACGGTGGCAAGGCTAGAACGTTGCCAGACTGGGGACATAAATCCCTATTTAAAAAAAATAAAATCCCCGCGCCTAAAACTGCATTGCCAGAGGGGCGTAATACCCCAAACCGAGCTCCACTTTCCACTGTTTGGTAACGAATGCAGAATTGAAATGTGTGGGAAAAAAAGTGGAAAAATAAAGTGGAACCTAGTGCGGCCAGCTGGAAAGGGAAAAAAGAAATGACTGAGGCTAGATTCGAACTCGGGTCTCCAGCTTATGTATAGCTTGTTATATTGTATATATATAATATATTGTATATATAGTTGTTATATTGTTATATAGTTGTTATATATATGTTATATATTGTTATATTGTTATATATATATATATATGTCTCTGCCTCGCAACACTAACACACCCTAATGGTGTTAGGGTGTTAAACGGTGGCAAAAACTTACGGGTAGCGAATTGGGTCACATATCCCGATGATAAGCTGCCTGCATCCACGAGCCGTCTTTCAGGCCGTGGGGAGGCTAACGAACAGCCTACGTTCAACGATCACCTCTTCTCTACCTTTCAGCTTGTGGTTCGATCTTCAAGGTAGTGAACAGTACTACAGATCGATTTTTAGCCTGTCAAGGCTGTTTTTGCCATTTTTAGCCTGGCAAGGCTTTTTTTTGGTGTGCCATTTAGCCCCTTTATAGTAGGCAAGGCTCTTCTTTTTTCTCTTTTCTTTTCTTCTTCTTTTTTCTTTCTTTCTTTCTTCCATCTTCTTTTTTTCTTTCTTGAGGGCGTAGAATCTTGCGTCTTGATCTGTTGTAGAAGCTTGCGTAATCCGATGAATCTTGCGTATCTTGAATGAAGATTTGGAGGGAAAGGGAGGGGGGGAAATTGGCGGTGTCGGGACTTGAACCCGGGGCCTTCAGAATGCGAAGCGAAGGTGGTAACCACTGTGCCAGGACCGCACATCTCAAACAAATTTATTTTTCATCGACCTTCGTTCTAATACCGGAGCTATATAATATATGACTAATAGTGGTGTCGCGCTGTGGTAGGGCGCTGTGGTATAGCACTGAGATCATACGTCGACTGTCCGTGTTCGGTTCTTATAGACGCCATTGCTTCAAATTTTTTTTAATTATTTTTATAAATGTAAATAAAAAAAATAAAATAACCCATTTTATTTATTTTAGAACAGTATTAAATCGAACACATTTTTAAAGCAATTAACCAGTGCCCGTCAAAGCCAAACAAGTTACCAGAAAAATTTAAATTGGCTATGGAAATAAAACCATCGGATTGCCCCATCATATTTGTTTAGTTAAGCAATAAAGATATGGTTTTTTCCAAAAATAATTGTCATCGAACTTTCAACGTTATAAAGCCTCAAGAGAATCACAGCGTTTCCCAATGAACAGTGTGTTGCTCACCTAGATAACAAAATTGTGTGAGAGGCCTCGGGTTCATCATGTCTCAACAACAAATTGTTCATCATGGTTCAACAAAATAGATTCGTAATTCCTACGTATATATTCAAGGAACTCTCCCCAGCTTTTGCAATTGGGTCAAGTGCTTGTCAGAAATTCAGTCGGAGACTTGAGTCTTAAAAAATTCGGCGTGCGATATGTTTGGCACAGACGTTTGGAGGATCAAATGGAGTTCGTGGTGTATCCTAGTCAGTGTTACTTTCTGAAAAGCGTACCGTTCACCATTGTCCGCTTGGTGGCTCTTATTGAGGAACATTTTACATTTGAAGTTGCATAGAAGCGCCAAAAGCAACAGCGGTTTGGCCAAAAATCTCAAAATCCCGAGAAATCCCCAGAAAATTAAATAGGCCCTGGATAATCCCGGAAACCCTAGATTTCCATAACTGCACCCTAGATTCCAAAAATTTTCCTTAAATCCCCCTAAATAGGGTAATATCCCTAGAAGTGGAATGGCTGGGCACAAGTGATGTGGCCTAAAAGCTACGAAAGAGTCGTCACTTTGAAGTGTACGAAACACCAACTAGGTGTCCAAATAATTGAAGCGGGAATTTTGGTTTTATTTGACTTCGTTTATTTGATGACGAAATGAGTTTTGCTGGTTTTGTCACAAACTTTCGCACAGAATGTGGAAATCTTGGCCACACCTCTCAGTATGATTTTTAACTTTCCCAGAGTATTTTCAAGACAAGGAGACGGAACCACAGTCCTGAAACACCATGGCAAAATGAAAATTCAACTATTCTTTATGACACACACAACCATGTGAACAATAAAAGATGCCATCACAATTATTTCTTTTTTTAATCTATTCATAAAAGGGAAATTAGTTGATTGGTTACTTACTTCGTCGGCAGTAGAAAATCTATGAAAAACAGTGCTGTCTCTAAGTTCTTCGACAGGCATTTCCATGGGTCGCGAAACAGTGTCTAATGCATTAGTGAGCAGGCTAACAAGCGTTCCAAGTACAATGACAATAAGCATTCCAATCACTGTGTACCACAGATAAGAAATTCTTAGCAGAATAAAGACTTCCTCCTGTCTGAACAGAAAAACTAAAATTACCATTAAATAAACAAAGAAAGACCAGGCATGCAGTTTAAGTACTCATCGGGAATCGACGAATTGCCCAAGTTTGGGTTTACAGATAATGAACCGAAACTTTCGTTATAATAAGCGGAACAATTTTCTATGCTAAAAGATTTGGTTTGATTGTTGTAGACAACTCCAGTGGATTTAGCGATTTGCGCACTTAACCCGAGCCACATCATAAATCCAAATGCAGTAAGCATGCCCACTCCAGCTCCCTTTGGAAAATGAAACAAAGCGTAACGCCAAATCTAATTTTGCACTACATAGCTAAATTGAGCGGTTACTTACGATGGCGTTAGCACAGGGAACGAAGATGCCAAGAGTAAATACTCCTAAAATCGATCCAGCCACAGCGCCATCAAAACTCAAAGTTGCCTGTTCGGAAGTCATAAGCAAATCGAATGAAGTGGAAAAATATAAATTAAGTGAGCTGCAATAAAATATATGCTTACGCTATACATACGTCTAAGATAGTTTTGATTTGAGCTACAACAAAAACCATGCTGAAACTAAGAACTCCAAATACGAATGACACTCCTTTGACAACACCGGTAGCGGTCCGCTCTCGCATATTTGGGAAGACGGGTCGAATGAAATCCTCCAGAACTATAAGGGCTACTGCATTAAGGACGCTTGACAAAGTGCTACACGAAGGACGTAAACATTGCATAAGTTCCAGGTGTTTGTGTACGACTTGAAAATAGTCACATTAGCCCATGTATACGTTGAATTCTTAACTTTGACGATGAAAAATGTAATCAGTAGGCTTACCTGAGCGCACCGCTGAAAATCCCAGCAACAAAAAGCCCTGGAAGCCCCGGAAAATCACCAAGCACATCCATGACAAAGAATGGCACAATTTGGTCTGCTTTATCGATAACCTGTTGATAAAAAGTTGCCAGATTAATGCATCATTACTACGTATGGTGCCTCAGTACGTTGAAGACGAAAATTTCTAGTGAATATGTTTTAGCCCTATTTTTGGAATTTACTTACCTTGGCAGTTAACGGATCACAATCAAAGTACTTCGAGTACATGACTAGCCCAACCACACCACAAAGAAGAATGATGCCACACACAGCGACCAAATTGCTCCACATGGATCTGACGAGAATGATTGTAGATTGGCAGTAAATATTATATAACGCTCAACGCTATGAAAATTGTGAAAGGGCATGCTCAGTTATACATTTTTGCTTTACGAAGGGTTTTCATCACAAGAAAACGCTGGACAGTGGTCTGATCAACTGCATACCAACTCATCCAGTAGAAGAAGCCTCCAATAACAAGCGACCAAACCTATGATATAGAATCGTCAGCTGAATAGTAAACGATACAAAGGGATTCGTAAAAAAAACAGTTTACCGTATGCGGAGTTGTGGGGTCGATATCAATGCTGTAAAACAATAAACAGTGCAAGAAATGAATTGGTACATTCCTCTAAAAGATTGCCTACTTCAATAGCTCCATACGGGACGTGTTGTAATTACGCTCCCAAACTGGTCCCCAACCTCCAACGTCGAATACTCCTTTGATTATGAGAATGATAATCGAGCCATACATCATTACAAATTGGATGGTATCCGTCCATACAACAGCTTTGATTCCACCCTATAAGCCCAGTTTTTTTAGAGTAAAAAAATTGCAATCAATGCTTAATTTCATGTTTGAAAATTTACTATTGCTGTGTAAAACGTGCAGACGGCGAATAAAATGCCAACTGACGCCAAGGTATGAATTCCGGTGACTAGATCAATAAAATAGGGAAAATATAAAGAAAAACTGAATGGAAAAATGTGTGAAAAAATCAAGAGTGCTACCTTGTCTGAGGGCCCAAGAAGGTCCAATTGCCACAATGGATAAGTATAACAACTGAAACAAATTACACTACGCGTTTAATTTTTGACTTTACGGTACTGCACAAACTTATTGCGGATCGTTTACCTGCTTTACCACGAATAACATTGATGCGAGGCGTCTTATTATCAGGTTGAATCGTACTTCTAAATACTAAAATTGAAGCGCCAATGAGGTAAAACATAGTTGATTCAAATCACAGGTGAATTCGAAAGTTACCTGATTTGCTGAAACAATTTTCAATCGATAGAAAATGGGTAAATACACATGAGTTGCAGCAGCGATAGAGAGAACTGCAGATACAGTTAACCAAACATACATCGTTCCATTAAGGTAAACCTCTGTGGGTGCGCCTAGAAGTGTCGTCGCAGAGATTGAGCTATAAAAAACGGAAAATATTTCATTAATATCCCGTCAATAGATTGCCCTTTGTAGAAAATTTTTTTGTTAGGTTTGAGCTCCGCTAGCGCATTTTGAATAAACAGCGGACCAGAATTTCTGTTTTGTAAGATCAACTTTAACACATTGTGAATGATAAACGCTTGTTTGATCCCACAGCCAGGAAATACGTCAAACGCAAGCAATAACATCATCACGGATTCATAGATGATACTCTATTCTCCAAGTAAGGAGAGACAGGTTCTTGTGCGATGGAAACTTAAAAGCTGGAAAACGTGAAAATGCTGAAAATAATACCTGGCGGCAAGAGACATAGCTACAGGGAATATAGGCATCTTTCTTCCCCCCATCAGGTAGTTGGAGGTCGAATCACTGGCGCCTTGCCAAGCGTGGTAAATACCAACCAGTGACGACACCAGCAGAGTCAAAGCGAATAGAAGGTAATCGACCCAGGTGAAGAGTTTTGGCCATGAATCTGATGTCGTCGCCATGGCTTTTGCATACGCAGAAATTTCTGTTGCAACGAAATGAATTGTTGGAAAACACTAAGCAACTATAAGGAAACCAAGAAACACTTTTTTCGATCTTCAAGTCTTTAAACTCTCTGTTGCAATGCGTTTGGGATTGGATGTGACCGTTACTGCCAAACCTGAATTAGGTGACTGCCATTCTTTTCTCCAGGCCACAACTCTTGGGTTCGCTGCAGCCTCTTTTCGTCGTTGAGCGTTTCTCTTTTTATTCTTTTCCATGTCTCTCCATGTGCCTGCTTCCAATACAAGCTGCGCCGTACATGGACATTGTGCCATCTTTCCCTAAATGGAGTTACTTTATTGAATGTTTTAGCTTCTCTTACTTTTTTTTATTTTGCGCTTTGCGTTTCAATTTCGCAAGTTTGTAGAAATGATGTATTTACAAATGAGCTACAAACCGGCCCTATAAAGTGAAAGCAATTTCTGGTTTTATTGTGAACACATTCACTCTACTGAGGCAGTTCGTTTAATGCAAACACTTCATTGACGTGCACCTGTTGTGAGGATCGAACGATTCCAATTGATTACGTGGAACCAGTAATCGAGACAAAAATGATCATTAATATTAATAAATGGGTTTTTGAAATATGATTTTGGTCAATATAGACTTACGCGATCGTTGGAAGTATTTTTTGGACAAACGGCATCATCATTGAGCTGTTCAGTAGACATTTGCACAGGACTTGTTACACAATTGAATGCTTTAACCAATAGGCTGACTAATGTTCCAATCGTAATGACGATGATCACACCAATGAACGTGTACCACAAATAGGAAATCCTTAGCAAAATAAAGGGTTCTTCCGGCCTAAAATAAACCATGTAACCCCATGTAACCAGAGTTTACTTTTTTAACGCAACACCATACTCGTCAGAAAACGTAGAATTCAGGTGTAAGGAAGATGACGTTCCGTTAAAGGCAAGACAATTATCAACGCTGAAAGGTTTCACTTGACTGTTTTGGACAATTCCACTGGATTTCGCAATCTGCGTGCTTAGCAAGAGCCATATCATCAATCCAAAGGTGGTTAACATGCCTACTCCAGCTCCCTTAATACAAAACGTAAACAGATGTAGGATATAGAGAACCATGAATCTACTTACGATGGAATTGGCACACGGAACAAAAATGCCAAGAGTAAACACGCCCAATATCGATCCAGCTACGGCGCCATCGAAACTCACTGTTGCCTGCATAAAAATGAAAGGCATTTGAGAGAAAACGTGTGGCCATTAAAAGGGAAATCGCGATTGAATTTCGTACGTCTAAAATGGTCTTCACTTGAGCTACCAGGAAAACCATGCTAAAGCTGAGGCCGCTAAATAGTAGGGACACTCCTTTAACAAGTCGAGTGGCCTTTTGATCACGTAAGTTTGGGAAGAAAGGCCGTACGAAATCTTCGTAAACGACAAGTGCCACCGCATTCAGGACGCTTGATATCGTGCTGGAGTAGAAATAGGGAAAGATAACCTTTAAACTCGTTTGTGGCGACATGTAGCGATCGTAGGTTGTGCTTGATCCGCTTAATGGTAATTGTATTTGTGGACCTTAGCGCACCGCTTAAGACGCCGGCAACGAAGAGCCCTGGAAGTCCCGGATAATCACCAAGCACATCCATGACGTAAAATGGAAGTATTTGGTCTGCTTTATCAATAATCTAATAGGGTACAACCATCTATTTACTAGACAAGTTAAGATAGTCAATATAAATTTGGTAATTACCTCAGAAGTTAACGGATCACAGTCGAAATAATGGGCGTACATGACGAGCCCGACGATACCGCAGAGGAAGATTATTCCGCATACGAAGGCCATGTTAATCCACATTGATCTGTCATTTTTAAGGAATACGAAAATCATATTTCAACTGCAAAATTTAACATTTGTAAGGTAAAGGCGATTTACATTTGCGCAGTTCGTAATGTTGGCATGGCAAGTGAACGTTGGACAACAGTTTGATCCACTGCATACCAACTCAGCCAGTAAAATACGCCTCCAATCGAAAAAGACCACACCTGTTGGAATGTCAACACATTATTTGTTAACCGAGGCAAAGAAATGTTGATGGAATGTTTAACCGTATGCGGAGTCGTAGGATCCGTGTCAATGCTACGAATAATGGAATAAATTATATGCGAAAAAAAAAACTAAAACTATTGAAAACGCAAATACTTAAAAATTTCGATACGGGAGGAATTATAATTACGCTCCCAAACGATTCCTAGGCCATCGACATCTGTCACTCCTTTAATTATTAAGGTTATAATTGAGCCGAAGATCAATACAATTTGTAGAGTATCTGTCCAGACAACGGCTTTAATTCCACCCTGTATAAACGGTTAATCCAGCGGTAGTATAGCCAATTTGATTTGTTCTTCTCTACGTACGATTGCTGTATAAAAGGTGCAGACGGCGAATAGAATGCTGACAGATATCAGTGCATTGATTCCAGTGACTAAAGAGAACAGGTACAGGTAAATTATAGCACCATGATAAACGCGAGAGCGCATTAAAAGCTATTCCCACCTTGGCTGAGAGCTAACGAAGGTCCATAAGCCACAATTGAAAGATACAATAGCTAGTAAAAAAAAATATTCATAAATAAATATAAAATATGAGGCTTTATTATGATGATGTTCGCTTTGTACCTGCTTTACTATGAAAAGAATTGAGGCGATGCGTCGGACGAAACGATTAAAGCGTATCTCTAAATACTGCCCGATAAAACCTAGTAAACGATTTCACTTGGCACGAAGAAATTAAGGTACATGAACTTACCTGATTTGCTGATACAATTTGCAGTCGATGAAAAACAGGTAAGTAAACGTAACTGGCAATCGGCGTGCATAAAGCCACGGAGAAAATAAACCACAAGTACATTGTGCCATTCATATACACGTCAGTTGGGCCACCGAGAAGTGTAGTCGCTGAAAAGGAACTGCAATAAACGAACGGGAAAATGTGAATTGATTAACTATTCCGCTTCCCAATAACCTTTAAATTTCAGAAAATGTCCATCCATCCACATTTCCGTTTAAACATTTCTCAACTCATACCTTCATTGGCCATTTGTGGCCAAATTTCACAAATAAGAATCCAACAATTTCATTATCGTCAACGTGTCCTGTTCTGTTCATAGTTTTGGGTTTCGGTCATCGTGCGATTCAAAACATAACACACACCAATGTAAACAACAACACATACCTGGCGGCAAGAGACAAAGCGACAGGTAAAATGGGCATCTTCTTTCCACCCATTAGGTAGTCAGAAGTCGAACCGCTAGAGCCTCGCCAAGCGTGATAAATCCCAACTAACGAGGACACTAGCAGAGTCAAAGCAAAAAGAAGGTAATCGACCCAGGTGAAGAGTTTTGGCCATGAATTTGATATTGCCATGGCTTTCGTGAATGTCGAAACTTCTGCTGCCGCAAATCAAAAATTAATTGTTTGAAAATATGTTTGTTAAGATGACGATAAGTTTTGTCATGAAGTACTATTTCATACCGTTCTTTACTGTTGCGAAGATCCTTTCTCTCCAATCTACCTTTGTTGACTGCCATGGATTTCCCGGACCCAGACCTCCGGCGTTTTCTGCCAAAGGTGCAGCTGCTCTTTGAGTTGTTCCACTTATCAAAATTTTTCATCTCTCCACACATAGTCCAGCTTTTGAGTAACCTGGTCTCTATAGGTATGGATGTTTTCTCTGTCCTTTGCCATGGCCTATAAATATTTTTGTAGTATAGTTGACCCATTTAGATCTTACAGAAACTACTCCAATCATTTCTTTTTACTAACCCTGACTAAGCTAATTACAATCAAAGTATGCATGCAATAAAGACAGCAAAAAGGAATCACACTGGTTATACAATAATAATCGGGATTCAGCCAGGTCGAACACTGACTAACCTTTCGAATAAAAATTTCCATATCCAGAGTGCTGCGTTTGAAGCTATCCTCCAGAGTTGTGCATAATCCGTTATAGCCCATGGCGACAATGGCTATAAGTTATAAACACAGGTAGATCCAACGAACGACTGACACTATGTTTACTTGGGCTTTCTTCGCTAGGGAGTGCCGCCACCTTTGGAGTTGGTTTTAAACGTTTCTTCTCCTATTTACGTCACTCTGTTGTGTAACAAGAGTTTAGGCGATGGACGGCTTTCCCATCGTAGAGGGAAACTAGTGACTTATTGGCTTCGTTACGTCCAACAGCCACGAAAGGAATGAAGATGACAAGTCGATTTCTCACCTGAATTTACGTAATCAGGTGGTAGAATCTTTAAGCTCGGCCAAGGAGTTTGTAGCAACTGGTAGTTACTGTTGTCATATCGTAACTGTGACACACCAGGTAGTGCTACTTGACTCACCAAAGTCAGCCGCCTTTATAATAAGCACAGCAAGACGAAAACTTTAAATGGTTTCTTGGAAACGCATCTATAGGCGCCAAAAATGAATTGCAAGTTCATAGCTGATAAGCATGAAGGTTGCTACGTGGGTAGTAAATTGCTACGTAAATTAAAAATAGTGTCTCGTCATCGCACAAAATGTCCACACCAGCAATGACTTCATGGTGTCCTTTTCGTTTTACAAAAGACAGCCATTTTTCTATAATGTAGCGTGAAAATGAATAAAAAATAAGCTGGTTCCTAGTTCAATACGATTCAACACTAAAAAAATAATCAATATTTTAATGATTAAAACTTTGGCAAGGGATCCTTGAAGGTGCTACTAGTCGAAATTTTTAGAGTGCGCTTTACTTGCTAAATTCGGGAAAAAGAAAACCCATATTAAAATCCAGCAAATGATGACGACCATCTCGATTACGTACCAATGAAAAGTATGAATAGCTGATGAGCTTTGACGTGCATTTTTGTTTTCTCGCCAATTCGTATAAGATGCTTTTTTTTCCCTTTAAGGTGCGGTACTGTATGTGTACTTTCTATTTTGCCCTCATCTTCTACGTTTGTTATTGCGATTGTTTCAATAGTGAAGGGTTTTACTTTCTCTATCCTTTATTTTGGGGGGTCCGTGCTCGAGCTGTGAGGCCTGCTCTGGTAATTTGTGGGGTAATTAAATGGTGCGTATAGTTCACCCCCGTTCTATAGTAGATAGGGCTCGCTTTGTTTCTTTTCTCGCCTCCAAAAAGTCTCAACAAACAAGTCAGAATAGATATAGATAGACATATAGAGCCAGCCTTGTTGATGGCTGTCTGCTGAACGCACCAGATTTAGAGCCTATAAGTTTTTTTCGGCTTGCTCTGTCGGTACATACAGACGGCCACTTTTTTTTCTTCATCTTTTCCTCCTCCCTTATTTATCCAAACCCAAAGATGTCGGTTCTTCTCCCTTTTTTTTAACTTTTTCTCCGTGTGTATACACATTCGAAGGCGCCGATACTTGTCAGCAATTACAGGCCGCTCTCTATAGTTCTTTTTCATGTAGTCTCTGTCCCGCTACATGTGTATACACACCTATATACAACAGAAAGAGTGGGAGGTTCCTCAGGGTCTTTTGTTTTCCTTTGATCTTCCTTTTTTTTTTTAGAGAGACTTGTCCGCTCACACTCTAGAACATCTCGATCCGCCTCCAAACCGCTTTTTCTTTTACCCTCCACCGGTAGAAACATAAAGCTTTTACACGTATGCTGCTGCGTCTAATATAGACTCCATATATACATATACCTCCCTGCTAGACTTTCTTTGAAAGCCGAGAGATAACGGCAAATACACATCAAATGTAAAGAGTGTTTGTCGGCGCCCGCCGAGAAAAAGAAATGATCAAAGAAAATGCAGCCCTTTTTTTTGACTCGTGCTACGAGCGGCTCGCGCTATATAGCTGCAATAGGTGGTACTTCATCAACACTCAATTATATAGCGGTGTCTTACTGTATCTATATAGGTCTTTCTATTGTTTCTTTCTCTACAAGGAGACATCCTATACGGAGTGTCTGGGTAAACTGTCTTAAAAGTTGATTGGTAGAGGTCTAAATATACATGTAGAAATCGAATTGAAAGGGACGAAAAAAAAAAAAACCAAATTGGCTATGAATGTTAAAAAAAAAAAATTCAATGTTGGACGATGAGTAACAAAAAAAGAATGATTTCGTCGGGAAGGATCAACGAAAGAGGTCGTTAGATGTGCGTCTCGACGGCGGCAGAGTTATATTGTTTGGTCGCGTCGGATGAATTTTTTTTTCTTTTTCCAGCTAAGGTAAAGTCAGTGAGGATGCGGTTGTTTTTACATAGGTAGATGCATGTAAAAAAGGGGAAAAAAAGAATGAAGAAAAATAAAGGACTTGCGCGCTCTATTGCGGTCCTGTCATTACCAGCCGATATAGTCCACCACGTTCGGCCTGTAATTTACTCCGAACTGGTCAAATTGTTATTACCTACAAAAAAAAAAGAGGAGGATTCGTTTTTCTTTTTCATTCTTACAGTTGAAAAGGCCCAGCGTGACACAGCGTCGCCGCCGCCATACGAAAGGTACACAACAAAAAAAGGGGCAAAAACAACAGATATGTGTAAAGAATGATGAAGATTTCACCTGCTGTTAGTCTAAAGACTTTCAGACACACATGTTCACAGACATTTCAAACCTGACAGCAGATGATGATTCTCCCTTTTTTCTTTCTTTTCATGAAAATCTTTTGCTTTGACCTGTACATTCAACAGTCATTCAGTAACCCTCTCCCCTTATGTTTCTGTGTTCCAGTAGCTAGTGAAAAGACAACATCGTGGGAAGCGTTTTTTCTTTTCTTTAGCGTACAGTTAACTGTTAATATTATCCAACGCACCACTTGAAATCGTTCAAAAGGGAAAGGCACTCTTTGATTTTTAGCATTGATGATCCCTGTGAATTATGGGCGTTTTGAATATTCCCTTTACCCCGAGTGCCGCTATTTTGGAATTTATAGACCCAGCCGCTCCACGAAACATTGGCAACATTCTGCAGTCAGTCTAACAAAGATGAATCGGTTGACTTTGTCTTTATTTTTGGAACGAGAAAAGAAACATACCTCAACACGCTAATCATCAATCGCAACAAGTCACGTTTGGCTTCATCGTGCCGGTAGGTAACAATCATCCTTTTCTCTTTAATGACATTGACTTATCGACATGCTTTGAAAAAAAAAGAAAAACAATTGAATAGTTCTCCATCTGTAGTTGGTTTACTGCGCTCGGTGTATTTTATTAAGTCCAGCGCAGCGGTTTTAACTTAACTAGGCCTAAAGCTATTGAATTTGTACAAGGAAATATAGGCTTAGTGTATTAATAGACATCTTGCGCCTCTCTCAGCCTCTTCTTTTTTTAACCGCCGCCAAAGCCGTCTTTTGAGACCCAATAAGTTCAAGTGAAAAAAAAATCTATTGCTCCTCTCTGTTTCTTTTAAAACACGAAAAAATGAAAAAAAGGGAGGGGGGGTAAATTTAAAGGGTATATCGTCTAGCAGAGCAGAGTCCAACATCGACGGCAAGTATTAGTTTTCTCTTTTATTTAAAGGAAAATAAGGGAGGGAAAAAAACATTGTGCAATGTGATTAAATGAACTAGCACGAAACGGTTGAACTCGTATAACCATTTGACCCCACGCGCGGGAGTTTATACAGAGCGCACTATAAAACTGTAGATACCTATTTTTATATCCATATGGGCAGTTGTATGTGTGTATATAAGTATATATAGTTGTATACGAATGATAGGGAATGATCGCGAGCCACGTAAGATATTGACCCCTCTTATAGAGAATCTATCTTTTAATCTTCTCACCCCTCATCATCTCTCCCCTCTCTGGTTGGCTTTCTCTCTCTCCACATAAAAAGAAGAAAATAGCTCTAGGTTCATCCCCTTAAATCGGTTTGATCACGATATCTTTCACCATGATGCAGTTCACGATAGACCCGTATCAGAACCCCCTTTTGAAACCTGTATACAATAAGATCTATAAAGTCAGCTCGCGATAAAGGCAATGAATTTCCTTTTTCCTTAACTGATACATAACAAAATGGTAAACAATTGTCCGTACAGGCCTAGGCTTATGTGGTGGAGCCATAAAATCTTGCGCAATTTCTACACAGTTCCAAGAGTAATTCATTTGCTTTATAGCGCAGAGGGAAAGCCAAGCTAGACGGCCACCTTTGTTTGAGGCCACTTTGTTATGCTAAATGGAAGGTCAACTTACAAGTTATCAATGACAGATTTATTCAATCTAAAAAAAAAAATAATTGTGGCTTCTTTGGTTACTTTTTTCATCCCCTTTTGTGCAACCAATAACAATACGAGCATAGGCCTAGATATAGACTTTTCTGCCCGTTAAACAGATGGTTAGCTTTTGACTCTTGACACACGGCAGTGAAAAGGAATACGTAATCTCTCTAGTTGTATTCATCGCCATCATTGTGGTGCTCTGCCATGACATTGGCAGTCAGTTAACAATAGAGCTGCTGATGATACACTTTATCTTAAAAGGGAGAGAATAAAAAATGGAACGGCATACTGTGCTCTTGTTGCTTTTTCCTGGCAGACTCTGTTGTCCGCCGTCAGCAGCTAATCAAGCTGGAACATGTCACCATATAGGCAATCTCTCTTCACATCCCTATCCCCCCATTCTGTTGTGGTAGCCTTGTCAGGGCAGACTTGCATAATAGTGTAGACCCCCTCTTTACGTGGTTTGACAAGCACGGCTGGAAATTATTCATCCGCAATTCATCTGTTGGCTAAAAAACCAGTTGGGACACATTTTTTTCTGATCCTTTTATGAAAAAATAACCATCATCCTTGCATTGATATTAATTTATAGAATCATCATCGTGACATTGTAGATAGAGTTACGTTGCATGTGTTAATAACCTCGTTAAACTCCCGTCTTTCTGGCCTAGTTACTAGGAGAACAAAATAACGAGGGACCTCATTTTGTCATCTGAGAATATCTATTTGATATTGGCTAATACTTACTGCGAATGACCAGCTGCTCATTACAGAAATGCTGGGCAATCGTTACAGAATCAGATGACTGACGTGGAAAAATAGCCGGAAACAAGGAAACAGGGCGTGCATCGTGGTGTTCCATGGAATCGTAGGCCTGCACTGGTTTCCGATTTCATCTGCAGGTGTACAAACACATCCAGCGGATGACACCGTCAACAGATTATTTCACCACCGTCGCAGTGGTTAGAAGCTTTTAATGCTATCCTGTTTACTCGTAACTCGCTAGAACGCCAATGAAGGCCGAAAATAGAAAGAAACAATCCGGATAGCAAAGAAGAAGTTTGTTACTGTGCTTTACAGTGAACCTTGCATATATTTAAGCAGAAACGAAAAAGGCAAATACATTCCCGCATAGCCTGTCAAACGTATTATTGAGTTTTTAATAGTAATACACCGTAATGATACATTTAGATACACCGTAAGAACTGCCAGTGAAAAACCATTCCGTCTGGAATCATAATAATTTGGTTTTTTAGTTGGTTGAAAATTCATTTTGTGTTACGGGATGATATACGCACGACGTCGTCTTTGACGTAGATGATTAAACTTGATTTCTTATAACAGGCCCCACCCTTTATTCGGGAATGTTACGTGGCATTAGCGAGAAGCTTCATCATCATCATGGGTTTGTTTTTGTATACCTTTAAAAGCCTCGGCCCGCCCTGAAGCAAAGCGCCATTTTTTTTTTCCTCTTCTAAAAGCCACAACGTAATGAGAAGGAAAGTTTTTGTTATTCCATTCATTGCCTTTTTGTTGTCTATGGTCTGATTATATGCACGCTCAGAAGATGAAACGATACAGTTTCGCTATAGAATCTCGAAAATTAGATTGACCTCAGCGCCATTTCGTCTACCTTTCAAATGAAAAAAAAAGTTAACGACTGTGATTATCATTCGTGAGCCAATAAATGTAAAGAACTATTTTTCTACCTCATCTTTTGATGACTATTCATTTTCGCCTGCAATTTCTATAACGCATAGAGAGTTAACTCACAGTCATGGCATGTTTTTCAATAATTTCAGCCCTTGTCTGTGGTTTTCCATGCAGCTATATACCTGGCGGTTTGGTTTGATTCTTTACTTCACTCTGCAGCACGATAATGTTTTCCCTCAAGAAAAAAAAATACATTTAGTTGGCCAAAAAGAAATACGGTAAACTAGTTATACAATGTCAGTTGAAATGAAGGGGAGAAAAAGAAACGATTGACAGAGAGATGATGATAATCATTAGACTAAAGAAGGAATAAAAGGGCTTGTAACTCCGTAAATCTTTAGGACAAACCGCGAGACACTCCTTCGTTTTCTTGTTCAGTCATGACACTTCATTAGAAACTGCGAATATTTTCGTGGGTGGTCCTTCTACTCAATGGACGGCATTCTTGGCTCTATACCAACGATAGGATTCCGTCAAAAACAAGAGATCGGTGAAGCATTTATTAAGATTGCCTTCCTGATGGATATCAGAGCATCATGCAAACAACGATCTAGTAACAAGGAATATTTAAATAACGATATCTCGCGTCACTATAAGTCACGTCCCTTGCCACGACAAACCAAAATAGGACAAACCCTGCTGTTTTTACGTTTGAAACTCTTCTTATCTCTCTTTCCTTCTTCGTTGAACATTGCCGAACTCTCGACAGAAAGTTTCCTCCCATCTCGTCAAGACCGCAGCAGAGTGACAAGCAGCGATGTGCCCTTTTTTTGCTTATAGATTATCACCATCATTTCTAAAAATGTCTAAGTCTACTCATTCACTGCAGGTTAACTATATTAGCATATCCATTCGTGTATCCCTATTGGAGTTACTAAAGACACCATCTTTAAAAGATTCAAACTTTGAAAAGGGGTGTATACATCCTAGATATCTAATGAATATCATGCAAATGTATAGACAAATGCAATTCATATTCGAATTGCTGGAAGAAACTTGAGTCAAGACAATACAGTTGAATTACGGATATATTTAATAACGGGTTTCGTGCGTACGTTCCAATCGAGAAGGTTATCATTCATTCGATTCGTAAGAAAAAAAAAACAGGATAAATACGAAAAAAGAAACAGAAAAATAAACGAATAGAAAGAGAGAGAGAAAACGAGAAATTCATTACTAGAACGGACTGTTGTGTGTATATCCGTTCTAAACCAGGAGGGAAAAAAAATCGGGGTGTGTCTCCAGGACTGGTGAAGTTGGATGATGGAGCAGCAGATGATGATGGGCAGGACGAGCAATGTCCTTTTTTGGAGGGGAAGTTGCTGCATGATCCCACTGATGTATAGGCTATCCCCAACGAGGAGGGGAATCTATCGAGGACCATTGAAGATGGATCAGCAGAGACTCTTGTACAAGAGTTCTCCGTGGATACGTTCGAAAACTTGGCAGTCGTTCAAAACATGCTATTCTACCGAAGGGGTTTCTTATTGGATTTGTTTTGCGGGCTATAAAAGTATAGACGGAAGCTATTGGAGACATTAGACTATCATAGCAAAAACAAAAAAAACCATGTACCTATGGGCTGCTTGTATTGATCCAGTCCGGTATATAGGTCTAGGAAAGAATTAAAGGCAATGGAAGAAAATGGTTAGGACCGGTAGGCGTGGCTGTTCTATAGTCGTTCGGTCCTTTAAAAAGAAAAGGGGGAAAGCAATAAATACATGTTAGTATTTATTTTCAAACATCGTGCGTGCCAATAAAAAGGCTGGTCACGCAAAATGCGATCGACTCGTCTAACGTGCGTACGTAAATGTAACAACTGGTGTTGCAGTTCACGCTAAATTTGCATGCGGGAGTACTGCCGATGGTCCATCGTGTCGACTGTCTTTTTAACGAGTCCCTTTATTCTACTGTCACGTAAAATGCGATCGATGAGGAGCTTTCATTAATGTGGTGAATTTGGTGGCAAGTCCCATTTTTTCTTGTGTTGCCTTCTGAAAAAAACAAACGGAGAAACACAAAAACTTGGTTTAATTAAAATGGCGTTAAAATGAAATGACACATCAAACGTGAGATTATGGTGGGGTTTTGTCTCGTCGTCCAGACGGCGAAGAAACCTTTTAAAATAGATGTGACTGAGCGCTCGCTGACGACTGATTTCCAGATGTCCTAGGCCTAACCAGAAAATTCTGGTCACAAAGGATTTTGTTTCATTCGACGCGGACTACAACAGAGGGTAGGGTGCCCTTTTCCATAGTTTCTTTTTCTTTTTTGTATCCACCTGACAGTTTCGAAAACGTTTCGTTCTGATTCCAGTTAGAAAAACGATGGGAGAGGTATAGAAAAAGTCCCATAGTTGGTCATTTTCCACACTATATGGCCTGTGGCAGAACCCTTGCAAAAGAAAACGTAATTGCGATGTGACAGTGTTGCGAGTTTAATTCATTTGGAAATTTGTGTAAATTACAACAGCGATTTAGCACGTGGAAATCTGAAGACGGAGTGGGGTGAAGCCGACGTCATTTCTGTTCTCGCCATAGGAATTTCGTAAGGGCCTTATTCTAATGAGAGACGAAAAAAATGGTACACTTTTATTGTTTTAAAGTTAAAGACAATAGAAAAGCGAATGATGGAAACGGTCTTCTCTTTACAACAGGATTTTTATGGAGTGGAACACTGATGGAGAATGGGAAGTCGGCGGAGATGGAAGGCCGGATGCACAAGACGCATACGCCATAAGTCTAATACGCACAGACATAATCAAAACTTACAACTAGTAGTTTTCTTTTTTATGTTAAGAAAAAAATATATGTAGGCATCCGCCTATTTCATTCTTTTCTAGTTGGATAAAAAAAAACAGAATCTGCCCAGCAAACATGAATTCTACCATGGAAATACATTAATAAGTTTTAAAGTCTCTTTCTCTCTATAGTTACACGTCAATATAAACTTCCGACAATCAACTTTTTCCTTTTTTACTTTGGCTTTATAGCGTCGGTGTACCCATTTTCACGGATGCATCATGTCCTTTGTGTGTGAACATTCACGTCGGGAGGGTCACGTTCATCTTTGTTTCTCATTGGGTTTAACGTGGCCTCACGTATTAAGGTCTATGGGAACGAAATATAAAAAGAACCCAACAAGAGACTTTCGAAATAAGCCAACGCACTTAGAAAACATCCTATTCAAAACGCTCAAAATTTTTTATCGGGACTTATTTCACGTTAGATTGCGTGATTACTTGCGATGTCGCTTTTTTGATCAATAAACAACATGAAAAAGAAGAAACAAAACTTCGCTGGCTGTATTATCTACTGGCGGCGGGAGGGAGGACTCCTCCCTCAACTTTTTTTTTTCTGTTCCAAAACAAAAAGTTCTTTTTCCTTTTTTGATCCAAAATATAGATTATCTTTTTTCGTATAATAAATTTTCTTTTTTGTTCTTCTCCTCTCTAGCTGTCCCACCCCTTTTTTTAGGGCGAAGGAAATACGAAAGAATGCGTAGCAAAAGAGACAGAGAAAAAGTACACGCACGCGGAAATCACGAACGACAACGACGTAAAAGGGGGAAAAAGAAGAGGACTATTTTTTTCTTTCTTTTTGTTAATCACGTGAGTGCGTATGGCTTTTTTTCGTGCCGCTATCGTTCGTCCATGCCGTTTGCTATCTCGAGCCCAGACTTGTTTTTCTTTTCTTTTTTTTTTTTTTTTTTTACCTACACCGTAGGATATAGCGAGAGAGGGTGGGCAAGAAAAAACAAAACAAAAAAAGATGGCGTCGCCGACGCTTACGATTGGCCAGCGCACCTGAAAACGCCAAAGGTATACAACACAGGCGGATGCAAACACGCTTGAACGCCAGTCGACCAATCAGAGACTCTTGTGTTTTTGTTGCTAGCTATATAATTGTCTCTGTTATTTTTGTTTTTTCCTACACCGGCGGTGTGTTGCTCTCGAGTGAATGTGGAGGGGAAACAACTTGGCTCAATTATAAATGCGTTCCGCAGTGCCATCATCATTGCAGCGGCGAAAAAAAAAGGGAGTCTGGGTTGCCCTTTTTTGCGTTCCTTATGCGTTTTCAAAAGCCGATAGAAAATGTTGGAGGGAAATGAATTGAAGGAGTGAATACGTCAGTTATACACCGGGAAAATGATCAAATCGGAATCGTCGATTCTATGGCAGTATTGTGTTCCAAATATAGAGTTTTGTTTGCCATTGAAATAGTTCCAGGTTTAGGATAACTCGAGTAGTTTATGGGATGGTAAGTTGTGTATTGATTCAACAGTGCCGAGTTTTGACGTAGAGATTTTGATATTTAAATTCCATCAGGCCGTTTTGCATTCGAGAGACGTTGCTATTTTTCGTGACTGTGCCATTATATCGGACGCGAAGGGACACGCAGCTGCAAGCATAAAAGTTCACAAAGTCAATGATCGTGGCGGTAATGAGGTGACGCGACCTTCTGCGCAAGAAAGAAACGCAGAGTTTATTTATGGAGGAGGTCGCCCCCTCCCAAAAAAAAAATGTCGTGGCCTCTTTCCTAAAATTGAAACACTATTTTTGCGGGTTGCGGCGGTGACTTAACGACCCTGCACATGTCCCTGTCTCTTCCATAAGAAAATGAGAAACTTTTTTGTTTAAAAGGAACAACATAAAATGAAACGTGAATATCCTATGCAAAGTAGCTATCGCATAGCCTAGGCAACATAAACTTTGAATAAATCAAAAGTGATGATTAGATTACTCATTCCGGTTTTGCTAGATGGATTACCTCTTTTCTCTTTTCCTGGATTTGAAGAACAAAATAAAAAGGAATTATCTAGCCAGTAGTAAAGGAGAACTGTCATTATCCACCTCGACAGCCAACATGTGCCTCTTGTGATGCATTGGGCTTGCACGTATCGATCGGCAACACCATCCTTTATTTTATTATGCTATTTCTTTTTTGAATCCATTGAGTCTCTCTCGTACGTTTTCACAGAGACATACGAATGGCCATACGTCATACATCCGTCTATCTCGTTCTATGTCTGAAAGGAATTAGATACGGTGTGCAGGTTGCACGATCGTATCAATCAAACAAGATGGCCCATCGAAATGCACGGTCACAAACGCACAACTTTTCAACCATAGCATTATAATCGTATTAATATGTGGAATATTATACGATTTTCGTATAGTATTGTCGACGCTACAACATTCCGATTTTGTCGATATCATTCTCGATAAAAATCTGCATTTTCCTTTTCGGTATGAAGAGAGAAACACGTAACCTTATGTTGTTTTGATAATGGATTTTTTTTTTTTTTCAAACGTATAAACGAATACGCGGATAGCCCTGATTTTGATCTGAATCTAGCCGACGGAATTGTTGTCTAACACGACGTGAAAAAAAAAAAAAAAATTCCCTTCCGGATGGATAAATGATACAGATTTAAGCATTTTGACAACTTCAGTTAATATTCTTTAAATCTGTAAGAGAATCTGTTTTTACTCCCCTCAGTGCGTAATCGGTTGCATTCCGGCGGAATCATCCGGATTATTGTTGAAGCGTGAGAGATTCGTACGCTGTTAACGACGGAACACAGACGAAGGGAGAATAAAAAAAGACGTCTGAGCTTTTTCCTCCATGGGTTGTCATCAGCCCGTGCCCCCCCCCCCTCCCCCCCTAGCATTCATACATTGTATGTGCACTGGAATTTTTTTTTTGGTCTGTTTTTTTGTTTTTTTTTAAGAAAAAAGAAGAGGGGGGGAGGGAGATACGAGAGAACCGTGACAATCGGAAGAGACACACTTCCAGAAGACAGTCGAAGAAAGCCGTCGACAAAAAAAAAAAATGTTGGGTCACGTGCGTTCGACGCCAAAGTCTGTGCGTCTTGACTTCGTTTCACCAATTCTTCTTCGCAATAGGCTTTAAATCAAACTATTTAGAAGTGTAATTGAAACCAGAAATATTGCTGTTTTAGAAGGAGGCAGTTCAACATGGCATAAAGAGCATGTCTTTTTAACTTATGGGTTTGTCTCCTTTAAAAGCTACACTAGGCCTAGCGCATCGACAACTGATGGACTGCACACAGAGGCTTTCTTCCGACGTTTTGAAAGGTACGACCGTACCAGTGAACATTCAAAAGGAACATTTTCATGCATTGCTAAAGAAATTGACATCGACGACATTTCTACGTAACTGATTTGAGGCTAAACTTTATATTCTAGGCGACCGTCTGCCTTACGTCTCTCTTGCCCTATGCGTGGTAGCTATAAGAAACTAGAACTACCAGAAAATTTGGTCTGCTATATTAAAAAAATTTTGAACCTCCTAGAAAACTTCATAATAATTTCTGTTTTCTTTTTCTTTATACATTACACCGCATCTTTTTCTTTTCATCACCAATTGTAGAGGGAAAACATATCTTTAACTTCGTGTACCTATAGGCTCGGTGTGTGTACAAATGTACGACATTAGGCCAGGAATGATGTTTGTTTTGGAAATGATCGTGATTAAGTTTACAGAGACCATCATCACTGAAGAGAACAGCCTTATATTTGATCCGCACACAGGAAATGATGAATCGAGAGCAACTAAGAAGCATATATCATTGATTCGGTGTATAATGGATATGCTCTCTTTGGAAGCTGCTGTTGACGTCTGATGCTCATCTCATATTTATTTAAGATGATGGGTGCCACCGATTTCATATATAAGAATGCTGGAAGACGGAACGAAAGGAGTGCTCCGTGTTGATATAATCACTCATATCTTGAAAACAAAAAAAAACAAAAAATATGTAGACTGCATATACATTTTTCCAAAGCGCAATTTAATACGAAAATAATTGGTCATATGCGTCCCGTCTTCGCTACACCAGGCGTGTGTCTATTTATTATATAAAAAAAAATTGTTGATGTACATTGTTCAACCTTCAAAATCGAGACGAATAGACACTACTAGAATGTACATAACTCATTACGAAGACGGCAATGGTTGCGGTCATTCATCCGCCCCGAAAATAGACCGAGCCAGCTATTCCCTTTGGTGTATACATCAAAACAATAACATACACTGGGCGTGTGTGTTTGTACACAATTGTAATTTTTTGTTGTTTTTTTTCGGGCTGTCGACAACGGGTAAGAATTTTTTGCCCCTCTTCATTGTGCCATAATTCTAATACATTCATAACTAATCAACGTCGAATATAGAATTAGATCATGCCATTATGAAAAATCTTTGTATAGTCAATGTCCTAGAGGACTACACGCAGGATGCAATAACCGAAAAACCCGCATAGCGTCACCGTGCGCATAGATTTAACAGCTTCCTATATCATTAGGGCACATTACCGGTGTAATGCGAAAAATATATCCAACATCAATAACACATCAGCCCGCCGTCCAAAGAGAATAGACGTAGTATACAGTAATCAGCAAACCATTCGATAGGGGAGATTGCAATCCTATGGAGGTCTATTCTGCCGTGTATAGTTATACCGTCATATAACGCCGTGTTTTTGCTTCTTCCATCAATATTTTTGAACGAAAGGAAATATTTGAGAATGAACCATTCCCTCCGGATGGATGAATGCGGTCGGTTGGGTTGTACTGTTTCAGTTCCCCTTTTTCTTTTCTCAACAATAAAAAAAAAGCAACACCACAGAGCCTCTATATATATATATATGCGAGACCGTGATTATTGTTGTCGAAACCACCCAAATAAAAACCCGACTATTCATCAACCGTAACGTTGGGAGAAGTTGAACGACATCCAACCGCGTTCTGGTTCAAAATGTTTTTCTTATTCCCCTCAGCGGTAAATGTAAAAAAAAACCTATCACCGCGAATTTTGAAACACTTGAAATGGAAACTGAAATATTTAAACGAATTGATGCGCTAGCGATCCACGGAATTGAACGAACCATCACGTGACTTCATGCCAGTCAAAACAAGCAGATTGTTTTTATTTGTTATTTATGTGACATCACTTTTGTTTTGCTTATGTTTTTAGTTATTGTCGCGCGGGAAAATTGTACTATCGACTAGATAATCTAACAAATGCAAAGAGGTTGGGTTCCGTCGTGGTGGAGGAGGGTAGGTGGGAAGGAAACGCCAGGGCGGAGCGGCGGGTCGCTCGGAACTTTTTTCTCTTTTTCTTTTCGAGTGGGTTTCGTGTATTGCTGTTGCTGGAGGAGAGCAAGCACACGGTCATTAATTTGAAGGAGTAGGGAGGAGTGGGGGGGAGTGGGGAGGCGGAGGGTAGGTTAAATTGTTCATAATGATACAGTGCCGCTCGCGGCGCGCGGGAATATATATAAAGGGGGAGGAGCGGACGGGCCAGCCAGCAGCCCAAGAATAAGAAAGAAAAAGAAAACAACAACAGAAAGAAAACAAAACAATGGCGCCCATCTTTATTTTTGCCTAAAGCTTTTATCTTGTTTTCTCTTTGCCTCTATAGCGCATCATTATATCAAAACTCTTTTTGTACGAAAAAAAAAAATACAGCGGCGCTATCATTTAGCTCTCGTGCAGACCACCAAAAATGTGAACAACGTCCAATCAACAGAGATCCGACGGCGGCGAAAATATCAAACGAAAACCCCCTCTGCCAATACTCTGCATCGTGCAAGGCGGAATTTGATTACTACGTGGACATAAAAATAATTAGCGATAACAAAAAAAAATGTGTTATTCCCTGCAAGCTATTCGGCGTCCAAAATCACGAATAATATGGCATTCATTAATTGTTTGCGTCATCAGTTGAAGAGCCAATTTTTCGCCATCAACGTAAATAGTTCAAATTGTCGTTATTTAGATTTTCATGAAAAGTGAACGGCAGCTATAAAGAGAATGACTGACAATTTTTTTTTTTTTGGGGTTTTCATCGACCCCTCAATAACGCTCCGTCTAGTCATGTGACATGTCTGCGTGTTTACCTCATCACGAGAAAAAAGAATAGGATGATGATGGGCTTGAAGGGCGGAGGAAGGACGAGGCGTTTGGACGTGTGTGATGGCAGGTGATGATTGCGACCATTCGTTAAAAATAAAATTCTAACGTTTTGTGTATAAAGCATTAAAAAAAATATTTATGATCATTATTTTCATGCACAAACTTATCATGCTTTCCCTTTTCTCACTCTAGTAAGCAAAAACGCCAAAGCGGACAGACACAAAAATTGGTATTGAATCCTTTCTAGGCTTTGGGATGCGTCGAGAAATTTTATGTGTTTAAATCTAACGTGTTTACGTGTTGTTGGGATGAAAACAAAAATCACCTGGAATATTATTAAAATGGGATACATCATCGACTGTGTTCGATATATCCCCAGAGAAAAATTTTGGTTTTCGACATTTTGGCCTTTGTTTTTTCTTATGTCTCGATTTTTCCTAGTTCACTTCTCTTGCCTCCCCGAAGATCAAGTGGGAGGTACTCGTCTGCGGGGAAGGGGGGCGTGAAAAAAAAGAAATAGCCGCGACCGCCGGCGTGCGCGGTTATTTTTTTTTTCTCTCTCCCTCTCGATCTCTCTCCGTCTCTCAGAGTAAAAAGTTTAGAAAAAAAAAAATAAAAAATAGCTCGCTCGCGCCTGCTCTGCTTTCGGCCCATCTTGGTTCCCTCCTCTTCTGAAGCGCACATGTAAGTGTATGGTTGTGATCCATGGGGGAATGAAACGAAGAATAACAACAAACACATCGATATCCAGAACCCACCCACAGATCCATATAGGCTGGCGAAACTCATGTCCAACACTGAAAACGCTTTAATTGCCGGTTATGCGCAGCAGCATCAGAAAACTCAGGGATATACAAGATCAACTATAGTTGTTCTACATAGGCTATTTTGTTCAGTCAACAAAAGCCTGGACAACATGGCAGAGGCTAAAGAAAGAACAAAAAAAAAAACAAGGTTCAAAAAGAGAGGGGTGAAATTGGTCCTTTTTTTTTTTTTAGAAACAAGTATACCGTCTAATTAGAGCGGGCGTGACAGCTCAAGAAGAAAAAGGCCGCAAAAAAATAGACCTGCATCCATGGCGGTAGGTGTGTGTAGTTGTGTACGGAAACAAAACAAAAAGGAGGCCGATAACACAAACAAGATAACAACTCTTTTCTTGTCTCTTGTTCTTTTTTTTTTATGTTTTTAACCCATTATTATTGTATTTCCTACATGTGTAGTACAGTCTTTTATTTCTACATTTATATGGCGTAGACGTGTCTTCCATGGGAAGTTCCACAGTCGGAAGAAGGATAACAAAAAATAGAGGATCATGTGGAACATGGTGTTTAAAAATAAAAAACTCCATCGAAAAGAACCTCATTGGTTCGTATGATCAAACGAGGGTAGACGAGCCGCTCCTTGGCGTGAAACAACTTTTATATGCTATGCTCTCTAGCCAATCACACCACAGGCAATAAACGGTGTACTCCGAAATTAGAAGACGCTTCCTGCCTGTATAATTGTGATCTATTTTTTTTTTTTTTCCAAAGGAAAACAATTTCATTAAAATTGTATTGCGGTTTTCCACGTCTATTTACGTTCACTACAATCATATCTTTCAAACTGAAATATCAAGAAACATCATACATGCCCGAGAAATTCACGCAAAGGCTGTTAAATGGGCGAATTGGTGCAAAATGCGTAAAAAGGTTAACGAAGTTGAATATGTTGGAAATGAAAAGGTTTTTCAAAATCACGTTCGAACGCAGATTGCGTGTAGCGGGGAATTTCTATATACGCTATACATGTCGCTGTCACTTGAAACGCGAGAGATAAAATTGATAATAAATCCAATCAGTGTGATGATGGATGGCCCATGGAAAGGGTCGGCGCTTTGCACGACTGCGTCTCTGCCGCATGATAGACATTTTTTTTTCAAACAGCGCTGTACGATAGGGAAGAAAGCCTTCTTAAACGAGGGGCAAAAAAAAAAAAACCGCGGCTATTATCTACAAGGAGGTGGACGTTGACTATTTGAGAGATTTTTGAAGTAAGGAAGCGGCAGATAATTAAGGCAAAAGCAGCGCTTTACAAGATAAGATTCACTGGGGCTAAAAAATGTTTCAGCCGTCGTCCGCACATGAAAGAGTTCAAGTTACAGCGATGTTGAGCGGCTCGCTCCGTTCTCATTTTCTTTAGCGGTAAAATCGCACAGGAGGGCACTCGACACTACATCCAGCCGTTCGTCAATAACAGCTTGTTGTATATTTTCTTATTTTTTGGAGAGAATTAAGATTTTGCTGAAGATGACGAGGCGGCAAAGATTTTTGAAAAGAAGGCGCACGGAACGTTACGTTGTTTGCTGATGATGTCACATGAGGAGTTAAGTAGTCAACAACAAGATTATTATCGCGGCAAAGCAGAAAAGAAATGAGGACAAGTTTGTGGCTTTTTAATGAGGTCGTCCCTGTCACCCTCAGTGAGATGGTCTTCGCATCTGTGACACTCTTCCCTCAACGTTGCGTTTTCATCTCTGAGCAAAACACTAACGAGAGTGCACTTCAGATCAATTCCTGGTTCTTTAATTCGTTTCGGTGTGCTTGAAAATAATTCTTTGTCAACTTAGGAAGGCCTTCAGTGCCCGTGATCTCATATGGTGGTATCACACATGCTCATCGATTATTAATAAGTGAATGTACTTTTGAAGAGCAGCTTGACATCTTAAACGGAAATCGAACACTGGGCCTTTCAGTTACATGCTACTTCTATAATAAGTGAACTGTAATAGTTGAATCCAAGATTTTGAAACTCTATCATACACGTTTATGGAAGAATCTGTTCTAATCGGAAGTCACGTAAGGTTTACCGTCTACTGCCGAATTTATTTGATTAACATGTTGAAGCGCATAGCGCGAATATCATGCCACATCCACCAGGCTGCAATTGTAAAGTTTTTAAACATTTTCACGGCATCCCCAAGCAACGCACACGCATCGATCAAACCGTTTTTTTTTCGGGATGGATCCTCCTCCCATCTCCCCGAGTTTCTCCAGCCAACGAGCCACTGAGGCTCCATGACGCATTCAACACCGTTAAAAGAAAATGTATATCAAATTCGCGTGCGGCTCATAGGAAACATTATAATTATAGGCATCATCCTTTTTTCTTTCCCCCCGTCTATGCAGTGCGTTTTACATTCATTTCTATATAGCCAATACGTTCGTCTAAAAACAAAGGTATAGGCGCAAGAAGTATCAAAATACACGCCCGTGATCGTTGGGTTTGTATATATGGAATTATTATCGCATTGGATTTAGGTACAGAGGGTTGGATGGCCGGCTGACCCGAACCTTATAATTGTTGAGTGGGACTTATCCATCAACGACCCCGTCTATCTATGATCCTGCCCTCTTTGGTCCAAGGGGGTGTTCTGGACGAGGGATATACGAATTGAATCCCCGTGATATTTTGTTCCACTTCTTTTTTTGTTTCCACTTCCATCGTTTGCTACACCAGCAAAATTATTTGTTATTTTCCTTTTTTTGCCTTTTTGCAGCGTATGGGGACACGCCTCTATAATAACCGATGGCTCTTGTTTTTCCTGCGCTTTTTGGAGGGTAGAAAAATCCTGACGAATATTAAAAACAAAAAAGTATTGATGAAATAATTACCAGGTTGAATACATGCGTGTGGGCGAGGCCCAATGTGTGCCCGACTGGCTATGATGGCTTTTCCACTGACCGATGTGAGTTTTCTGTTCGTTTCCACCTCCACGAAACATGTAGAATAACAACGAAATGCCCCCTTTTTTTTATTATCTTTGTGGTGTCTATCAGTTTTGTCTTATTAACACGAATAAGAACTGAATGCGTATGCGGATATGGGAAAAAACGAAAGGACAGGAAGTGAAAGGGAGGATCGGCAACAGCTAGTAGAAGGATTGTTGACTATCGAGTGACATTAGCAAGTCAAGCAACGACTATGTATACATAACAGGACACGCCCAAGTTTGAAGTTTGATCCAATGTTCCTCCTACATTATAATCCCTTTTCCATATACACATACAAACAGTGAATCAAAGGGCTATTGTTTCTTTCTGTTTTCAATGTATACGTATTGCGTCCAGCGAGCTGCTAGAAGGCTTCTTCCTTGTCATCTTTATATTGTTTCTTATTACCATTACTCGACGCTAATGAATACACATATGAGTCACGGCCTGCGGACGTGACCGGCCGTTCAACGACTGAACAAATCCAATTAAAAAGCTGGCGGGGATTTTTGCGTGTGCTTCCATTCGAGGAAAACGTAATCCTATTTACTATATCGTATATAGGCAGAACGTCAACACAGACGACACGGCTAAATAATATTAGAAAATCTCTATAACCAAATGTTATCCTACCATAAATGGATCACCTTTTTTTTGCTGATGTCTGATTTATTTTTGACCTTCCTCCGGTGGAGCTCGTGACGAACGAGTTGGTTATATTGTCGGTTCGTGAGAAACCCAGCAACCATATAGAGGAAGTGGTTTTTCATTTTTCAAACTGCAGGCTATCTAGACGTACTGAAATGAAAATAGATGGATGTCTTGATAGTACACATTACACATATATATCTGTATAGACTACGGGTATCATTATATTTACTATAGTCCACGTTCCAGCCCTCATAGATCCACTTTTTTTTTGTTTAAGACAGAGCAGTCATCGGTCGTCGATCGAGAATTCCAATTTGTCACCCGACTGCCAACGTCTATATACTTGAGCCATTTATGAAAAAGAAAAAAAACCTCCTCTCATTCATCTCCTCCTCTTTTTTTTTTTTTAAGGTTTGTTTTTCTTACAGCAAACCCGTCCGCCAAGATTATATAGTTCTAACATACACACATACACACACACACACACACACACACACACACACACCCATTGGCGTATATATATTTTATAAAGAGGTGGGATGTGTTGTTTGTTGCTTCTGTTGGCACATATTACGAATGAATTCTTTTTTTTTTATAAGGTAAAACGGAGGGGATTGTTGACTGACGTTTGTGTGGCTAAAAGGCACACGTTTTCTGAATTTATTGACGAAATAATTTTAATGTTTTGAAGTTGTGTCTGTCGTT
Source organism: Daphnia carinata (assembly GCF_022539665.2). Taxonomy (NCBI): domain Eukaryota; kingdom Metazoa; phylum Arthropoda; class Branchiopoda; order Diplostraca; family Daphniidae; genus Daphnia; species Daphnia carinata. Next base: position 2,244,235 of record NC_081331.1, read on the forward strand.
GCTTCTTTGGGCGGTCTACTGTTTTGCTTCCCCCTTTTTTTTGTGTTCCTTGTAGACGTAATATATCGATCCCACCCAAAAAGACACGCGCTGCTCATAGGAAAGGGGGAAGTTAAATGAAACCATAGGTCCGTCGCGACATATAGGCCTATAAGCTCAGTCGATGCAGTAGCTAGTCTATGTACAGAAAAAGTCAATCTAGTTGTACAACAGTCTCCTTCTTTTTTTTTTTTTTCTTTAGAGGCAGAGGGTGAAAGTAGAAGGGGTGAAACAAAAAAAAAAAATGGTTTCAATATCGGTGGACCGTGAGCGGCACGGCTTTAACTGTCTTTGCCCACGTCGGGTTATTTATCAAAGAGGGAGGACGCTAACTGCTGTTATTGTGTAGAGTTAAATTATTTGTCATTGGAATGCATGTGAAGCAGTCGTGTGTTTCAATGAAGACTAATGTCTTTTCTACTTCTCGTAGCGTTCGGAATGGGAGCAACAGACACATTTGAATGGTTCCAGTCGTTGGAGAAGAACTCACGCAAATGGATCCAATCTGCAAAAACAAAAATTCCGTTAGATTGGAACTTTACTTTACGGGTGGTAGGTTGATGAAATAAGCGATCCTGTTCCCTGGGCCGTTGTAGTTTATAAATTAAAACAAGGCTGGAATGAAATGGTGTTTGCGTATGGCTTCGTTCATTGAAAAATAGTATCTATTTTATTCTGAGAAAATGAGGCTGATGCACTATGCAAGAAAAGAGTTTTCTTTTATCGTATTTTTGAGGGGATAGCCTTAATTGTACACAAGAAAAGTACTCGAAACCACGACGTACTGTAAGTCAAAGAAAATGTGCAGAGTCGGCCTGCGAATTTTCTCATGTTGATTTCCTCCTTTTCAATGTTTCTTCTTTTTCTCGTTTTCTATTCTTTTTGTCTTTTCTCTCTTTTTCTCTCATTCCGTTTGTCTCCCTCCCCTCTAACTCTGTTTATTTCCTGCTTTTCCATGATGGCCGAAAATCCGCTCTCTTCCTTCGTTCTGTTTCCCTTCCATTTTGTCTTCTTCTCGTCTCTCCGTTGCACCGCTCATCTCATCAGCCAAAACCTCGAAACTAATTCTTTTGCGCTATTCTCGTACGAAAAGTCTTTCATCTCCACTATTAAAATATGTTCGCATAAGTTAAACCAAATAAAGCATAGCTCTACTATCCTCAATTCATTCCACGCGCGTGGTGTTCAACTGCAGACGGAGACATAAATCTAATGGCGGTTTGCGCATGCCACCGTGTTCCATCGCTGATTAGCAATTTCAGAGAGAAAAAAGCTGGTGTACACCGGCCCAATCTTATCATTTTACGGAAACATGAACGTCGTGGCAACGCAACATCTTAGCAATTTATTCCCTATCGTAAAAAGCTCTTCTTTCTAATCCCAACCTGCCGTGGCCACACTTGATGATTTATTGGCCAAATTGGCGCGCTAGGCGAAACGTTGGGCTTTTTCAAAACACGGAACGTCAGAGGAAATCATTCCAGTTGCCATGTGAAGAACGAATTTCAGTGGGGAGGAGTCAGCGGAAAAGAGTTCACATGTAATAATAAAAATACATGGGAAAAAGGGTGGGAGAAAGGAAGAACGAACGAAAAAAAAAAAAAAAGACGGCAAATATATTTTAGGAATGCATATAATCATGGTGGTCGGCGCCATCAAGCCGGTGACTAGGAACCAACCAGTTACGACCAAGAGGCGACCAAATAACAACAACGTAAATGCTTTACGTATATAGCGTGAGTGTCCATGAGGAAATTTTTTCTTTGATTTTCATGATTCCCTTTTTTTTTTTCTTTTCCAAATTTTAAATTTTTGTTTTTCTTTTGCTTTTTAAGTTAGCTGTACGTATACGCAAGGGAAGCCGCTCTCCTGATGTATGGCTCTTCTTACGCACAACCGTATTTTTCATTGACGTATATAAAATGCGCTCTTGTGTGCTGCTGGCCTATGATTGTAGAACAACGTCAAACGCCGCCTTTTATAGGCTACACTATAATAAAATATTAAAAGTATTATTAAAAATAGTAATGCTATAGATGCGCTCGTGGATGTCTCGAAAATATATTGCCCCTTTTTTTTTTCTCTCCAGTGTGTTCCTCTCGCTTCGCGATTGGTTCAAGTCAACGGGGCCCTATAGGCTATATTTACTCTTGTAGAAACTCACGTACACGCCGAGTGTAGTAAAAGAAAAATGGAGGAAAACGACAGGAAGGAACAAAGGAGGTCCATTTATAAATACACACAAGCGCCTCGTCTGTGTGGATACGAAAGAACGGCGTTCTGTTTAATGTCCTCGCACCGCATTGGCTGGTGCCGTCTTTTTTTAGTCATAATTAACCTGCAAGAGTAATTTTCAAAAACAAAAAAACCGAAATTGACGTTAAATTTAAATGTTCAAAGGAAACGGCAAAGCGCTTCTCACATAAAACAAAAAAGAAAACGTACGGGAATAAATTGATGAGAATTCAAGTTGATGCGGCCTGGAAAGTTCAGGATGTTCGCACAGACCTTTAAACTTAAATCGTCTGCCAGCAAGTGAAGGAAGTCTAAAGGTAAACGACAGGCGAAAACTTTAGCTATGGTTACTAAAGACATTAACTCAGATATTTTTTTTTTCTCAGCGCATCAGCGGCGAAACGGGTCACGAGGCATCACGCAACGATCGTATCGTCATCTTCACGAAATCAGCACATTGCGGGATATGCTACATTTCAAGACGATAAGCATTTCGTGCATTAAATAGATACAGCGGCAAAGGAAGAAGAGTTGCGCCAGAATCGCTAGAATTAAATGTTCCCACTTAAATTTTTATGGCGCAGTTTTTAAATTTTCAGTTGTTTTCATTTTGCAGAGAAAACGTTCACGTCCACTGCGTGAATGTGAACGAATTGTTGAGCTTCATGAAGAGTGACATCTGTTGGCCGACATGCAAGAATTCCATGGGTATAATAACTGAAGTCGTTAAGTTCTTTTTTCTTTTTTTTTTTTATTAAATGACTCACGTCGTTCTACAGGAACAAGCCACGGCAGCTGGTTTTGTTCTTCCTGCCGGACCGTGACTAGCAGTCAGCCCTTTAGAGTCACCCATTCTAAGTGAGGAAAAAAAAAAAAAGGTAAATAATAATCTTGAATTATGGCTGTAAGCATCTTTGGTCTTGTTCCAGCAACGACCGCCATCGAAGGCCAAAGACTCTTTTTAACAACCCGCTATCAAAATATATCGCCGTGTTGAAGCAAATTTGAATGAAAGGGGAAAGAAAAAGGGACACAAAGAAATAATAAAAATAAATCTTTTCATATTTGAAGACGGCAAAGACATTCCCTTTTGAGAATTTAAGGAGGAAGAACCCGAAAGAAGAAAAATTGTGCCGTCTGCACACACAAAAGTCGATGACTTTGTTCTTTTTTTTTCGTGACATCGTGTCGACAGTTTCTCACGCTCCTCCACAAACGAAAAGAAAAATCAAAATATCAGCCAACTATAACGCCTCACAAAATAGTTGATCGGTTCGCTTTTCGAAACATTGAAAAACGATTGCGCTTTTTTTCTTGTTGTAATAATACAATAGGATAAACAGGGGAGGCCGCTTTCCGGTTTGTTTTCCCCCCTCAATTCGAAACGGATCTTCTCAAATCTCTTCAGGGACAACCAAACAGAAAACGTATCGCATTTCTGAGAACATTTTCTTACAAATCCTCATCGACTATCTATCCAGTCAGGGTGGAAGAATGAACCACACGACCCGTGAAATCGAATGAAATTTGGATGTCACCTGAAATCCACACATGCGAGTTAGTACGATATAATCAAAGAGGAGGAAAGAAAAACGAAACGTGAATAATAATGATGATAATAACACGTTATGGAGGATTGACGAGATGACAGTTTTGGCCGGCCGAACCAGTTAGGGCAGTAGCAAAAAAACAAAAACAAAAAAAAACAAGCAAACCACACCTCGTCTATTATATCGTTGCTCCTGTGGTCTGCATATTTATAGACACAGGCAACACACATCATAATAACGAATAAGGTGACAAGGAAATCCCAGCTCCAAAAAAAAAAAAAGAGTCTTTCTCTTTTTTCGTGAAAGAGTAGGGAGGAGAAGAGGGAAGAAATGGGGTGGGCTAGGAGGTGGAAAAGGGAGGATATGGGAGTCGAAGAAGGTGTGGTCCGATCCTCCTCCCTCCCTGAGACGGCCGAGTGACAGGCGCGCGTGAGCCACAGCAACGACCATATTTACATATTATACGCTGCACACCCATCAGTCAACAGACTGTATTTTTTTTTTTTCTTTTCCCATTTTAAGGAGCTCTTTTTACATACCACAGAAAGGTTCGTTTCATTTCTGTTTAGTGGATGGAGGCGAATTATTATTACTCGGCTGGACAAGTCCGTCATGTCAATCATCGTCTATCCTTTGCACTGCACACCAGTGATGATGATGGAGATGGTGTGGAGAGTCTCCTGATAAAAAAAAAGAACGGTGGATAATCATCATCATCCGAGCATCATCATCTATGCAAATTTATAAGAAGACGATCCTTGAACGAAAGAAATTCTACACATTTCCCTATTTAGTATTTTAAAATCAAATTTTTTTTTTACGGTTATAGGAGGAGGAGCTTAAAGATGGGCTTAGTATATACCTATACACGTAAAGAAACAAAAAGAATAACAATTTTTTGTTTTCACTCTTTTCCTTATGGATGGGCGGAGTAGGAGGAGTGTACGAGTGGCCGTCCTCTCGGCATCATTGGTTCCAGCCCTCCTCCAATTGTTGCCCGTAAGGTCTCGCTTTTAGTAGGCTATGCTGGCCCACCAAGTTCTTTTGGATGTTGTGTTTTTTTTTTTTAGGGAGGGTTGGGTGGATGGAGTGGGCTAGTCCGTAAGACCCATGCTGTGTGCCGTACGTGCGTGTGGGAGCCGCCCATTGAACGCCCCTTTCCTCGCCACACCTACCCGAGAGGGTGGCTTCGGTTTATTCTTCCACCATTTTTGATTTTTTTTTCCCCTCGTATGTTTCTTTTTTTACAATTCTACCTTTTGTTTTCTTGTCCCATGTTGGTAACCTCCTCCGGTTCTTGGTTACCACCCCTCACCAACCCCCCTGTGGTGCTCAAATAGCGTGCGGATGCACGTAGGAGAAAGAGGAGGGAATGAAAAAAAAAAAAAAAAAAGGTTCCAAAAAGGAGGTGGATGATGTACCGCCCTCTTCTTCCCCTTTTTGCTCTTCTTCTTCTGCTTTCCTCCTTTTTGCTGTTAGCTCTACTCTCCCCTCCCCGTGCCGTTCGTGGAATGAAAGACCAGCGATTCCAGCGCTCCGACTCTCGGCAGAACTTGCTGAAGCGGCGTCCAGTGCGGGCCGCAGCTCTTTTCACTCTCTCAAACCAGTTTTTTTTTTTTTTTCGTACCTCAATCCTTTCTTTAATCATACACACAAACAACATCGTTCATTGCCTTCATTTATTTTGAAGAACCTTCCGACTTGTGCGTTGGTTGTTTTGTGTTTCTTAAATTTGTTTTTCGGTGATGTGGTGATTCGGTCTCTTCGATCTCCGAAAAAGATTTGCGATTTTTGTGCTTCGTTTTTCCAAAGTGACGGTCGAATTGTTCCATACCGTTACATCCGATCGAGACAAGTGTGGGCCAGTTCTCTTCGTGACTTCTGCCAAATTGTTAATTAAAGAAAAAAAAAAAAAAATTATTTCCAGTTCTGTGACAGCTGGACGCAAACGAGTTTCATCCGTCGGGGACGAGAAGTGTAATCCAAACAACAACAAATACAAGTGCCAAAAGAAACTAGATTGCTCTTGCTGAGCCATCCTTTAAAAAGGCCATCAACAGAAAAAAACAAAAAACAAATTGCGACAATGTTGACCGACGTACCGGGAATGTTGACCCGAGCCGGGTTATACCCACACAGCCAGCCGACGGCGGCCGTCATTCACGACAAATCGGTAAGTCATCATCTTTTCGTTTTTCTCTGATGAATGTCGCGCAGGAAAAATCATATCAATCGTTTTAAATATCGGAAAGGAAAGAGATCTCGTTCTTAGTACAGTTATAGGGCGTCGGCTTCTAAATATTGATCACGTGATTTGAGAATCGGTAAATAAAAAAAAAAAAAAAAAACAGAGAAAGAAATTAGATTTCAAAAAATAAAGAATTTATTATTGCCGACGTGTTTTTTTACGATTCCAATTTTTATTATTATATTCTTTCGTTTATTTTTCATCCCCCCTTTCCTTTCGAAAAATTTCGGTCGCGCTTCGGCCTGTAATAATTGACTCTGCTCATTTGTGTGCGATGAGTATTACACGCGCCTACTGCCGAACTTATTTTCTTTAGCGAACGGGTCCGATCGGTAGACGAACTCATTTGGTCCGGGGTGAGACAGACGGTCGCCTCCTTCTATTCGGCGCCGCCGCTTCCTTCTAAGGGGGGGGGGGGGGGGGGGGAGGAGGTAGTGTTTTGGTACAGAAGAGGAGCAACACATCCAGCAAAAGTAGCCTATCTTTTTATAGAGAGAAAGAGAAAGAAAGGAAAAAAAAAAAAGATGGGGATTTGACCTCGCCGATGGTATAATCATCACCGGCTCCAAACACCTTTTTTTTTTCTTACCTTTCGCCTCAGACCTTCCGAACTGGCCGCTGCCTTTTAAAAAGTAAGAACCTCTCGTGCTATCCGACATAAAAAAAAAAAAAAAAAAGAGTCCGCAGCTTCAATACATTCAGAAAGGGGAGAAGAAAAGGTGAGAGAGAGAGAGAGAGAGAGAGAGAGAGAGAGAGAAAGAAAAGGTTCTTCTCTTTTTTTCCAGCAGGTCGGGAGCCTCGTTCATTGATTTACATTCTAATGACTTGATATTAGTTAGTCCACAGTCCCGCGTCTATTGTATATACATTTTAGATATTTATGCATCATATAGGCTCTCCTGTATAACAAATATACATGAATGGATTTGAGTTGATTATATTTATCTGATCGTATATACATAAAAACGGTGGAAATGCATAGACAATCAGCTCCTTCGATAGATCCAATACATCAGTTTGATTATAGGCCGTTATCCAATTCTTATCGATGACTGAAAGCTGAGCAAACCACCGACACGTTTCGGATCGCATTCAAACACGTCTTTGGAAACAAGAGAAATACAAACAACTGATGATTTTTCAGTTGTAAAAAAATTATCTAAAGTGCGGATGAATTTTGCCATCAGGTTGCGTGATAAACGCGACGAGTTTGTAAACCTAAGCTGAGAAAAAAAAAAAAAATCAAATTCAGCAAAATGAACTAACACGCTCGTCTTTTATAAACTGTAAAAGTGAGCTAGGAGCCTATATTCAGATTTGCGTGCCGCCACGTCGGCTACGTCATTAGCAGCGCGCGGTTTATAACGAGATTCACGCTAACCAAACAGATGCTGTTTGTTTTATCCCCCAACATTCTTCCACACATTTTTCTTTTTTTTTTTTTCTGTCTTTAACGTGTTCCAGGATTTCGGAACATCCTCGTTTTAACAAGATCTTGTCGTCGACTTTGTTGAAGAGGGGGTCCCCCCACTTGTCACCTTCTAGCACAACACAAAAAAAAAGGGAAGGGACAAGAGATTTTTGTGCCGAGATAAAAAGCTAGGGCTATATGTTCTTCGCTCTCCCCCCCTTCGTTTCACTTAACGCAGGGCTTTCGACACTGTATACACAAATTCTTTCTCACATCTTTGTCAGTGATCTCAATCGGTTTGGGTATGCGCATCGACTTCGATGGTGTCGCTCCATTTTTTTTTACGGCCGGGGTATATGAGCATTAGGCTAATACACAGCAGCCACAACTGCGAGGCTTGATGGATGCGCATCCGCCGCTCTGACCTTTTTTTTTTTTTCTTTTTCTTTCTTCTCTTCCTCCTCATTCAAGTGCTTTAAAAATTTAGCCATCGAGAGAGTCGGAAAAATAAGCAATTCCCACTAACTACTGCTTCGTTGATGATTGGATTCGTTTCGATGATCATTATTTGTCTAACTGTATTATTTAAAAGACCCTCAGCATTGCAGACCCATTTTTTGGTTCCCGGCTGGAGTTGTTTAGATTGTTTTCAAATAATGAAACGATTCCGACCACCCTCGTTACAGCTTATTAGTTGTTGGCATCGCTTCATCAAGGCGATGGTCTCCCTTCACTTGTGAAAAGAGAGAATAAAGAAATCAATACATCGGGGAATGTTTTCGATTTTCAATTTGAACACGTGAAACAAAAGCGTGAGCATCTTCTCTACGTAAATGATTTGGGATCTAAAAAAAGATGGGAGCAAAAAAGATTGTGGCCTGTGGGCTTCGTTTTTATATATATCTTTTCGTCTTTTCGATGCTTATTAGTTCTCTGCTGTTGGGCGCCAATGGGGTCCTCCAGTTTTGTTTCTTGTTTCCCGGACTTTTGTTAACTCTTGCGCCCTTTCTTCTTCTTCTTTCTTCCCCTAGCGCATCTTTCTGCTTCTTTTTTTTTTTTTTTTATGAAGCTCAAACTCGTTTTAGTCAGTCTCGGTGGCTGCCACTCGATCATGCCAGCGTGTCACAAACAGGCAACACCATTATCAACAGTTGATGCCTTTTCCTCTCTTTTTTCTTTCTCCTGCTCATCTTTTCTTTTGCTCTCCGAACCGCAGTAAAGTCTCGTTTTTTTTTTAATTCTTCATCGTCTTCACATTCAGTTTGGGCTTTGTTTTTTGTTTTTTTTACAGAGTAAAAGATGATTCTCACACGTTTGGGGTTTTTCAAATGGAAAAACCCTGGCCAAGTTCAATCATTTCGATGTGAACAACACGCAAAAATTGCTCAACTTCCTTGATATGTTCGTATGTCGACATTCATGGGCAATCACCTTCCAGCCATGTTCATTTAGAAAACTGAGTTCAGTTGGATTCGTAGACGGGGCTGAATTTTTTAATCAATCCAACACGTGAGGGTTGGAAACTGTGTCACTAACCTTGTTTTTTTTTTTTTGTTTTGTTTTGTTATTATATTCGTTAATTACGTTAAAGCCCAACATTCTTTTGTGTGTTTGTGTATGGAGAACTGTCATTTTCTACCGAGTTCTAGTCACGGGGTTAGCAGTCGTTGTCACCTTGCGTGTGTAACGTTGATGACTGTATGAGAGTGAACGTCTAAAACTTCCAGGTAGGAGAATGAAGGGCACGTTTACGTCAGCCTTCAAGAGTGGGGGAACAAAAAATGAGAACGAGAAACGTAGACGGTGAAAATAAAAAAACAAAAGTTAAATAACCATCAAGGTCTCTGTTTAGCTTTCTTCCAACTTGTTCTTCGTCTAACATCGTGCGCAAGAAATACACACACACACACAAAAAAGAGGGAAAAAGGAAAGAAAAAAAAAAAAGAACTGCCCTGTCTGTAAATCTCCCATCAGTTATTGCCGAACTATTAGCTGGCCCATAGTCGATAGATGGCCTGAAGCCAAGACTCAAGAACAATAAGGCATGAAGAAGTAGAAAGAAAAAGAGTAGCTGCTGAAGCAGCAGTCCGTTCAATCAGTGGAAGCAAAGAAGTGGTACGTGTTCCAGTTTGCTTTCCTCTAAGAAAAGGCAAAAGAAAATAAAAATAAATTCTAACAGAAAATGAAATCATTTCTGATGTTTTTTTTTTTTTTTTGGGGGGGGGGGGGGGGGGAGAAAAAGGGACTTTTGAATTGAACCAATGCTAGCGTTTTTACTTGGATATCATTGCGGGCTGGAAATTCGATCGACAGCTATGTGCCGGCTGATGCTCATCGGCCGCCGTAACCAAAAGAAGCGGATACATTGTCTCATTCACGTCATATCAAATTTGAAAAAGGGAGAGAAAAAAAAGTCGGCTCGCAAAAAGGACTTACAAAAAAATAAAAAAAAATAAAAGGAAGTAAAGAAGGAAAAAAAAAGGGCTTCGGATGACCGGCACAAGTCTCTCGTTTCACATTGACGGAATGTAAAACTTACGCTACGTAATATGTGTCTAACATGACACAATCATAGAAAACAAAAGAAGAGATATAGTATATTCAAAGCGACAACTCAAATGGCGTACAGTAATATTTATAATTTAGTTTCTATTTTTTCCACGAAAAGAAAGAAACGCATCTAAAGTTTGAAACTCATTACGTTATATAAGCGGAAGAAGCGTAACTAAAAAAAAAAAAAAAAAAACTCGTTGAATATGGCGCCTAAACTCTAATGAGACAGCTGGCCTGGATATATGGAGTAAGCACAGGTACGGTCATGCCGCCGTCCTATAAGAGAAGCTCAACATTTTTTATTTTTTACTCCATCACGCTCGGAATTTCCGATTCGAACCGACACAAATGTGAATAAATGGCTACAGCGTCGGTGTGTGCATCAACACGGCGGCTGCTCATTCGTGCCGAGTGCTGGAGATGTGTGTGTGTGTAACCGGAAGGGGGCGGTCACCCTCGAACGATCCCCTCTCATCTTTTTCATACGTTCTGACGGCCAACTAGGTAAAAAATAAAACATAAAGAACTTCGTTCCTTTTTTTTTTTTTTGAAGGGAGTTGATCTATCGAATTTGTTTTCTTCTTTCTTTCATTTATTTATTTTTGATTTAATAGAAAAATTGAATTGATCAGATTTTTTTTTTTCGATTTTGATGATGCGGATGGAGGGAAGCAAAGCGGAGGTTGCGTGTCGTTTCTAGTCTTTTGGATGATTCTCTTATTCCTGCGTCGGCTGTGCTTTACCTGGGCAAAGGGTGATTTCATCCCCTTCTTCCCTTTTCCTTCTATTATCATGTGAATGAGCCTGTGGGGTCCACCTTTTTCCCTTGTTCTCTCTCTTTAAAAGAGCCTCCAGCACATGTGCACGTATTCCAGTCAATAATAACGTCTAAAAAAAAAAAAACTGAGTGAGAAAAAAAAAAAAAGATCTGAGAGAATACATTTGGATATAATATTCATTCCGTATTAGGTCGTTCTTTTAGTTGCGGTGTGTAATCTCAGTATATACGCGCAGATTGGCTAACAATGTACAAGGAAAAACATCTTTTATGGATTTCTTCTTGCCAACGGCAACGCAAACTATCCTTGCATTTCTACCTATTCGATTTTTTTTTTACGTTAGTACAATGAAAAGAAACAAAAATTTCATGGGAAATTCGTTTACATTTTGGCCTCCCCCTCCTATAAGGATCGAGAGACAACAACAACAACAAAAAAACCAGGACCTTTTTTTGTTTTGTTTTTGTTGGTCGTCATTTGTCGTTTCCGCTTTTATAAACATATTACCACTCTCTTCTCTTATTCAGCTAAAATAAAACGACCATTTTCGAGAAATGCTCTTATAGCCCCTCGCGCCACCATTTTCTTTTTTTTTTCCGATCAAAAACGAGCCAAAAGAAAAACGAAACGCTCGAAAAACAATTGCATTTAATGACACGAAACGGCCGCCGACTTTCTTGATCATATTCAACAGTTACGTTATGTTTTTTTTTTTCTCAAAAGATATAATGTGTACCAAACACCTTATTTTATTTTTTTTTATAGTGCATACATGTTAACAGTACATAATATAATTGGGAAATGAAATGCAATCGACCGCTGAAAGAAAACTTTTCCCCTCAACATTTTACAACTTGGCATTAAAAAAAAAAATTCGTATTGAGCGGCAAAATGTTTCGCTTCCATGTTAGTACATTTTTTTGGGGAGGATTGCCACTTTGATTCGATGTGAATATGGCGACAAACAAAAAATCAAAACGGTTGGCCCGTTAAACATGAGCCAACACGCAGACTCGTATTCAGGTCGCTGAAGTGTCAAATAAGTTCTATTGATAGATATTATTACGGCGAAGGGAGGGAACACGTTACAAAGGAGCCAAAGAGAACGAAAAAAAAAAAAATAGAAAAGGAAAAGTTGGAAGAAAAATTTTTGGCTTTTCTATAGCGTACGTGTACACACACATTCTACGTAACGCACTTATTGTGTATGTACACTACCAACACACACGCAGGGATCCTATTGTGTTTTTGCGGCGTCAACGACCATTTGATATAAAGTGGCAAATTTGTCGCCATAAAATCTCATATTTTTTTTCTCTTCCTTCATTCCACCGAATTATTTAAGGGCCCGTGTATAACCTTTTTTTTTAGGCTGCTATATTTTGTATACGTACACAACGGCCAATAATAAATGGTTTTAGCCTCTCTCGTATTTAGCCCCCTCCCAGTTTTGCAATCTTCTAGCGGTACGCATTTCATTCTATACTCCGTTTAGACACGCCACACACGTTTAGGCCTTATTAAGAAAAAAAAAAATACGTTTACCTTATTTGTAGTTTTGAAAAAAAAATGCATTTCTTTTTAAAGTTGAATAATACGAAAGATTCCGCTAGGCCTTATCGAGTGATAATCATTTTTGATTCGAATTAGTGCTGCCTTGTCGATCGATATTAATGAAGCAGCCCCAAAGGTCCCGCTTTTTCAACGGTTGCATTTATATATATTTTTTTTTTTTTCGCGCGTCATTTGTTGACGGTGTTCCGCGGCAAGAGCAAGCTGCGTTTAACCTTGTTCCATGCGCTGCTGTTGGCGCTTGTATGCCTTATAGCGCAGTGATGGCCGTGGCAATTTGTCCGGTTCTTTTGATTATTCGGCTCATTTGCGATTAGAGCACACTAGAATGAACCGGCCCCCTTTTTTTTTTTTTGTCCAGCCCGTCGGCTTCACTGTTGAATATTGGATTAGGTCTGGGTCCCACCACTAGCAAACAGCCACCAAAGCATATGCCCATGCATGCGTATGTTGATGTGCGTTCCGGGCTCTCCTTTTTTTTTCTTTTCATCCATTTCTCTTGGTCGATTGCGCGGCCTATATATCGCCCATACATTTTGATATTATAAGTCCGAAAAAGAAAAAGAAAAACCCACATGGCAATCAGCTTCATCACCCAATTCACCACACATTTTCAAGAGCTGATTGAAGCTATTCATCGCCATGGTGGGTGTCGCTATAGGCCTACATTTCTACGTCCGTATATTACGTTGGGAAAAAAAACTTTGCATATGTTTAAGGCCTATATATACACAGTATAATAAATAGACGAAAGAGAGAGAGAGAGAGAGAGAAAATGCATAATGAACTGGCGGCTGTTGAGTTGTCTGGCTGCGGCCTAGATGTAATAACATGCACACAGTCAAAACTTTCATGGTCCGCTCGAGTTTTTTTTTTTTTTTCAGCTGCATGAGTCAGTAACAAGAAGAAAAATATCGCCACTCTGCTGCTGCTTATCTATATAAAGAAGAAAAAAAAAAGAAGAGAAAACCTAAAGGGCAAAAAAGGAAGAGGATACATGTAAGGACTCTGTTCTTTGGTTTTTATTCAAATTTATTCCCAGCTGTGGCTGATGATCTATACGTTTTTAACCTAACCTTCTGCGGCCGACTCAAGGGCCTTTCGAATATAAAAGCCTGTTTTTGGATGGTGATCGATGAGAGCCGCATCGAGCCTATAACCATAAACAAGAGCTACATATCTCTCTAGTATTATTATCATTATAATACAGATATAGTTCTAGATATATATTTAAGAACCGAATCAGTGTTTTCTCTAATCTGCGCACATTCAACTGTTACGTTCCTTTGTACGCACACTAAGTAGAAAGCTCACATTGAAAGAATAGAGACTGTTCGTTTTTTTTTGAGAGTGACATCACACAGACACTTTCTTTGACGCTGGGATTAGCGCTAATGTCAATGGGGGGTATGTGCTGATTCGATCGAATAACAACCTTACATTTGAGCAAAATCTAGACAAAAGGATACACATAGATAAGAGCTTGCAATTCACTAATACGAACAGGGCCTATGTTAGCGGCCACACGCTTTGGGGTTGTAGTCATTGTGTCAAAACCAGCTGCTACTAGATTTTTTTTTTTTTTTTTTTTTACTTAGCCTATACCTATTATTTGCCTCTTTTTTTTTTTTTGTCAACTGTCAAACAGCATCGCTTCTTTTGCACTCACACTTTTTACCGAATGGACACGGCCAACCAGACCGCACCTTTTGACACCTTCCCTGCTCGGCTAGGAGAGGGGAGAAAAGAGAACAATATAAAAAAAAAAAAGAGGGTCATCGCAAACAGTTGTCGCGATCCGGCCCTCTTTTCAACTAATAGTTCTTTAACACTATATACGATAATGTTTGTTCTCTCTTTTCTCCGGTAAGCCGATTTTCATCACTTGATTCCGTTCATGTAAGCATGTAACACGACGGCAAAGATAGGCCTACTGCCCTAGCTCGTATGGGGCTAGGGATTTTGCGTTCGCAACATTTGTACGCTTATGTTGGGGGAACGAGCAGCAAAAGGAGGCGGAGTCAGGTACCATAACAGCGTACGGTTCTTCTTGTACGAAACTGTTGATGCTGTTCAGCTCAAAGTTTTGCCTATTGAATTGGGCTCTTTTTTGTGTGTGTGTAAAGAAGAAAAGGAACCCCCGACGATCTTTGTTGGTTTTGTACTCAAGTGGCTGCTGCTTATTTTCTTATATCTACTCAGAATAGAACAAACAACATAAAAGCTCATCGTTGGCGTCATTCACTAAAGATTGCTACTGCTGGTTTAGCTGCCGCCATACTTTTCGGGCAGACATAAGTGGTAGAATCATCTGTTTATTTGTTTTTCCTTATCGTCAGTGGCTGGTTTTTCTTTTACGCTTTCAAACCCACAAAGTATTTCTTCCCATTTTTTTTTTTTTTTTTTTTTTTTACAGCCATTTCAATGTGTTCGCTAAAATCCACGGTATTTTCTAATAGGCCATTTTTCGACACACTCGCCTACCTCAGTTGAGTGTGTACAGTTGTTTTTTTTTTTTTCCCTTTGATATGCTGACAGAGATGTCGACGTTCATCCGCTGCCGTGTCGGTTGGTGCTCCACGGAAGCCAACGATGACACAATTTTTCCCTTCTTTTGAAAACGCGGCACCGTCACACAGACCACATTTTCTATGCAGCAGTTGCGCAAGCACGTCTTTCTTTTTACATTTGTTTTGTTTCGGATGATGCACCAAACGTTAACGTCAGCAGGAAACCCCGAATAACGTTTAGCCTTTTCATTTTCTTCTGGAAACAATAACGACTTTGCATGAAAGAGATAATCCTCTAGTGGTAAGGTATACAGAAAGCAACAGTCAACTACACTATAGGCTCTTGGTTCTTTTGTCGGTAAAATATGCGCGTATGTTTTTCGTTATTGCATGACCAATGAGAATGCTCTTACGTTATTGGTTTAAAGTTGAAATGACATCGATGAATTCACCTTGAAAATCGGTGGACAGAAAGAGAAAATGCGTTCGTAGGAAAAGTGAGTGTAAAATGTTAGGAAAAAAAGATTGGCCTTCATCATCATCATCCATGACCATCATCATCATCATCAACGGCAACACAGCAGCTAGGGCATAAGCAGGGAGCAAAGAAAGAAAAAAAAAAAAGAGAAGCCATGCAACCCCCGCTGGGCTGGACGCGCTTCTGGCAACATTCAAAAAGAAGGAAGAAGAAGAAACGTACATAGAAAGACAACGAAATAATAATAATACTACTACAGGAAAAAAAAAAAAATGAGAAACCGAAAGAAATATATATTTTTTTTTTTACGTAAAGAAAGACGAAGGGGAGAACATAAAATAATTTTCGAAAAAAAAAAAGGAAAGGGGGCTCTTCGCCGCCGCTCCGTCGGAGGTATATAGACTTGCAACAGTGGTGAGCGCACCGAGCAAAAAGGGATGAAGGCGGGCTATATAAAAAACCCATAAGTTAGTCACCTGTCGAAGTTGGAGGAGGTCGGCTGGCGCCGTGTCTGCTGCCCACTATATGTGGCTGGTAGTAGGTATGGAGGGAAGGCTGACGTTAGGCCTATGTCTATACATGCACCGCCTTGGCTGCATTGCCGCCACTCGCTTTGGCACGCAGAAGGGAGACTCGATTGCTTCTTCTATATGAAGCGAGACCAATCAAATCGTCTTCAATCTTGGTTCAATTGTCTTCTCTACAAGATCCTATCTCAAAAAAAGAAAAAGAAAAAAAAATCATTGTTACGTTTCGTTCGCTTCTAAGGTCATTTGCATATCAGCTTCATCCATTCCGGGTGTGTATGTGTGTGTGTGTTGAGGGGTGAAGTTTCAAGTCGAACCAACGTACATCACATAGGCCTAAGTTAGAAAGAAGAAAAATAGATGATGGGTCATCCATCACCACCGACTCGCTGGGGTTTCTGATTTAAACTGACGCCAATGGAGGTCGGTGGTATATTTTTTATGACGTTATATATTATAGACAATAAGGTAATATATGAATTATATTTTTGTTTTCGCAATGTTTTACCGCCAGGACTTGGCCGTGCGGTAATTTGAACGAGACCAAACGCAGTTTTTGAAAGAAATCAACCGCACCTTTTTTTTGATTGAATTTTTGTTTCGAATTGAGTTTAGCGGATTGTTGCGTATCACATATTCCCACATGGTGACTTTCGTTTTAAAATATATTTCACATCGTGTTCGTTCTCGCCATTTCGAGTGCAATGTCGCGCGCTCGCTCATCATCAACTTTAGCCGACCGCAGGTTTTAGATTGCTGAGCAAACACGACATGACAGCCCACGTAGAGAATATAGACAGATAAATGGTGAGGTGGGGCAGCACTACACACACACACACACACACAAGAAGTTGCACTGTGTGATGACGCTCTTCCATATCCAAACCGATGAGTAACAGCTTTTTTTTTAACAGCCATCATCATGTGGTTTTAGCGCCTTTTTTTTTTCTCCCATCGTTCCGTTTCCGTGAGCGGTTGAATATTGGGCCGTTCTCAAGCGTGTAACCATAAAAATAAAAATTTCAAATTGTAAACGAACAAAAAAAAAAAAAGAAAAGAAAATAGAGAACAGTCATCCATCAATGGCCGTCATTAGCGGCAGGATACATCGAAGAAAAAAAATCGATCAGATTAGAACTGGAGTTTAATTGAACAATTTGAAGCACCCGGTTTTTAAAGCGTATTTCTTTTCCCCCCTTCTTTTGCAAGTGGTCAGTTGTTTTTCTTTATAGATATCTTCTTCCTTTTTATTTTTGTAAAAGTGATGGCTCCCAACTGTGCGGAGCTCCTTTCGAAACGGCAGGCGGTCGATGGTTATATACGTATTTCAAGCGCTACCTGCCTTTTCTCTACATTTATATGGCCTGTGTGCACATTACCAATCTATAGATCTATACTGTGGTTAAATGATTGAGTCGGAAGCAGAGTCATAAATTTTGCTATTTGAAACACGGCTAGTCTTAGTGCTAAAACTGGTTAGAGCGTTTACCCTCTTCTACAACAGATCAAGCATCGAGTCTTAATGACGTAATGATCTGATAAGAAACAAAAGATTCCGTGAATTTATGTTGACATTCGTCGTCGTCCGTTCTTATTAGATAACACACGGGCATCGAAAAGCATTCCGACGGAATTAGAAAATCTTCTACTCAAAAAACGTTATCCAAAAAAAAAAAAAAAAAAAAAATGTAAGAGGTTTGTTATAACGAGATTCGACTTGGTTATTGCAATTGTACCGAAGGCGGCGGCACGGAGTCGCGACATTTACATCCATGTCGTCGATTAAGGCGATAAAATATGATCATAGGGCGCGGTGTAGAAGAATAGTGTCGACCTCCAATCTCTGTTCAACATTTCGTTCCTTACTTTAAGTACAACACAAAGAGTTGTAAAGAATATAGTGGCTTCCTCTTATAGTCCCCCGTATGGACTCTTCTCAACTGCGTGTGTGTTGCGTGTTGGGAATGCTCTCCTTTACGACACCCACCGCACACAGTACCACCGACAAAAAAACAAGAAAAAAGGAATACATTTCTAAATGTTGAGGGGACGAAAAATAAAAAACAAAAAAAAAAAAAAAAAACCGCGGCTATGAACGAACGATGCTCCTCCTCCTGAAGCGCATCACCAGCAGCACCTTTTCTCTCCCCCCTTTGCGTTTCCAAAAAAAATCCCTCCGGAAACCGTGACATTCGGTCGTTAGGTACTATATATAGTACACAGTATATATATATATATAGTTTTAAATTTTCTTTTTCTTTCCTCTTTTTTTTTCGACGTAAAAATAATATGTTTTTTAAAAAAATTCTTTTGGGATGTTTGGACGAATAAACTTCGTGCGTTTAAATAAATGTCCGCGGGTCCCTTTTTTGTTTGTTTGTTTGCCATGCGTTTTACTCATGTGTGACCTCTCCAACCGGAGGTTTGCGCTCAGGAGCTGGTATAACGTTGAAATGCTTTAAATTGACAATCGTGATGATGTGAAGCCGAAATCATGTGACTGTCACGCTCGTTAGTTATGTAGGGTATGTGAATTTATAACAAACTGAGGACGTGCATGGCGTGTTTTTTTTCCAAATGAATTTTCTTGAACGGTTTTTGTTTTTTTTGTTTTTTTTGCGGGAGAAAGTCTTTTATTCTTTAATGTTTTAAGTAAAACATTTCCTTGTTTTGAGGTATTTTGTCGAGCGTGTCGTTCCTTTTCGCACGTTCCGATAAGCGGGCCGCCATAGACGTCCAGTATCCCGAGGCGCAATACTCCCGTTACCAACCGAAAATGTGTTAAACGATTTACAATCAACCCGCTTCGTTCGCAAGGGTTTCGAACAGAAGAAGAATTTCTATTTTCCATTGTTTTTGGAATTTAAAAAAAAAAAAAAGAAAAGGAAAAATTGGGCCCCACTCGAAAGAACTCACCGATTGAAATAGCGGAAAAAAAACAATAAAAATGAGTTTATTTACTTAATGAATAGAATTCAGGTATGTTTATAGCCTGAAGGATTCTTACGCCTCTACAAAAGAGATTCTTTGAATTCTAAAAAGAAAGATGAAGAGGAAACCGGATAAGTTCCCTTTTTATTTGAGATTGCCGGGTTCATTCCTAAGAACCAAAAGAAAAAATAATATTTGATTTTTTCCCCCTTTTTTTTTTCCAAATAAAAATTTTTTTTTTTTTAATGGACTCTCTACGTCACTATTAAAGAAACTTACGACTTTTTTCCAAGAGGTCTAAGTCTCCTCCAACCGGCTTTCCCTGATGGTTATGAACATTTTTTATGTTGCCGTGCTAGTCGCCTCTCTCTCTCTCTCTTGCCTTGTGTCTATAAATGTTTCAACCCCACACCGGGAGAAGGGGGAGGGATGGATACGAGCAGCTAAAAGGAGAAAAGAAAAACGCCATTGGTTCAGCTCTTACGGTACCCTCCGCTTGACAACCGCAGCCAGGCAAAAAAGAAATCGTCTCGTTATAAAAAGTAATAATAAAAATTCTTTTTTTTTTCTCGAGGGGCTGAGACAATAGGGAAAATAACAGCATCCCTCCCTTTGGAAAAAAAAAAAAATGGAGAAACAAAACGCGAGGATTGGACAAAAAAAAAACAAACAGAAAAATCAAAATGGTCGGCGATCTAATCACATAATTGGATCGCCGACCAATGGCTTCCTTCCAATAAAACAGAGAAGAACATGTTGTTCTATTTTTCCTGAAACAAAATAAAAAGCGCCATCTTTTCAACAAAAAATGTTCGTTTTACACAAATAGCTATGAGGAGCCTCGCCCCGCTTTATTATCCAAAGTGACAGATAGGAAAAGAAGAAAAATGGTTGACTATATATAGTCGATCGTATCAAGCCCCGTCATCAGACGACCATTAGCGTTTCGTATTTTCTTATCTTATTGAAAAGACATCAAAATGTTAAGAGGAGAAAGAATGAAAGAATGAAGAAAAAAAAAAAAAAAAAAAGCTTTTTCACCTTTTTCGGTAGACATAATTGGTCAAGAGTGATGCCGTATCTTACCGTTAAGAACATCGATGGTAGTAGCTGCCGCGCGACAAAACTGTTTGTTAACTTCCCCCTCAAAAAGAAAAGAAGATAAGAAGCGGCGAGGTGTTCTTACTCAGTTTGAAGGACGTGGGGGGGGGGGGGATGCACAAATGGCCCCGCCATCAAGTTCACACAATTGTTGTGTCCATCTCTGAAAAAGATGGGAATCAAAAGATATGAAAAAAAAAAAAAATCTAGTAGTCATGACGGTCTTGTTGGGTCACACTCGGCGCCTTGATCAATTACCTTTAAAATGTTGTCGCCTTCTCTATACAAAAAAAAAAAAAAAAAATGATGACGGTTGCGGCTCCCGGACCTTCCGTATTTTTTTTTTTCCTTCTTCTTTGTGTTGAGAAAATTGTAAAGAAAATAAAAAAAAAAAATTTGTGAAAAGAAGCTGAGCCGGACGACTCATCGTCGAGGGATGATCCTAATCATCCGCTAGAGCGCTCTTCACTTTTATTTCTTTTCACTAATGGAAAGAGAGAGAGAGAGAGAGAGAGAGAGAGAATGCACACAGTGGATTTGTTCTTTGAAAGATGTTGATGACATTCTGAGAAAAAAATTTTCGAACAAGAAATCCGAGATGCGACTAAGATTTTTTTTTTTTTTTTGGTTGTTGTTGTTGAAGTTGAGTGCGGAGTCGGAACGCGAGTTGATATTCTTATATAATAATGTCCAGCCGACGATGGTAATCCGATATGGATTGGAAGATTCGTTTCGTTGTTATTTGTGTCCCTCACATTTTGAAATCTCATTTTTTTTTTTTTTAACAAATCCCAGATTTTTGGGTTGTGTTGGTTTCGCTAAGAGGGTACGGATCAAATTCAAATCTCGGTTTCAGCAACAGAACTGCCGAGGTAGGGAGCGATGGCTTAAAAAAGCAAAAAAAAATGATACGAAGCGAAATGAGAATGTTTGAAATCGCTACTTGGGGCTAAAATGAATTAAGGCCAATTGAAACGTTTATTGATTCGTAGTCGCTTTTGAATGATAACCGCGGGACACGTTTCAAATGAAAGCTAGACGATTGGGGTGTGACTGTTGAACCTTTTCTTTTTTGTTGGGCGGGTCCGCTCTGGTTGATGCGGACAGAGTGTACATCTATGCATATTGCTCTTCTATTCAAACCTTTTTTTTTTTTTTATATTTCTTTTCTTCTTCTCTCTCAACGAGGAAAGACAGAGAGGGATGAATAAGAGTATGGCGGCTTCGGGGGGAATGGTATAAAAAAATAAAAAAAGAAGGGGGGAATGTTTTCGCCTTGTGCCAGGGCGTGTCCCGCCGATCACGCAACACACAGCAGACACTTCAAGTCTCGACGAATCCCATTGGCCAGTCTGGCCAATCATTTTCTTCAGTCGTTCTTATTTTCTTTCTTTCTCAGATGTAAACTCGTCTTCCCTCTCCGAAGGGATGAATGTTATAAAAATAGGCAACGAGCACGAGATTTTCAGAGTCTGTAGCCCTTTACGCAGCGATATCAGGTTGAAGAGGAGAAATTAGACAAAAAAAAAAATAAATATTGAGCGCAGCAGACACAAAGTGAGCGCGCCCACGTTGACCTTTTCGTCTCCGTCTCGACGAGCAATTAACGGTAATGAACACCCAACCGCTCGATGGCCGTGGCGCGCGTTCCAGCACACACTTAGTCCTTTGCGCATGTAAGATGCTATACACAGTCCTCATCATCATTAAATCTCCCCTGTTTTTCCTTAAGGATTTTTCATTTTCTTTTTTTTTTTTTTTTTTTCGATCCTTCGATTCTTCTTCGAGTCGAAATCATTTTGATAAAATAGCACGATGAAAGTTGAAACAGTTTTAGTTGGATGAACGAAGAAAAGACCAAAAGACCAAAATGTTTTTCATTAATTAACGAACTGGAATTTTGTTATTATTATGGCAACATTAGGCACAAGAGGCTCAGGCAGCGGCGGCTGCAGCGGCGGCGGCGGCGGCCGGTCTGACGGCCGGCGTCCACGGTCTGCTCCACTCCAAATCGAGGCTGTGGCATTCGGAGAAAGACATTCTGGTATGTCCTCTTTTTCTTCTTCATTTCACTATTGCACATTTTTATTTTTTACCCCGACGTCGAAGCTTTTTTTTTTTTTTTGCTTACAATCACCTGCTTTGCCCTATCGACAAATCACGCACTTTGTCATACGACGGACGTGTATAACGATTGACGCGTATGATGATTGCGTGACGACGTGAAAGTGCGGTGCTCTTGACGTTCGAACACGATAGAACTCGATTCAAAAATTGTGTGAAATAAAAAAACAGGGACCGCAAAATCAGTGAAGGGTGAACCGAAAAAGGGACGGATGGTTGACAAACACCAAACCGTGTTGTCGTTTTCAAAAAAGAGTGGCCAAGGTTCATTTAGACCTGTCGCGGTTGCCAAGCACCTTCCATCGACCACACCCATAATATCGGCACTAGTGTGTTCATAATAACAGAGGCCAGTTTGGAAGGGAGGAGGCAGATTTGTTCGAACAATCAACCTTCACGTGTCGTTCAAAACGAGATTACCATACGGAGTCCGATGAGTTTGCCATTGTCTTTTGCTCTTTCTCACACACACACAAACAAATGCGACAATTGTTTTGTTTTGTTTTTGATAGCAAAAAAAGCCGCTTCATCTAGAAGGGCCATTGTTGTCAAACTGAAATAGACCTACCGCAGAGGAAGGCCTTTCTCCCTTGGTTGTCCTCATTTGTGATGTGATTAGTCGGCGTAGAGTATAGAGGCCAACCTAAGTAGGTGATTGACACTTGTCAATGTGAAGGGGGTCAACCATTTGACGAGCCGTTGAACGGGACCACCGTGATTTTCAACTCGTTTTTTATTGACGATTTGAATACCATCGTGGACGGACGCTGTGATGTCATTGTTGAAAACAAAAGAACATCGAAACTTCCCCCATTTTTTTTTTTATTGCCATTCTTTCCTCGTGCTTTGAAAGCCTTTCTACAACACATCGACACACAAATGATGTGTATCAAGTTCATTACAGCCGGGGTGGTCTCTCTGAAACACACACACATGCATAGATTAAATGGCCTATAGCTCATTTTCATTTGCTTTTGAATATCCTCAAGGACCTATTTAGAGAGGCCAAGAAAAGAAAAAAAGGCTATACATATATCTCTCTTTTCTTTTCTTGACTGACTCGTTCCGTTCCATCTCCGCCCATATTTCTTCTTCCTCCTTTTCATTTTATATGCATGTGTTTAAGGAGGGAAGAAAAAGGCCTGCGGTATTCCTTTGAATTTCAGTCCCAGCTGAAAGAGGCCAGTAGGGAAAACTGGACAGCCGCTCTTGGGACACTTGTTTTATTATTATTATTTTTTTTTTTTTCATCCGGCCAAAGAGAGCGAAAACACACAGAGTTTTCCCAAGAAAAAGAAAAAGGGACCTCATCATTGACATGTATAATAGGGGCAACATGTAGGACGAAACATTTGAAATCGTCATCGCAGCGGCTTTTGTTTTATTTCTCTGATATTCTCTGAGGGACCTTAACGGCAGATATGCAATGGAAGTGGGCGGAGGGGAAGGATGTATACTGGTATCTATCAAGACCCGATTTCGTTTGCCCTCCTTTCCTTTGGGTTTTTTATAGCGCGTTTGGTGGCCCTTTCTACCTTGAAGCCGCTAGTTCTTTGTCCTTCTCTCATCAAGAAGGCCGATGTGAGAACATCTCGCTAGTTGTATAGACTCGCACAAGTTTATATGTGTACATAATTTTTTTTTAAAGGTAAGATGGGCCTGAAAAATACGAGAGGGGGGAAAATAAAAGCAAAGCAACCCAACACAAAAAGGCCGGACAAACCAATATTTGAACTTTGGCTTTTGTTCGCTCTGGATCCTCAAAATACGTTTTTTTATGACCTTTTAAGAATCTCCAGAAAGTTCAGAAGAAAGAAAGAAAAGAAGGGTGCCTTCGCATTGGACTGATGGCGGTCTACGATCGTATAAATTCTAATACGATGGGTCAATATCTCTCTATGGAGTTCAAACATTGTTGAAATGCTTAAACGACCGTTTGCCACCCTTTTGCGCTCGTTTTCAAACCAAATGATTACATAATGACGATGTGCTACTACTCTAAAAAGAAAAGATTTATCATTCCAAATCAGCTAGAAATAGCCCCAAATTCCAAAAGATAGAACACATTCAAATAATGGTTTTTTTTATTTTTAAATCATCATTTTTGCAGGAGCATCCAGGATTGAGAGGCACACCGTTGGCCATGCTGGCCGCCCAGTGCAGCAAACTGTCGTCCAAGAGTCCGCCTCCATTGGCTGACGCTGCCGTCGGCAAGGGATTCCACCCGTGGAAGAAATCGTCGGCCGGAGGTAACAACACGAACGCATCCAGCACGACGGCCACAGCCACGAGCGGAAACAACACGTTGGCTACCTCTTCCGCATCGACCGGGGGCCTCAACAACAACAATAACAACAACGGCCAATTCAACGGCGTTCAGAACGGACAGGCTGGCCAGCGGCAGGCCAGCGCCACGACGACAAACACCAACACGTCGGCCGTAACGAGCTTGGGCGCTGCAACGGCTACGGGTCTGGGCATGGCCGGCTATCACCAGAGACCCGGAATGGGAGCTACAGCGGCTGGTTCTTACGGAGGGGATCTGTACTTCAGCCATCCGCATCAAACAGCGGATATGTACCCAAGGACGGCCCACCATCCCTACGAGCAGGCGTGGCAGTTCCAGCAGCACGTCAAACAAGAAGCGGCCAGTGTCAACGGGTCCAGCTGGTGGGATATGCACCAAGCGGCAGCCGCTGGCGGATGGCTGGACATGAGCGGAGCTACGGCGATGCCGTCGCATCACACCTCGGCGATGCACGCGGCTGCGGCCGCCGCCGCCGCCTCGGCCGCCTACTCCAGCGACTACTCGGCCTCGCTGGCTGCGGCCGGCAGCACGGCCCATTTGCTCTCGACTGGACAACACCTGCTGCAGGACACGTACAAATCGATGCAACAACACCACTCGTCCGTCACGGCACCTTTCGGCGTCGGTCTGGGAACGGCCGGACATCAAGCGACGGCCGCGTCCGTCTCTTCCGCCGCCACATCAGCCCATCAGGTAAACACCTTCCTTCCATTCTAAATAGCTTTTATTTTGATTATTCCAAAACAAGAATTGTATGTACTAACGTCAAACATTCGTTGTTGATTGGTCGTTAGGTTCCGTCGCCTCGCTCGTCGCGTCGCTACACGGGCCGAGCCACTTGCGACTGCCCCAACTGCCAGGAGGCGGACCGTCTGGGCCCTGCCGGCGCCCATTTGCGCAAGCGCAACATCCACAGTTGCCACATCCCCGGCTGCGGCAAAGTCTACGGGAAGACGTCGCACTTGAAAGCCCATCTGCGCTGGCACACGGGCGAGCGTCCGTTCGTCTGCAACTGGCTCTTCTGCGGCAAAAGATTCACCCGCTCCGACGAGCTGCAGCGCCACTTGCGGACCCACACGGGCGAGAAGCGCTTCGCCTGCCCGGTTTGCAACAAGCGTTTCATGCGCTCCGATCACCTCAGCAAGCACGTCAAGACGCACAGCGCTGGCGGTGGAGGCGGAAGCGGCGGAGGCACCGGCAGCGGAGGCAGCGGTAAGGGAGGATCCAGCAGTTGCGGATCCTGTTCGGAATCGGAAGAAGGCGCCGATGATCGCGATTGCAACAGCCAATCTGAACCGCCAGGTAGCGTCAGCTCGCCCGGAGCCAATTCTTCCGTCAACAGCCCGACTCCGGTCCAGCAGCAGCAGCAGCAACAACAGCAGCAACAACAACAGCAGCAGCAACAGTTGCACCACCCCCACCATTTGCCGATCGTCGGCCACCATCCCCACCATCCGCACCACCACCATCATAATATGATGATGCTCCAGCATCACACGGACATGCACCACCACCATCAGCAGGTTATGCACTCGCTTCACCATCCGCTGCATCATCATCATCAGCTGGGCATCGGTGGCCACCATCACGCCGGCCATCACCATCACCTGGGAGTCGTTGATGCTGTTGGCGATCACATTAAATCGGGCCATTAATTTCTCTTTATTACTATTATTATTATTAATATTATTATTGTTTTGGCGTGGCGTGGCGCCAAGTTTGAAAACAAAAAATGCAGAACCACTTTTGATTTTTCTTGAAGAAAAAAGACATTAACGGAAACCAAATTTGCATAAAGTAAATGTTGAAAGCACCAATTTTTTTTTTTTTTGGTTTTGTTTTAGATACCAAGCTTGCATTTGGTCCCCCTTCCTCCAACCGTCTCCGAAGGCAACGTTTCTTTGAATGTTTGCCTCTGCTCGCCTCGCCCCCCTGAATGTGAATATTTTTTCTTAACCTTAACTCTAAACTTTGTATGCATATGAATCCCCAAGAGCTGAATTGAATGTCGAGACGTTGACAAAAGCAAAAGTTTGAAAAAGAACAAAAAAAAAAAAAAAAAAAAAAAAAAAAAAAATGAGAAAGAAAATGTTTGCTTCAATCGCGCGAACTTTGTGAAGGTTCGTCATCGCGTAACGTGAATTACAGATATTAAAAATATACTATATGTAAACTATACACACATTATTACCACCCAATCATTGTCTCATGTTTACACCTGTGTTCTCGTATCGTGTAATTGTCCCATTTTGTACTTGGAACTGCCGACTCAATTTCATTTTCATTGTTTGTTTTCCCTTTTGTTCTTGTGCGTGAGTGGACGACTTTGAGCGATCGGCTTCACGACCACGACAAAAATTGAATTTGACGAAAAACAAAAAACAAAAAAAAAACTGCTGACAGTGACAAATGAATCAGCCTATTATTAAAACGATTATATACATATTTTGATTTGATAGTAAAAAAAAAAAAAAAAAAAAAAAAAAAAAAAAAAAAAAAATATGCGATGATGACTGTTGGGCGAAGTATATAACAGTCCAATTTCTCCGATCGTCGACAATGGCCCTCCCAGCAGCGTATTGTGTAATATACATCCTCTACAGTGAGTGAATGTGTCTGATTGTTTGTGTGTGTGTGTGTGTGTGTGTGTGTGTGTGTGTAATGAAAAATGATGGATGATGTGATGTCAAACATGAAACGATTTCCTCGTCTTTTTATTTTTTTTTTTTCTTCTAATATTTCTTCCTCCACTTAACGGCCTGTACAGAATTTGAAAAGGCGCGCCCTAAAATGTTGGCCCGTTCATTTGTTTCTTTTATTCTCTTCGATTTTTTTTTTGTTTTTCGTTTATCATGTGGCAGACACAACACAACATTTGGCAGACAATAAAAAAAAAAAAAACTGACAAATTTGCGGTGACTCTCCCAGTGTTTTTGGTGTATCGGCTTTCTGTCCAATCAGAATTTTATTATTCTTATTATTTTTTTTTTTTTTTTTTTCACTTCTCTATTAAGCTTCATCAAATGCACCCCCCAGACAGGATACAAATGTACGTGGACATGAATTCTTATTTTTTAGGCCATCAAAACTCTCGTTGTGTTGTACCGATTACGCCCCCGTGTCTTTTCCCACACCCACTACACATCGAGGCTCTTTGCCTTGATCGCCTCCCCCCGATTGTGTTGTCTCTTTCCCTTTTTTTTTTTTTTTGGCCACACTGTTTCTGATTATAAAAGTACATACGATGACTCTTTATATATTATATCGATCAACTGAGCTTTGTTATATACACGGTTTTTTTTTCATTTGAAAACAACGGCATGGTTTTCATTGAACTAGTGAACCAAAAGGACCTAACAGTTTTGCGATCAAACACAAAAAAAAAATGTCATGAGAATAGGAATTGAATTTTCGAATCGCTTCGCATCTCATCCATCAAAGCCTCGCTTTTATTTCGTATCTCGCTGCGTGTTTCGATATAATCACGACTATGTCTAGCAACTCATTCAACGCACATATATGCACACACGTTCTGACACACAGATGCTAGTACAATAGCCTTAAAAGGTAATTTTTTGTGTATATTTTCCAAAGACAGGACTCGTCTTCATTATGAGCATGGTCAATAACTCCATCAGCTTTTTTTTTTTTTTCTTTGGCTTTATTATTAACCAATTAACTACATTAGATGAGAGAGAATATCGAGTATGTACGATACAACTTCATCATTCTGTAATAGTCCTCTGTGCGTGCCTATGTTCCGTAGTGAAGCAATTTAAAGTTGATGGAAAAGCCAAAAGAAAATTGTGATAACATCGGGACCCGACAAAATGGCGAGGCCGTGACCGAAACAGTGCGCAACACGCAATAGTTGGGAGAGACTCTTCTTTAACGTTCTAATGGAACTTGTACGCACGTAGAGAGTCTGTTCACCTTTTTTTTTCGTGTTTTATTAGCAAATGAGCACAGATCTCATTTGTTTCTTTGCTCTTTCATTATCGGAATGTAATGCTGGCCGTTAATTTGGTGTTGGGGAAATGATAATGGAAAACACAACAAAAGGGAAAATAGACAATGGGATCACCGTGGAGATGAAAACACATCGGCCGTATTGTCTCTGTATTTAAAAAAAAAATAATAAAAGTATATTTAGACACACAACACGGCATTAGGGAAGGCTGGCCAAAGAGGGGCGGTACTTTTAGTTGACTTCGGAGCAAATCACGAGCTATAAGAAGCCCTAGTAAAAAGAACGACCCCCCTCTCCTTACAAAAAACAATCCTCTCTGGAACTCTGGAACTTTAGTTTTTTTTAAAGCGATGGATTAAATTAAAAATTAAAAATAGGTTAGTAATGAAAAAAAAAAAAAGAACAAAGAAATTAAACATTTGCTTATCGAAATCTTATAAACGTGTACGCCACCGAATTGAACAACCAAAAAATGAAGAGAGGCCCAGAAAAAAAAAAACACACACACACAAAAAAGGAACCTTTTGTTTCTTTATTTCTTTTTATATAACTCGTCCCGCTTATAGTTTTTTCTTTTTTTTTTTTTTTCATCTTCTGAAACAAGAAGAAACCCAGGGAAAAAAAAAAAAATTATTCTTGGTGGTTGCGTCTTAACGGCGCCGCCGCCGCAGACCCTTCTTTTCTTGCCTCCCACCTACCCTCTTATACCTTTTCTTATTTTTTCTTTTTTCTTTTTAAATTTTTATATACATAAATGGCGCCACGCGTGCCCGCGTCCAAAAGGTATATGCACACTCAAGAGCCTACCCTTCATTCTTCTAACTTTTTCCCCTCACCCGTTCTTCGACTTCTTTAGATCGTCGTCGTCCTTTTCTGTGAGCCATTGAAGAGCAGCGGCGGCCATTGAACATCACGACGATGCCCGAGGCTTTGAAAATTCTTAATTTAAAATAAAAAAATGAAACAGAGGGTCGGGGGGGGGGGGGGGGGAGAAAGAAATAGATGTAGCCCTTTCTTTAAAATCTAATCCCGGACTTTTTTCGGATAGGCCTTCCGCGGTCTTCCAATAGAAACACGCCCTTTTTTTTGTGTTAGGGTCCCATGTCTATTCCCCTCAACTAAAGGAAAACAGTCCCCCCCCCCCCCTCCTCAACCTCCTTCATCCCCAGTAAGAAAAGTCGGCATTTCTACGTAAGGTGTACCTGCCGTGTTTGTTGTAATAAGCCGGCCTGTAAACAAGTCGCAACGTATAGAGAAACTCTTCTATATCCAGATACAACCGTAAGGCTTCCGTAACACGGCAAATTAAATATTAGGGCGCAGGATAAAAAGTCCTAATCAACCGTTATTTGTTATTCTGAATAACAGGGACGGGGAAGAAGAAAAGCCTTTTTTTTTTCGTGAAAATGACACGACCGCGTGACATTTAGCGAAAAGAAAAAAAAAAACACACGCGACCCGCCTCGCTCTATGTTCATTTGCAGATTGTTTGTCATACACACTTTGTTGCGTGTCGTAAGGTAATAAAACATAGTTGCATTTCCGGTTGGAATGCCATCATTAGCCGCCAACGACAAATGATCATAATAAAAAGAGGTTTGGCATTTCTGCAATTCAGCGGCCACATAAAGTGTCTGCGTGGATGTGGATGTGTATATACGTATTTTGAAGTGCACGCCAATGTTTGGAACGAAAACCGTTTGAGGTTTTCGGGAATGACCGGCTTTTTATTATTTATGGTTCTCTCGCCAGGTTGGCACGCACGCACAGCAACAGGAATTTCAACTGTCGAATTTGTTAAACGGATTTCGTTAAAGGGCTATAACGTTCATCGAATGTTGGAAAATGGTACAGGTGCGCCCAGTGCCTGTTCCATTTCGGAAGAAACAAGCCATAGGGGATAATCGTTCTTAAATAACGGGCCAGCGATAACAAATGGTTTTAACCGGCTTAATATACTCGCTGAGTTAGTGAGTCGTTCAACTGTCAATGTCAATGAGAGTCAAACAAATTTTTGGTTCTTATTCGTTTCAACGAACGTTCCCTCCCAAACAATCTACGCCGTTTCTATACGCTAAATATGCGCATAGTAGCTGCGTATAGTTTTTTTTTTACGTACACTCGGCTATAAATAAAAATATCAAAGAACTAGACCAGCCACAGTTTTCGGTTCGAAAATAAAAATGACAAGGCCTTCAGACAGCACCTGTAATTAAACATCACCTCCTCCCTTTTCTTTTCTCCGAAAATAAAAGTCTAAGAATCGCTTCGAACTTTAAAAAAAAAAAATGGCTAAATTACACAATGCTTCTTTTTTTTTTTTTTCTTATTTACTGTGTATATTATAGGCTTCTTCTTTTTTTTTTTTTTTTATCCTCCCCCTGTTGCGCAAAAGGATCTCACCTTTCACCGGTCGCACCGCCGCGGAAGTTGTCGCTGATATGGCGGCGGCGGCGTCGGGCGGCAGAATATGATGACACCTCATGCGTCTTTACCTAAAAATTCAACCCGACGCCGTCACTATAGACACAAAAACATACGATGGGTGTTGCTGGGGCTTCGAATGATGCAGTGCGCAACGCATATTTTATTATATTTTATTTTTTTTTTCGGTTCTTGAATTTTGTTTGTTGCGGTAAAAAAAAAAAAAAAAAAATAAAAAAAAATAATACTGGCGGTAGTTTTCCTTTTGCGCAAGATTCTTTCTATGAGGGCACATTATAATGCTGTTATATACTGAATAATTTTTGCGCTATTCCGATGAAGGCAGACGGGCCCCAGCTGCTGGCCAACAGGAAACGGCACGACATGAAATACAAGCGGGGGGAAAGCAAAAAAAAAAAAAAAAAAAAAAGGAAGATGAATACACAAACAACCGAGCCATCATAATTCACTGGCTTAGAGTTGAATAGATAAAAGAGAAATGCAAGGAGACGGAAGACAGAAAACATAGACGCAGACGTGATCACCATCAGTCATTAATAAGCTGTTAAGCCATTCTTTAGCTGTGTGTCTATCTAACGCACGGCTAAACAAACATGGCCGATTAGACGAAAGACGATGGCCAAAAAAAAAAAAAAAGAAAGAAAGGAAGAAAAACCTTGTCTGCCATCTTTATATCGTTTGCCCTTTTGATATTTAAATCAACTTGGCTCGCGCGCTCTACACGAACGGCATAGGCGCTTTCGGGATGCGTTGCTAATGGCGACGTGCGCCATCGTATAGACAATTCACGAAGACGAAAGACTTTATTATTTACGACCGGACATAATAAACAGATTGTTTGTTTTTCCTCTAACCAAAAATACTGCGGAACGTGTGTACAATCTTTTTAGAAACCGTTTGCAAACAGAACGGCCACAGCAAAAAAAGATGGAACCCCTCACAGTATTTTAGGAAGAAAGATGGGCCGGGGTCAACACATCCATGACCAACTGAGAGCTGATTAGCATGCCAATGGAGGAGGGGGGGGGGAGAGAAGTATTGGTGAGCGAGGAAAAGAAAAAAAAAAAAAGCACAGACGAAAGAAGGAAAAAAAAAAAAAAAAAAAGGTGAGAAAGAAGAAGCCCAAAATGAATGCGCTCTTCGTGGCGGCATAACTCAGGTTAGCGTATGATGGAATACAATCGAGTATTTTCTTTGAAAAAAAGGGAAACGTTCGGTGCTGCTTTAGATGACCTGTTCCCGTTGGCAACAACACTGTGTAACGTTCTGACTGATATTCGACCTGTCTGCGCTTTTGATGTTGGCCCTTTTTTTTTTGCATAGGACGTGGCAGCCATTCCCTTTAATTTTATTTTTTATTTCACTTTATTTTTCTCTTTTTTTTTTTTTTTTGTGAGATGCTGTCAGCAACTCGGCAAGTGATTCAAACGCCATCACACACATGTACCGACGAGAAAAGGAAAACATCAAAAATGACTGACTGATTTCTTCGATTGGTTTGGTTTTTTTTTTTTTTTTTTCACATCTGGCGGCGGCATCTTTTTTTCCGAACATCTAAAAAGAAATCATGTTGCGCAAGCCGCTGCGCCACATCAAGACGTTCAGTCCATAATAGAATGTGCACGTCAAAGACGTAACTAGCCAATGGCGCAACATTCAACCATCTCGTGCAAATTGATCGGTGATTTCTTGGAAGGCGTGTGTCGTCATCAAGTCATTTTCCAATTATTACGTCACGAGGCAAAACAAGGACTGCGCAAGTTAGGAAGGAGTGTGTGTGTGTGTGTAAATCCCATTCAAAGCGGTTGGCTCATTTCAAATAGATATCTGTTTTTTTTTACGTTAGCCGCAGATGGAGATCAACACCAATGTCTATAAGCGGAAGGAGAGCCGTACATGGCGCCGTGGATGCATTTTAATTCTCCGACTTGGAACAACATCGGACAATTTGGACGTACGAAGCCAAACCAATTGTCTTGCCTTTTTCTATTTCTACGAATTGTGTGCTGCAACTGTAAAAAGCGGCTGCCTGTGTAGAGGTCGATCTTTTCTCATTTCGTTCCCCCTCTTATGCATAGCGTGCATGAAGCATCATGTCAGACGAGAGACGGCCGAAAAAAAAAACAGCAGAAGGGCCCAGCTCTTTACAGCGCCAGGAAATTAAACTCAAAGTTCCAAAAAATATTCATTTTCTCTCTTGCCATATACACGCCTTCCTCACCACCCACCCTACATACATATATATACAGTATATACCTTTCGTTTTTCTTTTTTGACCTATACGCCGTACTAATGTTGCGGTCGTGCTGCCCGTGTTGTTCTTCTCCTGTCTTCTCTTTTCTTTTTCCTTTTTTTTTTTTCTCTTCTCCGGCCGCGCGGCACATGGCCGTTCTTCTTTTCTTCTGGGGCCTGGGCCTTTTTTTTTTTTTTTTTTTTTCATTTTTTTGGATGGAAGAAAAAAAGAAAGGAAAACAAGGTATAAGCCAGCGCCCTTCAGGGCAGGTAGACTGGCTGTCGCCGCTCCCGGCCGCCATGCATACGCTTGCTAACAACAACGCACCGATCACCTTCTTCTTCGTTTTTCTTATGAGCGTAATCATTATTCTAAAAAATGCATGTTTTTATGTGCTGCACACAATAGGCCCTTCTATTCTCCTAATGAATTTGATTGAATAGTCCAAAAATAAAAAAAAAAATAAAAAATTAGCCAACAAATAAAAAAGGATTTGATTCGTTTGAATTGCTTTTGTTTTGCGGTAGATATACATCTCGGGGGGTCCCCATTCGTCGTCGTATCTATACATCAGCGGCCTATAATAACACAAAATGTTTGGAGAGGGGAAAAAGAAAAAAGACGCACAGCGGGGCGATGACAGATTCCATGCGGTGCAATTTGCTTGTCAGCTCGGACGGGGGGGTATCAAGGCCTGCAGCATTACAGCCTAAGAGTGTGTACCTTACTACTGGAAAGTGGGGGTCAGTCAGTCAAAGAAAAAAAAAAGTCTGAATATCATTTTTTTTTTTTTTTTTTTTTTCAAATTGAGAGTTGAGGGAGAAAGAAGAAGAAAAAAAAAACTCTAATGGAGTGCGTCTCAGGTACAGAGGAGACACGTCACGATTGGAAAGGTGA
The DNA here is from genome assembly GCF_022539665.2 of Daphnia carinata. Taxonomy (NCBI): domain Eukaryota; kingdom Metazoa; phylum Arthropoda; class Branchiopoda; order Diplostraca; family Daphniidae; genus Daphnia; species Daphnia carinata. The sequence goes on from NC_081331.1 coordinate 2,278,146, forward strand.
GGCAGCAGGAGCGCCGTTCTTTTTGAAGTTGTCAGTTGTTCGTCAAGGAGCGAGGGGGAATAAGAGAATCTCGCCGCTCGACATCAGCCATCTTCTGCAGAAGAATAGAAAAAAAAAAAAAGAAAGAGAACTTCTTTTTGAAGTTGTTATTTGACTCTGGCACTCGAGGAGCTGATCTCTAAAAGCAGTAGGGAGAAGAAAAAAAGAGGGGGGGGGGGGAGAAATGTAGACTTCACTCAACGAAGACGAGTTCATAGGTAAACCTTTGTGATGAAACGAAAAAGAAAAAGAATAAACTGCAAGTGTCCGTCAAAATCATCGAGCAATCGCTTTAGGGCTCTTCCTACGTATAAAAAACTGACCAACAATAAGACATTTCTCAAGTCGACAGTCGGGGAATCAAAAAAAAAAAAAAAAATTATTTGTATTTACGTTTTAACTAAGATATGGTGTGTTACAGGCCTGGATGGCTACACTTGTAATATTATTATTATTCTTCTTTTTTTCCAATCAGAGAAAAGTTGAAACGAGGGCGGAGATTTGCCTTATTCATTTTACCCCCAGACTTTTTGTTATTGTTGCTTTGCCTTGATTATCTGGGATAGTTTGCCTGCTGTCTCGTTCTCTTTTGTGTCTACAATAACAAGATATCTAAGCAGTGACCCTCGGTCGGTGATTGTTTGAAATCGAAACATATTTTAGGCCGGCCTTTATAACCTGATCTGTTTTCTAGGCCTTGTTGGATGGACAACTGATATTTTTGTTTTCCCTAGAAAAAGAAAAAGAAATGATTACGATTGACGTGGATGGTAAAATACCATTAGATTTATACTCGTTGAGAAATGAAATGCTATTAAAACTATCGAAGGAATTACATCGTTTAATGGGATATTACTTGCAACGACTGTCCGGTTTATATGTGAGTATTTATTGCTGGATGGGTGGATAGGGGGATATTGAGTTTCGACGACTCTGATGGATATCGAGTATCATATGGTTTTTGACTCCGGCCATTTCGGTTTTGTTTTTTAATGAAATATAAAGATGGAATTCCAATGGACCAATGATACACACACGTAATGATGCTCGAGGCCTAGGGGATGGTCAGTCAACATTTTTACAAGGACCAGGCTCGTTCAGAAAAGGAAAAAATGGAGCGCTTGTTACACTCCATTTTGTTGTTGTGATGTAATCAAAAGATACGCGTTAGGGAACGAAGAAAAAGAACCAGGTGGGTGCAAACTATTGGCTGTGTCAGCCTCATCAGTTTGTGTTGGGGAACGGACGATCCATCTTATCGCTAATGGCTCTCTCTCTCTCTCTCTCTCTCTCTCTCTCTTTTCTTTTCTTCTTTCTCTCCTTATTAACTGCGGCTATTGCCCGTTGAATCCACGCGCCCTTTAGCTGTTCATTTGTTTCTGATACATGTTTGTTTCTTTTCTTCCTGTCAGTCTTCTTCTTCTTCTTTTTTTCTTTTCAAATGATTTTTTCTTTTTCTTTTTTTGCGCCATTCCAAGCTGTATATGTTTATACCTATAAAGGCCAAATAATCCAAGCAATTGTTTTTTCTGAATACTGTCAGACTATTTTGACTCCTCCTCGTCGATGTTAAATCCGTGTTTGTGTGCGATGCCCTGACGTGCATTTGTGTGGGTGTCTGCGGGAAATAACGAGCTCTTTTTTTTTGCTTTTTTTTGCTTTTTTTTTTTGCGGAATCATCACATTTTTTTTTTGTTACTCTGAATACCGCCGCCGCATTGTTGCAAGAACCGCAACAACATTAGCAAACAAAACAAACACACAACAAAAAACTTTGAAATTTCTTCGTTTCTCATTTCTTTTTTTTTTTTTTTTTTTTTTTTTCTCGAATGTTGCATTAAAGAAACGTCGTGCAGGTTGTGTAACATGTGTCTAACCCGTCCGTATCTCAAACATCCCATGGCATTTTTTTTGAAAAATACGAAATTACAGAATTCCGTGGCATCAAGCGCACGTCGTCTCGTAAATAGATGTTGGCCAATTTGACGCCGGCAAAAATCGGTTCCACGCGCAACCATCAAATTGTGATGTTGCTGTTGGTTGATGTTGGCAGCATGATGGGTATGCCGCACTCTGTTCTGCTGTACTATACACACAGATATTGCTAATCAACACGCTGGATGTGAATTAGCCTATAGCTATACAACGAAAATGAGAATCTTTTTTTCGTGCCGCTAGAAATGTTTGTGATGTAATTTTTCTCTTTTCTCGTTCTGGAAAATTCAAGTTGATCACAGACGAATCTCGGCACAACTTAGAAATAGACTCACGAAGAACAATTGTGGTGCCGGGATTGTTTCGCAGCAACGTTGAAGGTATAGCGCACACCGCAAAATACGCACAGTTAGTTGGCCGTTTCACATGGACTATGTGAGGCACCAACGACTGCTGTCCAGTCAGTCCTGGAACCTTGGCCAATGAAGAAACAAAAAAAAAAAAATAATAAAGGTGGAAAGAAGAAGAAGAAGAAGAAAACGAAAAAGACGAGCGCAGCTTTCGCCCACCAGAACGGAATATAATTTCAATACACGCAGACTCAAGAGAGAATATACATAAATACGAAGATGGCCAGCTAACCCCTAAAGGATATAGCTAATATATTTAGAAAAAAAAGAAAGAAACACCTCATTTGAATGGATCATGCGATGCTTCCATCTTCTCAAAGAGTCCATTCTATACGAGGCGTACTTTTTGTTTTGTTTTTTTTTCCTTTTAAAAATAAAATAAAAGGAGAAGGGACCAGCCTATATGGACGAGAACCCACAGCAGACACGTTCGAATCTGATGGCCAGTTGCGCGTTGATGAGTTTCTTGATGCCCTTCGGGAGTTACTCATTTGATCTCATCGTGATGCTGTGTGTGTGTGGATTATTTTAATGCCTCGCCTAAACTATAAAAGAATAAACCTACCAACATCTAACGGGGCCTTTAAACAAAAAAGAAAAGCTTAAATGCAAAGAAAAAAAAAAAAGGGAAACGACACGAATCGATGATAATGAAAGGATAGAGACAGGGAGATTGAGAATTGAGGGCCATATTCGACATCCATATATTTATATGCATATTTTGTATACATAACCAGTTGCTATATCGAAAAGAAAACGATATAGCCAGTGCCGATGATGAGTCGAGTTTTTCTTTGATTATCTTTTTTTGTTGTTGTTGTTTCGTCCGCGCAACCGTTTCCCTTCATTTCTAATGCATATTATTAGATGATTGCCTTATTGGTTTGTTTTCTCAGTTGATGTGTCCTCTGTGCATACGATCTCTCACATACAATCTGTATGCAGATATCGGAAGCGCGGGAACCAGAGAGACTTCCAAACAACAGAAGAAGAAAGATATAGCCATGCGTTCCACAGCACTTTCTTTATAATCAGCTAGGAACTGCTCAATCTACTAATAATAGTAAATGTTAACAATTATTTTTCAAAAACCTCGAATCCTTTTTTTTCTTTACCTTTTCAGAGCGTCGGCCACACGTTATTGTCCATCCGGCGTAGTGAGATAACAGAAGTGTGGTGTGTTTCCTTTTGATTTGATCGCGGCTAATGATATGCCATGCACAAGGCGAGTCTTCATTTGTTCGTAGGAAGTCAAGTTTATTTTTTCGTTGTTGTCTAAGACGCGTGAAATGGAATATAAAAAAAAAAAACAAAAAAAAAAAAAACAAGGCAAATGAGAGTCTTTCCAAAGGTGTAAAAATGGAACACACAAAAAGCCAGCTGTGAAAATGAAAGAGCGAACGCTGTTGAATGAGGACAAGTTCATTTGTATTACACAGCTAATGGTGTAGGAGGATTGCTAGTACTAAAGTCAGGGTTACTATTAAGTCGCCATCAAACGGAATAATTCTCACAAATTCAGTCGTATGCATACGTGTGTGTATTATTATACAGTAAAAATACGAACGAAATCTTCTTTTACGGTGCGAGAAAAACTCAACAGTCGACGCCAGTCAAACAGCAAACGACGTAAAAAGGGGGAGAACAAAAACACAAAATTTCAAAATAAATACATCAAACGGAATTATAATTGAAGGGCGAGCGCAGTTTTTCTTCTTCTTCTTTTTTTTTTTTTTTTTTGGGGGGGGGGGGGGCTTTTAGTTATGCAAACAAAATTACAGATGCAAAACCGGCCACCAACGAATTCACGATTGACCAGAGCTGTTTCACGGAGGACATACAGAGGCGGGGTGATAATGCAGCATTTTTACAGACACACACAAACACATACACACAGAGAACAACAGCAGTATGTTATTAGATTAGATATATAGTGTGAGCTTAGTTATATAGGACTATATATTTTATTTTTCTTTTCCTTCTTGACATGTCGTGTGAGTGCGGGTTGGCAACCGCAACAAATACGACATGTAACCCTCCCGAACGTTCTAGTACATTTATATAGTAGTCGAATTAGATGGTGGGGGCTGGACGCATCAGTTAACCAATTGCATGTCTTGCGGGAGTAGATGCCCCGCCATATGACGGCCGCGTTCGGTGTGAGAGAGAAAAAAATACAGTATATATACGACATTCGTAAAATTAAATTTGTAAAAGGAATAACTTACAGAGAAGGGAAAACACGAAGTCGACCGCAGCGACTCCGGGGGGGGGGAATGGACCGCAAAAATATTAGAGGATGAACTTCGTTCACGGTATATTGGTTCGATTAGCATTCCTCGTTTTCTTGCGAGCTTCACTGCGCAATTCGGAGGCCATCTTTTTTTGTGTACGAACACGATACAAGCCGTCCTTGTTTTCATACGTGATTACATTCATTTTGCTATTGCTATTTTTTTTTTTTTTTTTACAAACATCGATTGAGTTTATAAGAAGAGTTGGTGAATGTATAGATGCAAAAGAAAAGGGTTGAACTGATGGGAAACTGTTTAGCTTTCAGATTGTGACTGGGCTGCGTGCCAACCCGTTTCCTTCGTTCTTGTATTCCATCATCGGCCGCTCATATTCTTTTCAAATAGGAGCGTGTGTGTGTCTGTGTGTGTGTGTGTTAGAACGAGAACAAGTGCGTGATGGTGGGTGTCTGAATGTTTCTCGCCTTATTTTTAATAGCTTTTGATCTACAACAACAACAACAATACACCACGCTATTAACAGACGAACGGGTCTACCCTCCGCGCACGGAAGGATCTCGGCCTCATTGAACTTTTTGGCTTGCTCTCATGACACTTTACGAAGGGCCCCCATTCAACCGGCTGTGCCAGTTTTCTATGTTCACACACATATACACACATGGCAGAAACAGGTTTTTTTTTTTTTTCGTACAATCTAATTTGATAGCGTCCATAATTGGATAAAGCTGCGCAGTAAATGCAATCGAAATTGCGAGTTGGCCGTTGATCTTTTGACAGTAGATTACAGTACGCTGCGTTGTAAGAATGTTCTTTTAGCGCTTAAAAGCAGTCGATGAACTTTCTATGCGTACATGTGGAACGACTTGTTATTAGCTGCACCATCCCAGACATGCGTAACCAATTGATATTAAAAACCATGGCCCTTTCATTTGAAAAGCCTATTTTCTAAAAGAAAAAAGATATGAACATTTCAATAGATTGCTAAAGACATGGAGCTCTCGCCATAAACTGCCATTCCCGTATAGATACTGGTGTTAGTTAATTTCTAGAGGAAATGACCAATCATTTGAAAAGACATCAAACGGTGGTCGTTTTTTTAAATTTCTATTGTGTCCATACAAACGCAAGTCCAAACTGAGCCGCCGCTGTTGCGCTTCTGCTTTATTTTACTTCGGATGAATAAGACCATGCAATGTCCGCCCTCTCGTTCGCATCGACGCCGCCCGTGCGTTGCTTACCGGCCTCTTTTTTTTTCTCTCCGTTTTAAATTATTTTGAAAAAAAGTTTGGTTTTTTTTTTCTTCAGTGGGTTATGTGTGATGTTGCGCGACAAAGGAAAGAGAAAATCGAAGGTTTCTTTTTTTTTTTTTTTGTGCATGTATGTGTGTTTAAGTATAGAGTGGGAGGAGCTGGGCGTTATATGGATGTAAGTCTTCTTTTTACAGGGACGTCCTTCAAATGCCGCGGCTACGGTTGCGCTGCTCGTCGCCGCCGAATAAGAGGAAAGAAGACCATTGTATATTGATATACAAATCCCCCCTCTTCCCATACATGCTCAAAGTAAAAAAAAAAAAAAAATATATGTATAGCTACACGCATAAGCCGTAGACATGTGTGTTGTTTGTTGTGTAATTCCATTGTTTGCCTCCAGTAAATTGAAGCTCAGACGTTATAATATGGAAGGTAATAAATAACAAAAGAAAACCTATAATAATACGGATAGAAAAAAAAAAAAAAAAATATTTATTCGTGTAATCCGCAGTTGGGCTGCCGTTCCGGCGGGAGTATCAAACTGCGGCAATATAATCATTTCGTTTTGTTAAAAAATACGTTTTTGTTTTGAACGCTTCGCATGAATGTTTTTCCCATTGGTTGCAGTACGATTTCAAACATTTGCTGCATACATTGTGTTCATTTTGTTTCGAAACTTGACGACGGCGGATGGAAACAGTCACATAACCTGGCGTTGTGCATCTTTTCCCGTGGCCCGTCGACTTTGCGTCGTGTTACTTTTACGGCGGCAACAAAGGAAAATGAACCGCGACGGCGCGATCAAGTCCGACAGCAGCAACAACAGCTATATGCGCCGCTCATTTCCCATAGCATATTTTATTTTTATTTTTTTTTTTTGAGCTTTTCCCACTTGCTGCTATGCCGCTACTCGTTCTCAACTATATAATTATCATCGCAGACACACAGACAAGAGTGTAGGCAACTGTATTTGGCTGCCGGTTGCGCCTTCTTGTATATAACGTCGGCTTATTATCGTGTTCGCCGCCGCGTAAATGAACGCGCGATAAAAATGGAGTTACACATTCACACACAGACACATGACATTCGGATAGATACGTGCATACAGACTTTGACAGATTCGTCTGGTAAATGTAGTTGTAGTCTCTCCGGAGTTGAATCTCTGACGAGCTATAATTTCTCTGTTAATTCATTAATGATGTCATTCATTTTTGGCCTGATTATAATTTTTGGAAGTCTGCCGCTCATTATCGTTGTAGCCGTAATAAGACGAACGAATCGATTCACTGGCAAATTTCCATGTATATGAGCGGTTGGGATACAGAAGGAAAAAGTTGTTTAAAGAAATCGATAATTGCGTTGTGATGCAATTGCTGCATTTTGCTGCTGGTTAAAAAGCGCAGACAAGCCGTTAGATACAGAACAAATCCCTTTTTTGATCACATTTATTTTTGTTTTTTATTCATTATATTTGGGTAGCAATTCGTAGAAATCAGCCAGCAATTCAAGGGAAACATGACGTCGCATTTAAACTTTTTCTTTTCAACTCGTTTTATAAATAAGACGGGAAAAGGGGGACTATGGTTCTGTTAAAAAGCCTTTTCATTATACGAAGAATGATCTCGATTTATATCATATCAAAAGAGGAAGAGAGCCATCTCTTGAGCACGGTTTTACCTGAACTTAATTCGTGCTCGTTTCGTTCGTTGCGATGCGGGAAAAGGAAAAAAAAAAAACATTTCGCCGCAATTTCTGATTGGTGAACGTTCCATAATTGTCCGCGCCCACCTGTCTCCCGATGTGTAATAACTCTCTTCTCATTGTCTCCTACGCGCTATTGTTCCACAACGCTGTGTGGAACTAATAATAAAAAACTGGATGAACCCACCTCGGCACGCATGAAGAAGAAGAAATGTTGCGCGCACATTGCAGATTGGATAGATCCCAACAACCAACCCCATTTTGAAAGTTCAGTTTGAAAACCAACCAGTAAGCGAAAAGAAAACGTTTCCTTTTGAAACACGAAAGAAAAAATGTTTCATCTAAAGCGATAATCAAAACACTCCCCTACTAGAAAAAAAAAAGAAAAAAGAAGTAGGTCCATTTATAGAGAAAAGAGAGGCCCCCTAATAGGAGAGCTTCTATATCTTGCAGCAGACAAAAAAGAGAAAAGTCCAACCCCCTTTATCTAATCAAACCTGCGGTTCGCCAGGTGTGGGCTATAAAAAAATTATTGCTCCATCACACGCACCTCGCGTAAGGCAACTATAGGCTACGGCCCAAAGAGAGAAAAACAAAAACAAAACAGAGAACAGCATTCACACTAGAGACTGGCGGATGAAAAAGGAAGTCAAACGAAGCGTTAAAAAAAAATGGCTCTTTGTCACGAACGTTGCCGCTAAGTCGGCCATTGGAGAAAAAAGGGGAAGGTTTCTCATCGGGAGGTCGTAAAGATGACACGCCATTATAGAACCAAACATCGTATCGCCGTTCTATTGGTCCTCCCGCCGAGCCGCAAAACACAACATTGAACGTAAGGGGAAAAAAACAAAAACACTGCACGATATTTGTTAGCACAGGTGACATCATTATGAGATGAGCTCTTCAACTGGTTATTTTTAGTATCTGTAATGGCTTTTTTTTTTGGCCTATAGTTCTCCACCTATTAGAGTTGAGTCTAAACTCGGGTGCCAAATGCCAACGATAAATCATGAACGGGACAGGTCGTTAAGTTTTTTTTTTTTTTTTGAAGTCTCCAATCATATCCCGCCAGCACACGGTCGTTGGAAGGGCAAAACAGAAATGCCCGTCCCGTGCATAATGAGACGTTCGACTTAGCTTTCTATATGTACGCCGCTCTGTTGTGGCATAGCCAACGGGAAATAAACATTTGCTGAAGCCATTTAAAATGTATAGGCTATCCATAATGGCCGTAAAGAGCTTTGTCATCGGCATAGCCTCGCACGTAATGATTATAGTGCCATTATAGATCAAAGAACTTGTGAGACTGTTTCGTTACTGAACGTTTCGAAAATTGAAAATGAAGGGGTTTAGCCTTTTTTTTTTCTTTCTTTTCTGGGAAAGTTAAAAAGAAAAAGGAAGACAAATCCAAACACATTTAGCGGCTATATTTATGCATAAATAACTAAACGTGTACCAGACAAACTTCTCCTCTACTGCCTTTGGAAAAAAAAAAAAGATGCGTAGTTTCCAGAATTTTTTAAATAGCGGAAACACTTACAATCTTACAGACATAGGGTCGCGTATACAGTCCAACATGGAGGGCAACGTTTAAGGGGGTGGGGGAGGAAATGTACTTGAAAAGTTTTTTTTTTTTTTATGTGTGTATATGCGTACACGTATAAGTGTGTATGTGTAGAAAGCTATATAAGAATCAATAGATTCCCATCGTTTTGAAAAGGGAAAAGAAGAGATAATTTGACGCTACTGAAACCTTCCCACCCCCATTGGCTTCATGCCTCTACACGGTGGGTTCCGGTATATGTAAAAAAAAAAAGAAAAAAGGGAGAACCTTTTGGGGTCTTGTCGTCTCCTTTTCACAACTGCCAGGTCTAATGAGGGCCATTAAAAGAAAATATAGGCGCGCATATATTCGTTTTTTTTTTTCTTATGGAAATTGATCGGTTTCTTTCGTTCGAGGTCACACACACACACAAGGCACATCCATTTTTGCATGTTGATTATACTAGGGAAAAGTGTACCTCAATTATCTCCGATCCAAAAGATCAGCTTTTCATGGGCAAAAGAAGACCGGAGAAAAGAAAAGAAAAACGGGGGCGATTGGGGCATGTCGGCAGCTAAAATTCGCATCCTCCTCCCTCTTGATGTTCTGCCTTTTTAACATCAACGGTTTGACATACACCACAGTCATCAATGTGGCCTCTTTCTCATCATTTGTCATGATGCCGTTTAAAAAAAAAAGGTTACATTCGAATAAGCAAACTAAATTGTGTACAAAATCAAGAAAAGGATAAACGCAAATTTCTCGATTGCTTATGTAAGATGAATTCGTGGAAGTTTGGTTGGTCGGCAGAAGCCATTTCAATCAGTGGATTACGTGTATAACGAAGCTATTCATAATGCCTAATAAATAAGCGGAGATCTAGTTACGTCGCAGATTGAGTCATTATAAGTTTGTCTATGTATAGTCAACAAGACGTAACACCTTTGTGTATTTCCAATACATTCATTGGAATGAGTATGACGCGAAAATCATATTTTTTTTTTGCCGCTATCCCAGTTTCAATTTCAGAGGACAAATTAATCGTGTACGCGCAACAAACGGGTTTAAATAAGGTTTAATTTAGCTGAATGATTCGCAATTTTCAAGAGAAGGCGTATAGTTTAATGATCGCATTTCAATTGGAACGCTAGAACGAAAATGATTGGAAACTTCAATGCGATAGTGAAGCCGAAATCGTATCTCAATCTCGTTTGATGATAGACACACACACACACACACACACACACACACACAGATTTAGAAATGAAACGAAAAAATTCAGCGATGCGTCCATAAGTCTAACGACACACACAGGAGTCGCTTCCTCGTCAAATGAATAGCGATTGTTAATGTTTGGGATAAAATTGCCCCGTGTGCCAACGCTCTTTCAACTCTGTCGCTTGTGATTGCGTCACTGTGTGCAGGGCCGTTCCTTCTGTGTTGTCCCCTCTCATTTTATTGCTTTCTGTCATTGCCTCGTTGACGAAATGAAAATGAAAAAGGATGCGATTTGCTTTTCAAATCATCAGGTCGGCGCTTGCCGTTCATTTTCCAGCGTACAATGAAGTCCTTTATATTCGCCCTCCTTTTTCAATACAGTAGCGATTGCGTATGCACATTTGTCTACACTTTGCGCACCGCTTTTTTTTTTTATGGTGAAAAAGACCATGTGTTGCTTCGCAACCTGGAGAGTTCCATGTCCGCACGGGCGGGGGCGGCTTTCCACCCATTCATTTTGACATGCAATTGTGTTTCTATATTTCTATTGACGCTGAAGAGCTAGAAAGTTAAATGCTATATACGTAACGAGACACTGGTAGCATATATTCAAGCTTTCGTGGGGTTTTCGCGATAGATCTTCTGCTTCGGCAGTCATCCGCAGAAATGGAAGGAGGGGAGCGTAAAAGAGGTTAATAGAGATCATCCAGTTCAAAGTTCAAACGCATTCATCAACTGGCGCAGAAGGCGACTTTCGCCGGAATTCTTTTTCTCCTCATAATAACATCCATCTGAAACGTCTTTATAAAGATGCGAGTTTTGCTTTTTAAATACCGTAATGGATGTATCGCTGATATCGAATGTATACGAATTTATTTTCGCTGTATGAGATGTGGGCCAGCGAAAATAAAACGAGTTGCAAAAGAGCGGAAATCGAAAGAATGAAGAACAAGAAAAAGGAAATGCAAGAGAGAAAGAAAAAGGATTTCCTTCTTCTTGAACGATGAAACCGTTGCCAGTGTCGAATTTCATCCGTCAACCGGTTCAGACCTCTTCTTCAGACGTTCCTTTTTACTATAAGCAACTATAGTTTTTTCTTTTACAGACATTTTAGCACGTGCTATCAGCGTTTTAACGGTCGTACCTTACAAGAATCCTGGCTATGTGTATGACAGGCGAACGAAACAGCTCGATCAAAAGAAGCTTTTTGGTGTAACCCCCTCTTTTTTCGGTCGTGTCTCCCTTTCTCTATTTACACACCATGTGCACTGCACATTGGAAAAACGAAGAGGAAGAAAGGGAAAACTGGTAGCTCTTGGTCCGACCACTCCCATTTTTTTTTTCAGTGGGGGGGGGGGGGGGGGGAGAGATCATTGCGAACAGAAAGCAATAGGGCGGATGCAGAGCTCCAGTGTAATAATAAAATAGAAGAGAGAAAGAATAAGAATAAAAAAATTATTTCTTTCTTTAAAAAAAAAAGATTGTGCGCGAGTAACAAAAGACCAGCAACAAACCCAGGAGCCGCGTTATAAACCTCCTACAACTACCCCCTCTACCCCTGCTCGACTTGCCTATCTTTCCTTTTTTACCTTTATTCTTTCTTGCCGTAGATTTTTTTTTTTATTATTATTATTTATATCCATCCTATTCAACGTGAAAGTTCGGTGTAATTGCCGTTAGTCCCAAGAGTGGGAGGAAGGTCTGCGCTGGGACGATACACATTTTCCTATTCAATCAACACGTGTGCTTATGCGATGATGTAAGAGAGTCACATATCGCCTTACTGTTGCGTCCCTTTGGCTGATGTCTATAAAAATCGAAGAGGTTCTCTTATAACGCCCCATTTTGGTCTTATTTAAAATATATATATATTTCTTGGATCATAAAACTACAATGTGCTTTACAGCGCAGCCTATTGATTCTGCTATTTCATATGAATCGAATTTTTATATAGATGGAAAAAAAAATTGGACAGGAAGTTGTCATAACGGCCGTTTCAATTTAAAGATTTAAAGTCTAACGTTAGCCTCGTTTGAACAACCGGTTCTTTAAACTCATTTCTTATATGCACTCAACAACAAAACAAAGGATTTCATATTCAAACGTTTTCAACACAGTTCAAAATTATCCCGAGTATTTTCATGGCCGTGTCCAAATGAATTGAAATCGCTTAAGTTAACAGCGCATTCTGTTTCTTTTTTTGTACGACTTTAATCGTCCTTGCATCTGTTAGTGATAGATGTTAAACGGCCGGCGCCATTTACCTGTAACCGTGCCGTTGCGGTGCTTCACCCGACGGCCAATGGACGTCTATCTGTTTTAAATAAATACAGCATTAACTGTGACTTTGAACGCTAATAGCTTATACTACATACACACGTCTGTCTGTGTATATTTGCTCTCCATAGTCCCTCAGCAATAACGAGAGAGAACGATAGAAGAAAAACAACGGGAAAGCATGATGCTGAGCACGGATCGCGTGCCGTGCGGACGTCTAAATGTCTATAATACACAAATAGGATCCAAAAGACCTATGTAGCCATCCTATAAGACTACATCTACATATACATCCACCATTTATGAGTGTTTATGTATTCCCAAACAAACACAAAAATAGCGCCGAGAAGCGGGCAGACGCACGGACGTATAGATCCATGGATGATGAGGGCAGTTACTGGCGCTTCATAACCGTTGATTATAGGCGCCCGAATAGTACAAGAACTCTACAGTTTTATTCTTTTTGATTTTCTTTTTCTTAGTTTACAAGGCTCCTGACATAGGAGAAACGAACCGGCAGTGAGAGGCGAAGAGGGAAACAGGAAAATGAGTTGGAAAAAGGGGGAACTAAAAGAAAACCCACACAGCGTGTGTCTGATGTTTGTTGCCGAAGACGACCGAGTCATTTCGTGTCGAGGTATTTGCATAGAAAGCTCATCATTTCCTTAAAAAACAAAAATTGCCGCCGAACCGAAAAGAAAACAAAAACAAACCAATCATGGCTTTTAAGGATGGCGGGGTGGGCACGACCAACAAAATGATATTCTTCCCACTGCCTTAAAAAGAAAGAAAAAAACTTATGGCTGTTTATTTGTTTTTTCTTCCTTCAAATGAAAAGCAACATAGCAGAGAAAAAAAACCATTAAACTAACGCGTCACGCATTTATTTTAGAGTCAAAAGTTTAAAAAAAAAAAAAAAAAATACTCCCCAAAACAACACATTGAGGGAGCTCTGTTTTGTTCTTTTCCTTTCCCAAGGTGCCCTTTTTTATTATTATTATTATTGTGATTATATTCTTGTGGACTCGTTTTGTGACAATTTCCTCTACGTCTAGCCCTTTCTTCTTTACCTGTCCTCTATTATTATATTTGATTTTTTTTATTTATTATTATTTTTTTCTTTTAACTCTCCCGCGCGGGTGTGATGACTCCGACACAAAAGAACACGACATTTTGACCAAAAATACATTTATGGATGTGTCTAGTGATGCGTGTTTTGCCTCGTAAAGTACACGAGAAAAAAAGGCGTTCGACGCTATTTTGTCATATCATCACACAATTGTCACCGGTAAAAAAAAAGAAAAGAAATCTTATTACGCATCATACAGACCGGAAATGTTCTTTAGTTGTTTGTCGGATGAATTATGTATCCTCATTTCTCTTTATGTAATATCAACATTTATTATAATCCATTGTAGACCAATGGAGTATGAATAATCGAGAAGCGCATTGTTATCGTTCCTTCCTTCGATTTTATTCGTGTTAAATATATACTTCTTTTGGCTCTGTGTGTTATGATTTCCTTTTTTCCATTCGATTAAACCACATTGCACCGATGCAGCCCACCGAGGAGCATTGTGTACGTTATCAAAAAATGAAAAAAAAAAAATAATATTTTGTAGTTGAGGTTTTGGCGGTTTTGATGGTCATGACGGTGGGACCCTCCACAACCGCCAAAGAATGGACCCAATAAAAAAAACAAAAACATGAATGAATGAAAACATTTTTTTTTTCCTTTCTCTGGTAGAATTTCGCCTTGTACTAGACCAGGCTCAAAAAAAAAAAAAGAACATCGAAACGAGTCAAAATGCTGTGATACTTTTGGTGCGATGCGGAAAAGGTCGTTTGTCAACGTCATCACCCGCTGAGAGACAAAAGCCACAAGCTCAGCACAATGCGAAAGGGAAAGAAGGGAACACACTCCATCCGTCCCACCAACAGCTTCCTCATTTCCGTATAATAAACAGCATAGTGTGTGTGATGATGATCCTCTGCGCTTCTCCCCCTGCTGTGCTTTCCTCTTATTTCTTTTCCCTTTTTTTTTCACAAGCAGCGACGATGCGCATCTACACTTTCTAAACGACCGCAACATTGTAGTGAGGGGATACTATTGTTGTTATGTCTGCCGTTGGTCAGCGGGGCAACCCTTTTGCGAGTCGTCAACGATTAGCTGCAGAGCGTCGTTTCAACTAAACCATAGCGTCCCACTTGAGTTTGATACTCAGACATGGGACTGAGCGCAAATTTAGACACACTTGCCATTTTGGAAAAGAAGGTCTAATGTATACAGACCATTTGATAGTATTGCCTCCCCTCCATCGTTTCCATCTGCGTAAATTTCACAGATCTCTTTTTTTGTTCCAGCGTGACACACAAGTCTCTATCCGTATATCTCCGCACGGATTGATATTAAATCTTCAATGCCGGATGAACTGGGTCGTTTTCAACTGAAATGCGATACGAGAATTTTTGGAAAGTATATGGAAACTTTAGGGTGAGTGGGTTTGTATTGACAGCCTCTTTTCGAATAAATTCCAGCTGACCGAATCGAAGCGGATGTGGCAACTTTTTTTTTCGATTTTTTAATGGGTATAAGTTCTGTTGTCCCCCCCCCCCCCCCTCCATCTCTCTTCCATTTAAACCGGATCGAATGGGCACTCAAGAATTCTATTGTAAACACAACATAAAAAATTATTTGTTTATTTTTTGTTCCCTCCTCACCAATGTGAAAGGTTACGCCGCTCTACAGCTTCCTTTGGGTTACATGATTCGAGATATTAAAACTCAATGAAGTGTGAAACATCTTCTCCCCTCTAGCCTCTTTAACGTGGATCTTCTTCTTATGGTTGATTGTTATTGTCAGTTTTTTCTTCTTTCGTTTTTCTCCACACGGCGGCGGATATTCAAGTCAAGTGGGAGTGTCAAACGGTGTCCGGACGCAATCCCTGCTGAATACACAGGATGATGACCTCCATCCTGTTGGAAATTCAATCTTGAACGAGCTAGAAAAATCCAATTTGCCATCGGTAGATTATCAAATATAAACTGATGCTTTTAGGCTCCATTGAATTACTGCCAGGGGATGAGTGGGAAACGTTTTGATTGAAAATTGGTTTGATGTGTGGAAACTTTGATCTGGTTGCCAGATTCGACTAACGCATACAAATTAGGCGGCCAAAACTGGAACGAAAAGATATCAATCACGACTGATGAGGTAGATGATTTGAAAGATTGTCAATTGATTTCAATCAAACGAGTTTAGTTGACTGTATAGTAGGGAGCAATATAGTTTGAATTCGATTGAAATGCCGCTGTTATCGCCGACTCTCTCGTGTCCCCCACTTTATTGTGATGCTAATTCAATCTCGGCTCGTTGAACGGTAAAAGGAAGGGTGCATATATGATGCGAGTCGAAGGGAAAGCAAAACGAGGGGGGGGGATTTGAAAATAAATAAATAAATAAAATACAAATAAAAAAAAAAGCCGTCAGAAAAATCAAACTCAATCAAGCTGTCTGATCGGTGCGATCAATACGTGATTGCCTTGCGCTGGGCGGTTATGGGTATACATACAAAAATGTATAGGCACGGTCCTATAGACGAAGGATTATCCCATCTCCTCCCCCACCTTCCCTATTCCTTCAATCCATCACGACTTTGTTAACAGAGCCAGAAAGCTGATCCATCATTGCAACGTGATTGTAACGCGACGAAGGCACCCGGCACTCATTCCTTAATCAGCTCTGGGCAGTCAGGAACTAGCCTTTTTTTCTGGTTTCTAAGACGTTTGTTAAACAAACAAGAAAGGAAAACTCGAAGAAAAAACGCAGCATCGTACCAGTATAAAATCAGAAAATTACGTACGCAGAGTTGCACACACGCAAGTTAAATGAAAAAGAATCTAAACAGCCATAGTTTTCAATCAGAGAACCAAACGAGAAACACATTTTTTTTTGTGGCTGAATTGACGGACAAATAAAAAGGTCAACAGGCCAGCGGGTTCGTTTTGTCATTCGTTGTATTGATGATAGACAAAAGAAGAGGTCGATTCCGCATGAGCCAAGTCATCGCGTGTGTTGTTCATGTCGAGAAAAAAGAAAAAGGGATTTTTCACATGTAACAAACAAACCTTGTTCAAGGTTGGATATGTATAATGTAGACTGACGAAAGGCTGACGGACTCTTTTGAGTCGAGCAATTTACTAGTCAGTCTTTGAAAAAAAAAAAAATCAAAAGAAAGCAACAGAAAAAATTATGATGACAGGTCTGCCGGGGCAGCCCGTCCACACAACCCCATCATCTGCCATGTTTTTTTTGTTTGTTTTTTTCTCATTTATTTTTTGAAATAAGAAGAATCTTCTCATAGAAAGACATGGCAAAATAAAAGGGACAAGAGCTGACGAGGCTGCA
The DNA here is from genome assembly GCF_022539665.2 of Daphnia carinata. Taxonomy (NCBI): domain Eukaryota; kingdom Metazoa; phylum Arthropoda; class Branchiopoda; order Diplostraca; family Daphniidae; genus Daphnia; species Daphnia carinata. The sequence continues at coordinate 2,295,179 of NC_081331.1, forward strand.
AAAGGAATACGTTCTGTACATGTTGACATAGTTGTCAGTTAGAAAATGATTACAAGAAAAGGACGCGAGCTCTTTCATGTGGAAACGGATGAGACGGCCAACATTTCCCCCATCTCCACTTGTAAGCCGATTTCCACGACTGTAACTATTGCTTTTTCTTTTTGATTTCTGGAAAGAGGGAATCACTGGTAGAGCGTTCGTTATCGTCAAATGTACCATATCTTAACAAAAATCAGAAATCTCGATTTGGAACGTGCCTTTGCTCGATGTACGTTGCCCAGTCGATAATAGATTCACTGTGACGATGTACAAACATCATCATAGACTGGTGGATGACCTCTTTATTTTGTAATGCGATTATCTTACGGGGATAACGCTGCACCCTATTTGTCCCAGACTGACTGATCGGGCAATAAACCAAAAAGAAGTTGGGCAGTGTTCCAGACCATTAACTTTTTCTTTTATTCTCTCCTACATGTACGAAAAAGAAAAACTAGTACATGAAAATGATTTCACCTGCGTGCTCCGTTTTGGCAATTTATTCATTGAAAATTATTCAAGAAAGTCGTGCAACAAGTTCTTTCCCCCGTTTTTCAACGAAAGAGCCCAATTTTCTTTTCAGTTCCACAATTGCTGGAAAATGAGAGCTGCTGAGATTGCTCAATTGAAAGAAACCAATCGGAAGAATTTTTCTCTTACAGATGTTAAAGAAAAAAGGTTTCCATGTTACTCGGACTGCTCCGCTCTGATGCTCTCATAACAGATGACTTTGTCCCCACCCATTTTTTCTATGTCCCTCTTCACGCACGGGGCAACCCCTCCTCCAATGTGTCACATAACCGCATTTCGCCACACATATACAAAACTATGCGACGACCCTGTATATATATATACAATCCAAACACATCCATATATATAGACATGAATATGGATGCTGGAGAAAAGAATGACTCTTGCAACTTCTCATGGCTAGTGCTCTACGGAGGGGAAAAGGGCGTGACTGGTAGTGACCTAACCAGCTGACCTGCCAACTCTCTGCATTTGAGTAATAAATACACGCATGTAGCCATGACCCCCTCAATGTGTAAAATTCTATTTTCCCTTCAAGTCTGCGAAGTCTAAAGGAGCTATTGTCCATGGTTAAACAATCGTAAGAGCAACAGCCGGTTTCGACCATTTTTCATGATGGAATCTCTCGGTGAACGAAACCCTTTATTCCATCTGTGAAGAGTTCATATCAAATTACACAGTGAAATTGTTTTGACGGATATGGAACGTTTTGATCTGCAAGAATTCGTGCAAGCCAAACAATGGAATTCTCTGCTGGTTTCTGGTCCCTTTTTAAACTGCGTTTGATTCGTGAATAAGGTAAACGCACACGCAGTTATGATTCGCATTCCTTTTTCCTCGTAGCAAAAAAAAAAAAGAGTTATACTTCTGTCTAAGTTTGCATGTCAGTGATTTTGAAAGTCGACTATGTGTGTATTACACCGAAAGAAAACGGCTGATGAAGGTGGACACGGCGTCGGAATTACCATCGCTCACGCTCGTTATTTATTACTGTTATTAAGACTCGAGATGGAAAACGTTCAAACGACCATCACCTCAGGCGATGGCCATTTCTTTTATTCAATGCGAAACCCGAAGGGGGAGAGAAAAAAAAATATTCACGCAATGATCGCCAAGTAGCTGATTAGAGCAAGTAACAAGTAGGCGTCGTTGTACACTAGCGATCCAGTTAACTATGATACGAGATTGCACAGTAAGAAAAAAAAAATATGAAATTGTTATCGACAGGATTTCAATTAGTTTCAGCTATATCCGTCAGAAAGAGGTTTAAAAAAAATTTCTTTCTATTTTTCTGAACCGCCGCCGTTAGAGTAAAGGAGTCCGTTCAATGACGTCGACGACCGCACCGCCATATTGTATATTGTTATTGAGTTGGAAGTCACGGACATGTGAGAGAGAGATATAGCCGCCTTGTCTGTGAATGTATTGTAAAGCCTTACATGTTATGGTATGCATTTAAGCCGCGGAAGAACTTTTTAACGGCCAGTAAACTCCGTCTACAATTATAGTATTTGTGATGCTCTCTCTCTCTCTCTCTCTCTTATACACAACAACTGCTACCACTATACCCACACTATATACACAGCCCTTGATGACTATACCAAGAGCAATAACAGGCGCAGCGTATAGTCCACGCCTGGCAAAATTATTTCAATGGCCCTGTATTTTTTTTGAAGGTTTTTTTCCTTCCACCAAAGAGACATTTTCATGTGCGTCAGTTCACCTCAAAATGACTGCCTTCTTCTTCGTAGAAGAAGTAAAAAAAAAAGTAATAATAATAATAAGAAAGAGGGAAAAAAAAACATGGAACAAAAGCAAGTGGACTGTTGAGACTATCATAAACAGGCCATTGCACACAGCACGTTTCGAGTTCTTCTCATGGTGGTGCATAATGTTATACTTGTCGGTTGATGATGGGGCTGTTGGCGGCTTTGGGGCACTTGTGTGGGCGTGTAAATAGTACGGAGAACACACTAGGCCAGGCACAGCAGCAGCAGCGCACAAGAAAACAAATGAGCGAATAAGCCATTCCCAGTCTTGTTACATGATGCCTTATGAGGTACTTAAGAACGCTCGGCCAGCAATAAACATTCAACAACAACAAAAAAAAATAGAGAAGAAATGAAGAATATTATACTGGAACTGCTTATTGTTTGTGGGTTTCTGAAGACTTGGTTAAGAATTTTTTTTTTATAGTTCGCATTTTTTGGAGAAAAAAAAACAGTCCAGCAAAATAAATAGCGGAATGCTGAGGGGCGTGGTCGACATGTGCCCAGGAAGAAACTCAAAGATGCTGATGACCATATCGTCGTTGATTTCAAAGCCTGAACTGTACAGTTTTTCAAAGAGTTTTGACTCGACCTTCGTGGTTTTGTTTTGGGTCAAACTGGAACGAATGCGACACGAGACGTTTCCACGTGTCCCGGGCGGTTCGTCGTCGTGTTGTCACATTTCGACTTAATGAGCTTGACAAAACGCGACGCCCCCTTTTACCTCTTTAGACGGCGGCAGACTTTTCAGTGACAACAACGAGTTCTCTCGTTTCCATCTATCCCTACACCTCCCCCCCGCTTGGCCAACCCTCCTCTCTTTCAACTTTGTGTTCCTTTCGAAACAGTTCGCCCTATTTTTTTTTTTTTTTAGTTGTACGCTTCTGGTTAATGAACTTTTTTCTTTGTTTTGCTTGTGCGGAAAACAATTGACCAGCCCGTACTCGGAAGTTCTTACAGGCAAATGATGAGGATGCGTGCCGGAAGAAGAAGACCGGCGCGCGCATCCGTACACCGCAGACAACAAAACGCCCCTCCCTCATCATGTGGTGCAGATATGTATATATAAGATCGTTTCTGTATTCTACGCGCTTTGAAACCGAAAAAGAAGAGCTGATGAGTCTCGACTAACGATCTCCAACCAACTCCGCCCATTTTCATTCCCAATCACCGCATCGCGCGGACTGGCTCTCCCTTTTTTTTTCCCTTTTATAGTACATAGGGATATACTTGAATGTTAGTGCGTAAGTAGAACAAAAAATCTACGTACCCCCTCCTTCTTTGTCGCTATTCTTTTGTTTTTAGGCGGAGGGGGGGGGGTTAGTTTAAAATTCAATTCACTAAGAATATTCATTTCAACGGTCAATAGACAAGGATTCATAGGTGCGCATTAAGCATGGGCCTAATTAGAATAGGGTATACATAAGGCCGACAAAGTTAATTAGTAAGTCAGATGTAATAGTCAGTGAAACTGTTGTTGTATGTGGAATTACGCTCACCGTATCATTTCGACTTTCCATACGTTTTCGCTAATTATCGATAAGGTTTTGACGGACACTGCCCATGTATAGAAATATGGCCCACTAAAACAAATTTGCAGCTGATAGAAATTCGAACCATGTCCTCGACAAAAAATCGTAAACCGCGAATCATTTGTCGCCTTCCGTGTTGTACAAGAGGGAGGGGATAAAAAAGAAACAACCGTTGGGTGGATTGATGCCGTATTTTGTTGGTGTCTATGCGTGTATACGTATTTGTATAGATTTATACACGTTGTAGACTGCTGCACACGTCTACAATAATAACTATGAATAAAGGAGAGAGATACAGAGGGGGGAGGGTGTGCGTATGCGTGGGAGTGCGCTGCCAACACACAAAACACACGAGCTCTATTATCTAATATATATATTATATGTGTGCTGCTGGTTATTTGTCGATCAAACACGCAGTTGGGTGGGGGTGTGGATGGGCGGGAGGGACGGAGCTGCTGTCGGTGGCGGCTCGTGTTTCTTTCCTGGCAGCTCTGTACTCACTAATAACAATAATGATAATAAAATGATGTCGGTGCCTATGGAAGAGCTCGTGCTCTCAGTGCATAACACAAGGATAAACATCTTTTATCACTCGTTCAAACCGTCAGGCTGAGTGCATCAAAACTCTTTGCATTCAAACGAGAATAAATGACCGGGTTTCAATTTACGTTTGGAGCGCAACCCAGCACATCAGTTGTCCATAACAAAAAGAGGGAACACAGATGGGAGATCGTTGACGTAAGAACTGCTATAATGCAAGTAGCAGGAGTGGGTGTTTATTCACTGGATGTTACAGTCAACGTGAACTGGATTCACTCCACATGTACTATTTATTCTTTAAAGTCAACCAAATCAATAGTCTTTGACAGCCAAACGTTTACTTTGCTACGTGCTTTTATTTTTTCATGGAATATTTTTTTTTTTTTAATTCAAATTACACAACAAAATGAAGTAGATTTTACCATTTTGGGGAAAATAAGGTAAAAACATTTGGTGAGGAGCGGCTGGCTGCAAATAGATGATGGCGATTGCCGTGCCGTCGAGGGCGGTTGTTGTAGGTGAAAGAACTAATGGCCACGTTGGCGCCTGCCCTAAGATGAAAACCCTTCAGTATTTCCTCCTTCATATTACAGTTTCGCCTTTCTCTATATACGCTAAGTCCGTGTATGTATGCTAATAGGCTGGTACGGCGGCGGCTGGAGCGGCGCTGCCGTCCGACAGAGAGACGTATCCAGCGCAATCGATAGATTGCCCCTATGCCTCTATAGTTCGTTTAGAATAAACGTAAAATGTGTATACACAGAGATTTCTTTCCGTAAAGTGCAAAAGACTAGACAAAATGAGGGGTTTTTCAGGCGTAGGTAAGTGTGAAAGGCGCCACCTTTCTATTCGAGAAAATCAACTCAAAGCCGCCTACATTTTAACTGGCACTCCGTCCATCCTGTTTGAAATTTTATTTAAAACCACATGTAACAACAACGTAATCGAAATTAAATAGTGTATTGATGTATCTGGCTTACGTTATAAACCACATCTAATTAATCTGAGCTGTGTATCCATAGTTTTCTTTATTTGATCGGATGTAGCAGCGCGGGGAGAAAACAAATCAGCCGGAAACGCCCGTCTTCGTACGTTGTAAAAGAACACAAAGAAATTGAATAGAGAATAGACTTCAAGCCCTTGTGAAAATTGTTATTTTTTTCATTAAGTCAACCGTTGTGGAAATACACCACTATTTCTGTTGCATAGCGCTAGCGCTATGGCGTACTGGTGCGTTAGCATTGTATCAAATATTAGGTGTATTTAAAAAACGATTGATTTAATGAAAAAAATAGCAATTTTATCGGCATCAGCATTCAATTTTGAATATATCATTTGATATTCAACCAATTCCGATGACTATCACTTTTTGTAGAAAAATTTTTTAAGCCCGACTAAATAATAAGCCCGACTTTTCTTCAGCCCTGGAATCAAGGGCTGGAAAACAAAGGAAGATGCATATTTTTTTTCTAATGGTACACTCGCCGTGTGTGTTTGTGTGTACAGAGAAGGAAAGAGGAGGGAAAAAGGGTCATTTGTGTGTGACTTTGAATTTTAAATGCTTATTTTCAACGTCATTAGAGGACACACAAGTACCTACTGGATGAAGAGTTGTTTCATTTTAAAAAAGAGGTCAAGTCGTAAAAATGTCTTCATTTTCCTCACATTCTCTCGCTCTGTTAGTCCATTGTGAACGAAGGGGAAGCCGCGAGAACAACGGTGATCTAGTTTCCAGCTGCGAAAATGGAGACATTTTGTACAAAACTTATCGTCCTCTAATGTTATGGAGAGGGGAGAAAAAACCAATAGAAGCGCGGGTCTTTGAAAAGGCAATTGGGTTTTTGGCAAATTCTCTTTCTCTCTCCCTCCTTATGTACATCGCATAATGTGACCATTTTTCGACCACACACTCATTCCAAATGTTTCTATTCCTCGCCGCACCAAGTTCGCGGTCGGAACTTTTTTTTTTCTTTCACTTATTCAACCAAGGCGGTCGGCTCTTGTCATCATGTTGTTGTGCAACGACCTTTTCTACGTACATGAGCCGATTCCGGAAGTCATTGGGCCGCCCAAACGATGGCCAAAGCAAAGGGCACATAGGCACAGCGAAAAAGAAGAAACTAGAAACCGGAAAGGAAGTTTTCAAAGCCTTTTCTTATTTTATCCTCTTTCTTTCTCTCTCCCTATTGTGTGTTTTCCTTGTGCGTTGGCCAAAGGCCCTACATGCGCGTGCGCGGCTCTTCTAGTCCGCTATTATTTACTTTGTCGGAACTTAAATGGATCTGTCGGAAAATGCAATATCAATAAAAATTCTAGCGAAAGGCACTTTTTGTATGTGCTGCAGCAGTAAAAAGGAATCAAAGTCAGCACAACTCAGAGTGCTGATCGACTTTGTTAGAGGCTTAACAAAAAATGTGAATGTGTGCTGTGTCTTGTCGTCGGACTCCGCCCTGCCACTGACCATCCATAAGAGAGGCTTCTTTTGTTGTCATATGTTACACAGTGCCTTGTATAACAAGGCCATTGCCCTCACAGATCGGTCGTTTGCTACTGCAGCAAGTCTTCGCTAGAGGAACATTTTTATGATCCATCAATTGAGAGAAGAAGACAGGCCACAGAGCCCCAAGTGGCAACCTAGGCACCGCAAACATTAAACACAGGCAATGCCATCAGCTTTGCCAAAAAAAAAAATGGGAACTTACAAGACAAATGACCAGTAGAAGCCCTTCTTGTACGATCAGTTGGTGAACCTGGGCAACATAATTTCGCCCAGGTTTTTTTCTTTCTTCGAAACAACCATATCGTGTGTGCGGCAAAATCCACTTGGGGTCGAAATATGTCAGCTCGATCTGACCACACAGGATCCATTAAGGTGATGAGCCTTTTCAGAGTCGTTTGAAACATATCAACCAAAAATGCTTGTCAGAAACCTAATGCCACCGGCTATCATTGTGGATCGTTAAAATTCTTTCGAGGTTTTCGTTGGCCAGTAGAGAACAGGTTCTATATTTACACATTTTTGCTCTACATGGCGTGCAACATACGGTAGCTGCTGCCAATTTTCACTTCATTCACATTGTTGCTGGTTCCCATCACGTCGATGATGAATGATTTGCTAAGACGCGCTTGTTCAGTCAAGAATCAATTCTAAAAAAATGAGATTCACGATAAAAAGGAAAAAAAATAAGAAACATCGACTTGAGCGATTGGAATAAATTACGATGCGCGTTTGCGTTATATCATGGCGCGCGCCAGGTCAAAAAGACTGATTGTCCAGTATAACGTAGTAAGATTGGCCCACCTATTCACATACCGTAAGATTATCTGAATTTAATTGAGCAGTGCTGCTACTGGGGGTGCGCGCAGAGGTGTGTTATTATCGAAGCATCGCGTGATCAGCACATCACACAGTGCATTGTCTTCTTCATCGATCTGTTCCAAGACACACTGTCTACACATTATTACTGCGTAAGAAAAATCAAATCATTTCAAATCAACTTTTTGCTCCGTGCGATTAGACTTTTCTTTCGATTCTTGTTTCCTTTCTCTGTTGCAACAGGTCACCGAAGAGCCGGGAGCACTTATTGAAAATGATTCAAATGATAAATGCGTGTGGAGAATAAAGAACAAGACAACTACTGCCCCTTTTTATCCTGAAAAAATTTCTTTAAATTCGAAATGTGAATCAATAAAAGTTAGGAACTAGTGCGTTCCTCACGGCGCACTGACAGAGCAAAGTGTAATTATGAATATTTACGGTTGAGGTAAATCAAGACATTATCCATAATCTAATGAACGTAAATAACGAAAAAATAAGAAAAGTCGGGCTTATTATTTAGTCGGGCTTAAAAATGTTTTCTGCAAAAACTGACAGTCATCGGAATTGGTTGAATATCAAAAAGTATACCCACAATTGAATGCTGATTCCGAGAAAATTGTTATTTTTTTCACTAAATCAACCATTGTGGAAATACACCACTATTTCTGCTGCATAGTGCTAGCGCTATAGCGTACTGGCGCGCTAGCATTGTCAAATATTAGGTGTATTAAAAAAAACGATTAACCTAATGAAATAATTGCAATTTCCTCGGAATCAGCATTCAATTTTTGGGTATATCCTTTGATATTCAACCAATTCCGATAACTGTCTGTTTTTGCTGGAAAAAATTTTATGCCCGAATAATTAAGGCCAAGCGCTATGCATCAGAAATATTCCTTGAGTGTATCTACAGAATTAACTAGAAACTGACCGGTAGATGGCGATAGCAATAATACAGAGAAAAAACTTTATTTTTTTTTTTTTTTTTTGGGGGGGGGGGTAAAAGGGATTGCCATAGGCCTTCTCAGAAAAAGTCGGGCTTATTTTGCTTGTCGGGCTTAAAAAATTTTTCGTGATCAGCGATCAATTTCGAATCGGAACACTGTATTTTTAACGAAATCTAGAATTTGACGAAAATTGAAAAAGTAAGAAGGCTATAGCCTTCTCACTTTTTCATTTTTGGCCAAATTTTAAATTTGGCTTAACATACATGATTTCGATGCAGAATGGAATGCTAATCACGAATATAAAGTTCATTGTTTAATTAACCTTGTAGTTTTTGAAATAAACACAAAAAACAGAAGGCCGGGCCTATTTTATCGGGCTAAACATTTTTTCCTGTTAAAAAAATAATATCACTAAATAGAGATAACTATATATGCTTTTGATTCAAAATTAACCAAAAAAAACGAAAATGGAAGTTGCATTTATGTAGAGTTTATAGTTTTGAGCAATCTAAATTATATAATTGAGTGCGAATCGAAAACATTTATAGCGCGCCAGTACGCTACAGCTCTAGCGTGACACATCAAACTTCTTTGATTATTGAAAAACTATAAGCTCTACGTAACAACAAATTTCATTATCGTGTTCCTTGTTAAATTTTGAATCAGAATCATGTATAGTTATCTAGATTTAATGATATTATTTTTTAATAGGGCAAAATTTAAGCCCGACAAAATAAGCCCGACTTTTTGTTTTTTACGGTTAATTCAAAAACTAGAAGCGTAATATAAAAATATACCCCATTTTCGTGATCAGCGATCAATTTCGAATCAAAATAATTTGTTTTTAACCAAATCTCGAAAAAAATTTGACGAAAAATTGAATGTGTGATTGAATTATGATCAAAATAATTATAGCGCAATACTGCGCTATCATAATAGCTATTGCGCACCTATCCTTATACTTTAGACTACTCAAAAACCGTAAATTTTACGTAAAAACTAAGTTCATTTTCGTGATCCTTGTTAAATTTTGAATCTAAATCGTGGATATTGTTGCTTATTGTTAATAAAAACTTTAAAAAAAAAAGTCGGGCTTATATTGTCGGGCTTATTTTGTCGGCCTTAAAATTTTTTCCTATTAAAAAATAATACTATTAAATCTAGATAACTATATATGATTTTGATTTGAAATTAAGCAAAGAAAAACGAAAATGGAATTTGTTTTCAATCAGTATCACATATAGTTATCTAGATTTAATGATATTAGTTTTTAATGGAATGCTCAAAATCACGAATATATGGCCAAATTTCAAATTTGGCTTAAAATACATGATTTCGATGCAGAATGGAATGCTAATCACGAATATATGGTTCATTTTTTAACTGGTCTTATAGTTTTTGAAATAAACACAAAAAACAGCAGGCCAGGCCTATTTTATCGGGCTAAATATTTTTTCCTATCATTAAATAGAGATAACTATATATGCTTTTGACTCAAAATTAACCAAGGAACACGAATATAGATGTTGTTTTTATGAAGGGTTTATAGTTCTTGAGTAATCTAAAATATAAAATTAGATGCGAATAATAGCGCTATAACGTACTGGATAAATAAACGACTTTCTGCGCTAGCATTGTGCGACTTTCTGCTGTATCGCGCTAGCGCCATAACGTACTGGCGCGCTAGCATTGTGTCAATTATTCGTTGTATTTCAAAGACGATTAACTTAATGAAAAAATAGCAATATTCCGGTAAATATGGCAATCCGTTTTATATGGCAATCCGTTTTACATAAAAAAAAAAAAAAAAAATTCGCCAAAAAAAAAAAAAAAAAAAATCACACTTTTTTCTTTTTTTCCGACACGTAGCCATCTACCGCTCAGACTCATTATTACTGGCGTAGGCAATTTCAGTCCATTGGATGCCATTCGCAGTTAGTTCAGTAGCGTGGATGGAGAATAACGCGTGGCTGGAGGAACAATTGAAAAATGGATAAGATAATACAACAAAAGGATGGTAATTATAAACATTATTTTATTTGTTTTGAATTATTAATTATTGTTTATTAGATCAAATTATGGACCTGCAGGCTCAATTATTGCAACAGCACAAAATATTAGATAACAGCAAAGCTGAGGATGGTAAGGCTTAATACATAATGATTCTATTTATTTGCTTTTATTCATTTGTGTTTTGTAGCTCAAAGGTTGAGTCTACAAGCTCAGCTAGGGGAAAAGAACAAATTGGAACAGAACAGTTTCCAAACAGTGAAGGAGGTTTTTCCAAACTCAAATCTAACTGAACATGAGGATGAATTGGCATTAGGCAAACACAGTCAGGTACCTAAACTTTTCAAATAAGAATTCAAAATAAGTATAGAATTTTAACAAACAATTATTTATTGTTTAGTTATTCAGTCTACCACCTGACAGTGTGTTAAATTTAAATTCTGTTAGTGCTGCACAAAAAGAATTGTTAGTAATAAGCCCATGCAGTGAAGGAAGTGAACAATTGTGGGACCGTATTTGGGCCGAAAATGGGTGTGGTACGGAAACCAAGATATGGCACAAGTTCAACATGAAACATGGATTAGGTACTTTTCGGTTTTATGTCTATTGAAAAAGTATTTTTAATGCTATTATTTTGCATTCACAGAATTTAATGGGGGATCAAATCAAGTCTGGAAGTGTTACAGGATGGAAGAGTCAGCCTACAGATGAAAAAACACTGAGAGTGCATTACCATTAAGGTATGAGGTAAAGTAATAGAGTATGCACATTGTCTAATGAGAAGTACCATCTTGTGTTAATAAATCCAGTACAACAGCAATCCTTTATAGTTCTGTCACAGCTAGAAACCTCAAATAATTCTGCTTCTCTGTCTAAAGAACAACTTGTCCTTTACGTTCAGAGTGTTGGGGAAACTGGGTACTTAAATGGCCTTAAAGATGTTTTAATTTTGCTGCCATTGCAGAGATGAACATCATACATGGACTCTTTAGGTATGAAAGGATTTTTCTTCAAATAATTTTGAATTTATGACGAAGAATTTCTCCTCCTTTTTGCCAACCAGGTCTAATCTAAAAAAAAAATTTTATCCAATAGGAAAGGATTTTCATGTACTGGGAACACAACTATCAACAATGCAACATTGTACAGGTGCTAGTTTATCATTCAAGCGCCTTATACAATGATGTTAATCTGCAATTTGTATGTCCTTCCCCAAGCTTCCACCAGAAGTTGAATCTATGAGTCATGTAAGTTACATGATCAACAGTTGATATGTTTAACGGTGTTGTTTTTCTTTTCTCAATATAGGTTAATAGTAACATTGGATCTGAAAAAATTCTTGGTTGGGGCAAGACACTGAATAAATTGTATTGATTGGATGGATGACATGACATTTCTGTACTTGATTCGGATTCCCCAGACGGTATTTGATATTTAAAAAATTGAAGTGCATATCTGGGCTCCCTTCTTTTCTGAAGCCCCGTTTCCCCTTGACTCGTAATAAGCCCGTAGGGGGTCATGCCCCTACTGTACGGTATATATAAAAACAACATATACCGAGGTTTGGAGGGCTCTGGCCGGAAAGGGGACGTGGGGTGCCGCTTAGTCCGATGATGTGTTCACGGAGGGCGATGTGGCTACCCACAAATCCGAACTAAAGGTTAATCGCTCCTGTAAAAATGTTCCAAATCTTCAGCTCTTCTTCCGGCTTCTCTTAGCCAATCACCGGGTAATCTCCCCGGTGGGTCAACAAGGCAGTGTCTCCCCCTGCCTGGGTTGACGGCAACTTTTGAAAGGGATATTGTGCCTTTTTAAAGTTGCAAAAATAATTGTAATGTGCAGAGAATTGTCAATAAATTTTTTTTTTGCAAATTTTGTTTCTTTTACTGTCTGTGTTAGCTGTGTTCACACATAACATTTATCAACTTTTTTTTTTGCTTTACTTTATTTGTTTTTGTCACCTTTTGATGATAAGCATTGTTTCAATTGGTTAATCGTTTATCATTTATCTGTAAGCATTCAATTATCCAGGTATCGAACCTTGGATGTTCAGCATACCGCGCCGATGCTCTACCAATGAGCCATGAGTCATATGATGTTAAGTTGGCTTTTTTCTAGTCACTTGTGGTCTTGCATTTACACTTATAATAAAAAGAAATGCAATTCTGCTATATACTCTTCTCTTCTACTTCATTTTTATACATCTGCTTAGTTTGAACCCAGGGTAACAGATATCGCAGCTAAAGGCTCTACCACAGAGCTATGAACCTAATGAAAGCAATAGAAAGATAAATATATACTTGTGAAAGACTGCATAAACATCCTAGACGATACCATATGATATGCGATAATAAAATATTTAGATATATCTCATGGCTCAATGTTAGAGCATCGGCGTTGCATGCTGAATGTCTGGGGATCGGTTCCCATACGAGTAAAACCAAATACAAAATTTAATTACTTCAAAAAAGATCCAGATATTATACGTTGTTCCTTGAATCTGATTTGAAGAATTCAAAGACTGTAATAAATAATAATAGAATGATTACAGATAAACGATAAACCAATGGAAACAATGCTTACCATCAAATGTGACAAAAACAAATAAAGTAAAGCAAAAAAAAAAAGTTGATAAATGTTATGTGTGAACACAGCTAACACAGACAATGAAAGAAAGAAAATTTTGCAAAAAATATTTTATAAAAAATTTTTTATTGAGAATTCTCTGCACATTACAATTATTTTTGCAACTTTAAAAAGGCACAATAGCCCTTTCAAAAGTTGCCGTCAACCCAGACAGGGGGAGACACTGCCTTGTTGACCCACCGGGGAGATTACCCGGTGATTGGCTAAGAGAAGCCGGAAGAAGAGCTGAAGATTTGGAACATTTTTACAGGAGCGATTAACCTTTAGTTCGGATTTGTGAGTAGCCACGTCGCCCTCCGTGAACACATCATCGGACTAAGCGGACCCCCACGTCCCCTTTCCGGCCAGAGCCCTCCAAACCTCGGTATATGTTGTTTTTATATATACCGTACAGTAAGGGCATGACCCCCTACGGGCTTATTACGAGTCAAGGGGAAACGGGGCTACGGAAAGGAAGGGAGCCCAGATATGCACTTCAATTTTTTAAATATAAAATACCGTCTCGGGAATCCAAATTAAGTATAGAAATGTCATGTCATCCATTCAATCATTACAATTTATTCAGTGTCTTGCCCCAACCAAGAATCTTTTCAGATCCAATGTTACTATTAACCTATGCTGTGAAAAGAAAAACAACACCATTAAGCATCTCAATTGTTGCTCATGTGACTTACATGACTTATAGATTCAACTTCTGGCAGAAGCTTGGGAAAGGCCATACAAATTGCAGATGAAAATCATTGTATAAGGCTCTTGAATGATAAAATAGCACCCCTAGAATGTTGCATTGTTGATAGTTGTGTTCCCAGTATGCTGAAAATCCTTTCCTATTGGATAATTTTTTTTTTTAGATTAGACATGGTTGGCAAAAAGCAGGAGAAATGCTTTGTCATAAATTCAAAAAATTTTCAAGAAAATTCCTTTCATACCTAAAAAGTCCACATATGATGTTCATCGCTGCAATGCCAATGAAATGAAACATCTTTAGGGCCATTTAAGTACCCAGCTTCACCAACACTCTGAACGTAAAGGACAAGTTGTTCTTTAGCAAGAGAAGCAGAATTATTTGAGGCTTCTAGCTGTGACAGAACTATAAAGGATTGCTGTCACACAGGATTCATTCCCACAAGATGGTACTTCTCATTAGACAATTTGCATACTCTATTACTTTACCTCATACCTTAACGGTAATGCACTTTCAGTGTTTTTCAACTGTAGGCTCACTCTTCCATCCTGTAACACTTCCAGACTTGACTTGATCCCCCACTAAAATTCTGTGAATGCAAAATAATAGCATTAAAAATACTTTTTCGATAGACAAAAAACCGAAAAGTACCTAATTCATGTTTTATGTTGAACTCATGCTATTTCTGGGTTTCCATACCACACCCATTTTCAGCCCAAATACGGTCCCACAATTGTTCACTTCCTTTGATGCATGGACTTATTACTAACAATTCTTTTAGTGCAGCACTAACAGAATTTAAATTTAACACACTGTCAGGTGGTTGACTGAATAACTAAACAATAAATAATTGTTTGTTAAAATTCTATACTTATTTTGAATTCTTATTTGAAAAGTTTAGGTACCTGACTGTGTTCGCCTAATGCCAACTCATCCTCACGTTCAGTTAGAAAAGAGTTTTGAAAAACCTCCTTCACTGTTTGGAAACTGTTCCGTTCCAATTTTTTCTTTTCCCCTAGCTGAGCTTGTAGACTCAAAATTTGAGCTACAAAACACAAATGAATAAAGCAAATAAATAGAATCATTACGTATTAGGCCTTACCATCCTTAGCTTTGCTGTTATCTAATATTTTGTGTTGTTCCAAACTTCCAATAATTGGGCCTGCAGCTTCATAATTTGATCTAATAAACAATAATTAATAATTGAAAACCAATATAATAATGTTTATACTTACCATCCTTTTGTTGTATTATCTTATCCATTTTTCAATTGTTCCTCCAGCCACGAGTTATTCTCCATCCACGCTACTGAACTAACTGCGAATGGCATCCAATGGACTGAAATTGCCTACGCCAGTAATAACGAGTCTGAGCGGTAGATGGCAACGTGTCAGAAAAAAAGAAAAAAGTGTTTTTTTTTTTTTTTTTTTATGTAAAACGGATTGCCATATACATCTTGTGATATTCAACCAATTCCGATGATTGTCAGTTTTGGCCGAAAAAAATTTTAAGCCCGATTAAATAAGTCCAAGCGATAGTACGCTACAGCGCTAGCGTTATGTGGCGGAAATATTCGGTAAGTGTATGTAGAGAATTAACTAGAAAGTGACCGGTAGATGGCGATAGCAGTAAAACAGAAAAAAAACAATATTTATTTTTTTGGGGGTAAAACGGTTCGCCATAATCATACGGTATTTGTTGTAGTTTTGTTGTTCATCGAATAAAATGAGAAAACTTCAGCTTTTTGGGATGTGATTATGTAAAAAAATCGGAGCCAGGTTAATTGTTCGCTCTACTGATTTTTGACGTAATCTTTTCTTTACCTTGTCCATATCTTATCTGACAGGAAACAAGATAGAACCTTTGGCAAAATAAGAAGGCAATTCTTCGATTCAGTATGTCCATGGTTTCTTCACCTGGATGAAATTATCGTTGTTATGTGGTAAGATGGATTAATAAATATTTTCCAAAATTCAAAATTATGGCTTTTTGTCCCAATATTATCAGGTACTCATTGTTGTAAAGATGGCCCCTGTTATTAGTAAGAGAATTGGACTGATGAGATATGGTGTGATGCTCTTTAGCCTGGCTTATCTTTGCCTTTCAATTGCCACAGCCATCTACATACTGACATTGAAGAGGAGTATTGTAGTAACCATCATAGCTATCTACTGCTACGTCCAAGTTTGTGCCAACTGGCGAGCCATGTTTGCCAATTCGAACAAGGACTATGGAATACAAGTAGAAGAAGGTCTGGAGCAAAATATTCATAACTTCTGTTCTGAATGCAACATCTACAAAAACAAAAAATCCCACCATTGTCCTTTGTGTGAGTGCTGTGTCCTGCGGCACGATCACCACTGTTTCTTCCTGGGGACATGTATCGGACTGAACAATCAACGCTACTTTGTCATTTTGTGTCTGTACACAGGCGTCGGTTCTCTTTACTTATCCCTTCAGATATTTCTCGCGTCTGATTGGGTCTTTAACCGATGGTTTAATTATTTGGAGTTGTTTATGCCATTCGGTTACGCCTTTTCCTTGGCCAGAACAACAACCCTTTCAGGTGCATATTTGGTGATTGTGTACAATTTGTCGGCGACCATTGGCATGTTCTGTATGTATATGTTTGGCCTCCAAGTTCATCTTTTGTCTCAGAGCGTCACGTGGCACGAGTTTAACTCGAAAACTCACGTTTCTAAGAATCAGCAAATACTTACGACGTGGTCCAACTTCACGACCAATTTTGGCCACGGTTTGCTCCATTTCATCGTCCCAGTAATGTCCGGATTCCTACCTTCTAGTAAAGGTAAATTTCCTCGTACCAAGTCTGATGAAAGAGTTTATTAAAGCGCATCAAATAAAACGGAACAACTTTATAATAGAATGATCTTGAATATAAAAGACATACGTTTTGCTATGCCTCCAACGTTTTGATGAATTCTTCTTCGTTGAGCTTGCTTGTTGGTGGCGGCGGGCGCGAAGATAACATGGGTTGAAGCTCTTTATTGTTGGCTGAGGCGACCATTCCATTGTCGCCGACTTTCTCGTCGTCGTCTTCCGCGTATAGATCGAGATCACGGACGGCGAAACAGGTGAAAAAATCGAACACTACACCGATTGTAACTACGCCTATTTGCAATTGCATTTTGTGAAGAACAACTAGTTAAACTCTAATTTCATGTAAACGGTAATTGAAACTTACTGGCCGTAAGGATATGTAAGTACAATCGCATCTTTTCCTGGTCGTAAATCCAACAATTACCCCGCATACCGCAACTGTCGGTTCTCCATAGAATGCACGCCTGATCTGAGAAACCCCAAAAAGCCAAAAAATTTATCGAGTTCTAAAATTGTGTGGTAGTACTTCAAGGGTGATTGGTTCACTAATTACCAACTACAGCTCCGTAGACAATTGGGGCAGGAATGAAAGCAAATAAGCTGGTTAACAGATAGCCTAGGCCGATGGCGAAAGACTTGTCTTCTTCCGGGACGCATCTACGAGAACGGAAGTGAATAAAAAAAATTAGAAAAGAGATAAAGGAGAATTAACGTGAATGACCAACTACCGGAAAGTAATGAGTATGTTGCTGACCCGACCCATTGAGCTCAAAAACTTGATGAAACCCATGACGGTAATATAAATGAGGAACATTTGAAAGCAGTTGGAAGGGCAATAGCCACCGATGGCTCGGCCATTATACCACGAACCAGAATCTGTCATAGAAGTTGAATTCTTCCATTCTTTAATACAACTGCAGTCGGAGAAAATCTAATTGTTACAAGAGATAAAACATGATTGACTTCAAGTTCAATGTTTTTTTTTAAAATTTCCATTACTGTCTGATCGCCCGTGTGGTTCATTGTGGTACAGCCAGCGTGACATGCTGAGAAAAAATTGACTGTGCCATCCTCGGAGCAGGCCGGAGCGAAACGATTGGCCTGACAATTACAATCCTCGCTGCACGGTGTAACCGGAATGCCCAACCTACAATCCGAAGGAAATTTCAGTTTTTGCGACGGTTTCACAAGATCATAATTCAATTACATGGCACCATCTCCATTTTCTGCATTTTCAAGACCATGTATAGGTTTTGCGTTGCATCCTACGAATGCAAATGTAACTAGAAGAGCGACCCAAAGAATTCCAATGATGACATCCCAAACTTGGAGTTTCCAAGCGGCAAATTTAAACCGTGAAACAAGGTAGCCTGCTAGTAACAAACCAGTGGACATGAACATGACAGCAGTAAGTCCTATAATGAAAAAAAGATGTCAATTTTTATTTTTAAGTTTCTGGTGAGGGAAACGTGAGACTTTGGAGTGTACCGTTTACGAGGCCTGAGACAGATGCTGACTGTTGAAAATGTGTCTCCATGTACTTGGGTAAAAAGGTAAGGTATCCGCTCAATGCGAAGACAAAGAAGACACCGGCGCAGTTGTTGAGCATGAGAATCTTATTTGTCAGCAATCGACGCAACGCAGCTGGGAACTCTAAAATTGAAAAAAAAAATTCAGTTGTTCCGCTAAATAAATGAAACCAGATTTAAATGTACTTTTGAATGTTCGCGCTTCGGGTCTTTTCGTTTGTGAGTGTTGCCGAAGTGAGTCAATCGTGCCGAAACCTTGGCCGGTGGTGGATTTTTTCGCTAGACGTCGCGGATAGCATGCCAATAACCAGAAGGCAGAAACTTGAATAATGCCGATCACCATAAAGCCTTCATTCAAAACAGAAGGGATTGCGTCAGTCATCAATATGCAAAAGATAATTTGCAAAAGTAAAAAAATTCACCAAGCCACCAAGCTCCAATCCAACTAGGATCTCTAGGCTTGAGTGTCGTTGTTTCGCTAAGGTTGACATACATCCGTATGCAGATGGCGGCGAGACCATATCCAAAGACGGGACCAATCAACCGAAGTGCCGACATAAGTCCTATAAAACCATTTTTAGAGGTTATTACTCAGTTCAATTTTTAGTCGAAATATAAAACTACAATATACCGATGAGCATGGGAGTCTGCTTCCGTTTGACGTTGTCGTCAAGATAAGTAATGCCGAGAATGGAGAAGAGGGTCGTTCCAATACCGGAAACAAATTGTGACATGAAAATGTAGACCATTGGACCTGTTCAGAAAAATGCCAATAAGAAATAGTCCAATTGTGAATGGGTACATTTTAAATTTACCGATTGGTGCTGTGTCATCGCAGCTATCTTCCGGGTTCATGGTGGGCATTACTGATTCGGGGGATGTAGAACATACGTCCAAACTTCTCGTCACTATTAACAATTGACAGCCGGTAAACAAAGAGAGGGGAAGGAGAGGAAATCAATAAATGAGTTCAAACATAATTTCTTGTACAGTTATGTAATCACTAATCACTAGTTTTTTAACTTTGACCCGTCAATTCTAATGATACAGCGTTTTTGAAGCTATACTACCGTTCGTGATTGCTGTTGCTTGGCCGTAAATAAAATGCGGGGCGGCTACGAGTAGTGAAGCGGCGCCGGAGAACAGGACTCCGAGTGCAGCAAGTCGAGGCCTGTGTCCATGTCCGCCAAAGTAAGTCATCACGAGCGAGAGCAAGATCTGACTCACTTCATTACCCGCCAGCAAAATACCTTTAAGAAGTCACGAATAGAAAAATGATATTAAAAAAACCCTCCCGGAAATTGCCAAATAAAACGTTTCTTACATAAAAACAATCTGCCAAATAAAAACATTTCTTACCCGTCGTTTGACTCTTGAGTTTGAATTGTTTCTCGAGAGTCGTTAAAGTAGCAATAGAATAACTAACAAACATGGCCTGGAAAATGCCCAAGAAGCTGTAGGTCAACAGGTAAGATTTCTTCGTAGCGAACCTCTGCAGCCATTCGCCTTGAAACGGACCAAGCCCACACCAAGTATCTTCGTCATCCTCTTCCAATTTGCTTTTCTTGACTTTGCCCATGCTGGTCGTGGGCTTTTGATGACTAGAAAATGGCAGGCCTAGCGTGTGAGTCGATGCAGAACTTGACTAGAGAACTAAAACAAGCCAACTGACATAAATCTACACAAGTATTGGTCGAATTCGATTGGACTGTTGAGAGCGAAGGCCTAAGTACCATATCTCAATAGCATATCAGCGTAGTGCTGGCCATCGGTTAGGCTCTACTTCATGATGCCGTCCAAAATAGATTAGATGACTTATCGCTTCTCCATCAACGTGGTATAACAACCTATCGAGCACGGATGCGCACATTGATAAATTTCATCTCGTGGGACATTCAGACACCATCTGCGTCGCCATCCCAATGACTTCTGTGGCCAACACAAAAGCGACCGTGATATTGTTGCCGGGTCAGTCGCGAGAGCTGATAACCTTATCCTAAACAACTACATTCCAAATGAACGATAAACTCTAACAACCACTGCAGGAAAGATAAAAGTGATGAAACAGATGGGCGAATAAAAGAAACAAATCGTAAGCTGTTTGGATTGTAGTCTTTGAGACAGGATTAAACCCGTTACATCACTGCTGATAACGACAGATCATAGCGATAAGGGCTGCGAAAATTACGTAGAAGCTGCGAGTTCATCATGACTTGAGAAAACGCTGGACATCCTACTAGCCTCATTCAGTTTTGAAACGTTGGCAAACCGCAACTGGTCAAGTGGGTGCAGTTAAAATAGAAAAAAATACACAAATAGGAGAAGTGTTTAATGAATTTAGACATTAGAACGTCGTTCATTCATTAAGAAAAAGGATGGGAAATATAACGAATAGTCCCTTATCATTTGTCAGGGAGGAACATCTGTTAGCAAGGCTGTAAACACGGACAAAATAAGGGCGTGAAGAAATAAGACGGCATCTTCTTAACACTCCCTCCGCTATACGGGCATTAAACACCCCAGTGTTCAAATTTGCCGCTAGTCTGTCATTTTACCCCTGTGATTTCTTCCGTCGCAAAAAAAGAAGATCTAAAGAAAGCAAGTGTACCGTTCATTCTCATTAATTCAAATCACTCGTGCGCTTCGGCAGACGGAACGCGGAAGGGAAATAAAAAAAGAACAGCACATGCACGTTGGTACTATTCATGTTTGTTTCCACTTAAAACAGATTGGCTAGTTCTTTTTTCTCTCCTTTAAATAAACCAGATTTATAACAACAAAAGAAATAAGAAAAAACCACAACATGCCACGTTTTTGAGTCAACCGTTTTGACCATTCCATTAATGTGGTGTCCAAAAGAACGAGCAGCAAGAACGTCAGACACGAAACGTACTTTTATTGTCATCAATCTTTCGATTTTAAACGAACATTTTTACGCTCGTGTGAGAAAAGCTATTGCCTTGCGGTTAACTCGAAGACTCGGCATAGAGGTTTTGATTGTTTCACGCGGGACGCGATTTGTTTTGGTCAGAACGGCAGTGACACTTGGCCGACTTGGCTGTTTTGAACAAACAAACACGAACAGACGAGACGTGGGTAGCGCTGATAACACGTGTTTAGTCGAAACGATAAACGGGGACAACAACACGTCTCACGCTCCGTTATAATTGTAAAAATGAACAGACTGTCTACTACTATAACATAAACCAACTGCTTGTCCGCTATTTGACCTAATGGCATTGTACCTCAGGGCGTCCTTTCAACAGAAGCACGTTAAGAAAATTACACGTGAGCATCTTTCGGCTACGTGAGGCGAAAGGAATTTTCCAAGTCACCAGTCATGTTGAATTCCCGTCTTCCCCACGGCGGATATTAAATAAAAGAAAGAATGTTATACAATCCAAATAGAAACCCATTGTTCTAATCTGTGTGCCGCAACTGCGGCAAACAATCGGCCATCGTGATAAACGAATCCACTGAACCCTAGAATTCGATTAATGCAGCGGGGAAAAAAAAAAAAAAATAGAACCCTACACAGCAATACAAGCCAGATGCAGGACGAATCGGCAACGTCCCAGAATAGTAATTTTACCAACATGTCAAGTAGCTACTACGCGACATCACGGTACTGTGTGCTAACTGGCTATAAACGTGAAGAAAGAAAGAAATAAAATGAGAAGACACATGGGGCTGGAGTAGATGGTCGGTTTAAACCGTAGGTAACAGTACCGTTGTGCTCTGCTAGTCGCCCGTATGTGCATAGCGGAACATCGAATAATATTATCCGCCGTAAAAGAAAAAAAATA
The DNA here is from genome assembly GCF_022539665.2 of Daphnia carinata. NCBI lineage: Eukaryota > Metazoa > Arthropoda > Branchiopoda > Diplostraca > Daphniidae > Daphnia > Daphnia carinata. Next base: position 2,317,373 of record NC_081331.1, read on the forward strand.
AGAAGCAAGCGTTGGTCGACGTCAAACTTCAGTTGTTTCTTTGAATCCGAGCTGATCGCTCCACAAGAAAAGACGATGGGTCTAGGATCCGCTTGAAGAATTTCAACTACGAATAACGAGTCGTTTTGTGTGGAATTAAATTAGACGTTTTAAAAGATACAAAAAAAAGGGAATCGTGTTTTGAGTTAAGTGAATGAAGAGCCCTCGTCAGGCCGCCAACGTTACGGGCGTCCGCAGTTATTATCACGGACGGCACACCTTGGAGCGGATATGTCGCCGGATCGCCGCATCCAACGTAGTCGGCACTTTGACAGCGAGAGTGTCTAAGAAAAGCCATGGAAGTAGAAGGAGCAGTCAAGGGGCGAGTATTCGCGCTAAATCGTCCGCTAGTTCCGTCCAGCAGGATCATCCGCAAAGTGGAGTTCTCCAGAAAAGGAGTCATCAACTTTCACAACAGCGGCTGGAACGGGCCAGGTCTCGGAGGAAGGCTAGAGAACGACAACTCCAAAAAGTAGTGGAAAATGTAGATATTTTAACTCGATTACTAATTCAATCAATTAAACAAATTTGCGGTGCTTAAAATGTGTGCCAATCTTTACAGGTTTGGGAGAACGACATGTCATCCGGTTCCGAAGAAGTTTTGAGGAATTCAAACGATTCGTTAAACGCATCATCGATTGCTGAAGAGATCAGCACGGACGACTCTTTCGGTCATATGAATATGAGCGCACGCAGTCGATCCAAAAAATCCAGCCAGCATGAACATAAATCAGGCTGCTTACCAGTCGGTTACATTCCGCAAGTAAAACAACGTGTTCTCTCTTCGATGCGTGAAACAAAATTTTTTTTTTACTAACAGTTTTTTTTTTCTTTCTGGTCAGTTGATATGTTCGGCAATATTATCGTTGGGAAATTTGAATATCGGATTTATGTTGGCTTATCATAGCCTAGCACCGGTCAACCATCTGCCGACCAATAGTCCCAACTGGCTTGCACCTTGGATTTTGAATCTCTTCAACTTGGGAGGATTATTAGGAGCCCTACTTTCTTCTCTCGCTTTGAATAAAGGTGACTATCAATTAAACATTTCTTTTTTAAGAAAAACCTGTTTTCCCTTAATCGTGTCAGTTCTTTCGTTTAAAAGGTAGAAAAAGGCCGTTGATGGTTACCGTCTTGATTCTAATAGCTTCTTGGTTGATGGTTATTTTATCGCACAACTCGTCAATGATCTTCGGCGCCCGTCTTATCGGTAAAAAAAAAAATAAACCGCTAGAAAAAACGGCCTTAGACGTGTAACAAACGAGTTCTGATTTCTAACGACGTAAATTTCTTTTTCACACACAGGGGGGATCGCTGCGGGAATCATAACGGTGGTCAATCAAGTTTATATAGCCGAACTGGCATCGCCTCGACACCGCGGCAGTCTCGGTGTTTTGCCCACCTGTTTCGGTCTGGCCGGCACGCTCCTCTGTTTCGGTTTATCTTACAGCGTCTCTTGGCGGAACATTTCCATCGCCGGAGCCGCCATGAACGGACCGTATCTCCTTCTGTTGCTCTTCTACCTGCCCGACTCGCCGCGCTGGCTACTGAGACAGGGGAAAATCCCTTCGGCAGCTGCTAGTCTTAAGCGTCTCGCTTCTCTGGATCAATTGTCTGATATGCGCGATGCTTACGATCTACTGAAATTGAGCGGCCATGACGGTGGCCTACTCAAAAAGCCGTTCATGTTACCCGTTAGCATCGCTGGAGGGCTCATGTTCTTCAGTCAATTTTCAGGTGTTGATAGCGTGCTGACGTACGCCGCTGATCGATTCCGCGACCATTCTAATTTCCCCATCGTCGTGCTTTACGGTGTCCAGCTGATCACGGCGCTCATCTGTTTCGGTACGGTGGACCGCAAAGGTCGCAAATGGCTTTTACTGGTATCTGCAGCCGCATCGGCCTTGTCCATGCTTTCGTTGGGACTTTACGTCCTGTGCGAGGACATTGGTGTCTTGGGTCAAACGAATTTGCGTTGGATTCCTGTTAGTTGCGTCATTGTTTATTGCGGTGCTTTCGCATTGGGATTAGGTCCCATACCGTGGCTTATCCTTGGCGAATTGTTGCCCATTAGAAGTCACGGAACAGCAACAGCCATCACCGCTGGTCTTTTTTGGGGCCCTTCGTTAGTAGTGACAATGAGTTTTGGAGACATGCAAAATGCCATGTACTTGTCAGGCACCTTCTGGTTTTACACGATTTTCTGTCTCTTTGGCTATCTGTTTGTCCTTTTGGTCGTACCAGATATACGACCAGAGGCGACACTGGAACAGATTCAAATCTTCTTCATGGCTAGCGACAAAAGAGAACACGACCAATGGAGTTTCGCTGTCGCCTGAAGCAAGCGCGACATACACCAGTTTCTCTTTTAAATTTAGAATGAAGAACGCCCTTTAAATTGCAGCTGTTCTACAACAGACATTAAAAAAAGAAAATCATAATCAAGTGAAACAAAAAAAAAAACAGTGGGATATCCCGGAAGACGACAATCTACACCTGCTTGTACATATACCAGTATATCTATATTTTTAACGCATAAAACAAGATCCCCCATCAGTCTATGTACCTCAATGTAATCCCTCCTAAAACAAAACAAAAAATTCTTTACATTGTATGATCGTAAAAGAGTTGTGCCAGATGTCGACCTGTGTAACGCGGGCGTTGTTCCAACGAAAGATTTACCTAATGTTCAATTATTTATGGCAGTACCATAAAAGAAACAAACTCTGGTTTGGTACAGTGACTTTCTCATTTTCCCGGAGACAATTTTTTGATGTTGTTGAGCAACTCTCGGCTTAGATTGTACAGCAGGTCTATTAAACATCAGCGCTTATTGGAGACATTCCATTTCTCTGCCTATTAAAAAAAAACGAAAAGAAAGAAGAGAGAGACGAATAGATAAGACGATATCAGCATGCGAGCACGGTCCATTATTGGTTGTGTCGGATTGTCTACTGTCTGGACGAGCCGTCGCACTTTACATCATCGATCCTGGGCACTGAAAAGATCGAGCTTTAGGATCGTGCCATATTCGGTGTTCATTTTAGCTTGTCTGCTCATTTCCAAAAAGACTTAGCGCAGCTATAAAGAAAAAGTTTCCAAGTTTGTCGACTCGGTGACAATCGGTCGACACAAGTCAGACGACTGTCGTGAAAGAAAAAAAAACTGATATAAAAAATGCGCAGCTCACGACGAAACGAATTACAAATCAGGTAGGGAAAATGAATAGGAGACAAGAAAAAATAGATGGCATGTCTGTTGAGGTGGTCGCATAAATTGTCGCGATCGTATAAGTCAGAGACGCGGGGCACAATCGTTACCATCCCGATTTTATTTTCACCTCCTCACTGTTTTCTTCAATGCCATGGCGACACAGACACACACAAAAAAAGGATATATATATATATACCTGGAAACTTGTTGGGTGCCATCTTTTCAGTCACGAAACTCATGTTCGCCATCGAAAAGTAATCGACGTCAATAGGAAGCTTATTTGTTACGAGTGTCATTAACTCGATGGTTTAAACGACATTTCACGCGCTCGAGCAAGAATAATTATTACGCTTGAAAAAAGGAAAGAATTATGGTACATTTTCAAAGAAAAAACCTCAATAAAAAGAAGAACGATCATCATAAAGACGTTTGTTATTATCAGTCAAGAGAAATGTTAAGATGATAGAAACCCTCGTCCGGATGTCGAACGCATATTCAAAGAATGTCATTTTACAGAGTGAGCTGTTTCATTTTGGACACTGATGGACGAGCTAGACATTCCCGAATACATTTCGGTGGACGGGCAGGACGCAACGAGCTTTTCGTGCCGGATTGAATTCAAGAAAAAGAGAAAAGACACAAGCGTTGTTCGTTCACCCGTGTAGCAAAAGGGGGGAAATCCAAACGTGTGAGATCCATTCTTATTATATTCTGTCGACGTAGACGTGTGCATGCGTGCGAGTGCCAGTCAAGTTGGCCAGCTTTTTTTTTTTCCGAAATATAGGCCTACTTTCAGTATTTCAGGTTCAGCTGTTTTCTCCTTTTTTTTTAAATGCAGGGCACTAAAAATAAAGAACCCAGCCAAGTTTTCGTTTTTTTTTTCTCGAGCTACTGTCCATATAGAAAGGGAAATGAAGTGGCCCTTCTAGGCCACACTTGATTTTTCGAGATATGATTCGGCGAGAACGGCCCTATATGGGATGGACCTCCGATATATAAAAAAAAAAAATATGTACATATAGATGGAGGCCATCAATTTATAGGATCACGACTAAGCAATCGTAGCGTGTTCTTGCATCAGGTGCGAAAATTGCAGTTCATTTCCCAACCCAAAATAGGTGCGTTGGCTCAAGAGGAAAACGAAGTGGATACAGGCTGGCTCGTTGGAATGTTCCTAAACTTAACGGAATAAGATTGTGTTTCAAAATATAACCTCAAAAATAAGATGGATATTCCACATAGGTATAGTTCAATATTTGATTGCCCTCCGCCGTAAAAGGGAAAGATACGGTGCGAGGCAATACATCTTTGCGTGCGCCGTTGTCAGATGGTAAAAAGCTTTAGGAAATCTTATATTCAACAGGGATGTATAGGGGGAGTGAAAACGAAAACCTCTATGGTACGTAGGGGGTAGCGATGGGAAAAAAAAAAAAAACAACTCGAGACTCGAACGGGGAAGAAAAACGAGACGGTCTGGCACGCGCTTCAATGGGGAATCCAGTCGTGTGTCTCACTTGCTACGGTCGACTTGTAGAGTCGGTCGCAGAAGTATGACCACATGAAAAAGGTCTTTGTTACAGTTTGTATATGTTAGAACATCATCAAAAGTTTAGGGTATCAATCAACGAGCTTCATATCGAGCGGAGAAATGCCAAAAATCATTTCTCTGATATTGCTGGCCACAGCTGGAACGGTGTTGATGAGTGAATTGAAGTGGATGACTGGCACAACAACACAAGTGACGAAAAGAAGCGGAACTGTGACGGATTTAGCCAGCATCTACGACAAGGCGACTAAACATCATCCAGCGATTGGCAACAAACGTCGCCATCACACTGGCCGGCTTCATGCCAACGGATGGACCACTCGGTCCGCGGCGGATCAACATCCGGTAGACACTGCGTTTCTTTCATCTTCGACGCCATCGAGTGTAGCAACTGAACAAGAAGTAGACCATATTTTTCATCACCAGAGAAACAATAAACACGATGCCAACGTCACGGCTTCAGCGCAACCACAACAAACAACGCCACATCCTTATAACGGGTAAAAAGCTCTACATTTCTTTTGATTAACTTAAGTATTTTTACATGCGATATATCCGATCTATTTTTTTTTTGGGGATCGCTAAACGAACGAAATTAATTCATTGGAATTAAGTTAAAGGACTCGCTCAACAAGCAAATCGTTCCAGTGTGTGTGCGCGCATAAACCTATAGCCGCTTGAACACAGAGAATCAGGTTTTAGAAAAATCGGGAGAACAATAAAAACACGACAAAAATGCAAAACGTCATGTTGAACCATTTCTTTTTCTTGATCTGTATAAGGTTATAAGTCCTGTTGGACAAGTCACAGCCCCTCCCTTTTTTTGTTTTCTCACTCATTCTGTCTCTTTTTTTAATCTTTCCTTTCGTTTCTAATTCCCGAGATAGAAATAATAATGAGACCACCTGTGCAGAAGTGAGGGCTCGTAATCCTAGCAGCGAAACAACAAAGCCCATCGTCCAGAAAATAAATAATCATAAATGGGAAAGAGAAAACCCAAAACCAAATTTGAATAAAAGCTTTTTTTCCCCTTTGTTTCGTCTCCTTTCAAGCAGCTTCGCTTTTGTTTGCTATAGAGAAGGATAAAAAAATAAAATAAAAAAGAATTTCTTGTGTGTTGTGCGTGAACGATTGACTGACTCTGGGTGGGATTGAGGAAAAAGAAACAGAAAAAAAAAAAAAAAGAAAACCGGCTGGTCGATGACGGCATGGACAAGTTTGAAAGGATGAAGTCTCCAGACTTGTATGCGCTGCTATACAGCTCATTAAGAGTCGAGCCCTTGATAAAGCTGCTACTTCTACAAGCAATACAAGCTCAATGTATCTCTTTCCTCCTGTTTTTATACTTGTTGTTTTTTATCGTGTTGCCCTTCTGTTTTCCGAGTCTCTCTTTTTGGCCATGGAGGAAAATGTTGTCTTGGTCGTTTTGGGAATCGTCTTTCTGCATATACTTGCGCTCGGTTCTCTTATTAACAATGTCGGCAGGGTAATTCATAAAAGCTCACGAGGCGTGTTGCATAACGTCACGATAGAAAAACAAGGGCGTTCATTTTTGGGCAAAACTTTTCATACGGTAACGGAGGGGCAACGTGATCGAGTCGATCATTAGCGCCCAAACAAAAAACCGTTGTTTGTTTTTCTTATCTTCAGCAAAAGGTTTGTCTTCTTCTTTTGAGGGCGAGAAGAATCGTCTTCCTGTTTATGGTTGGCATCTTTCTTCATGTCGACTCTTTGGGCACCACCCGCAGTGCCTTTCCAAGGATTCTTCCAAGTTGGATTCACTCAAAAATCCATCCGTCAAATCTATTTCCAGTAGTTGTTACAACATAACAACCCAAACGGCCTCCCCGACGATCACATCCACAAACAAGGCAGAATTTTTTTTTTTCTTTTTTCTTTTTTGATTGTCGAAAAAGAATTTTAAAAACTTTAATTTACTTCCCTTTTTTTTTTCAAACTATCATATTACCACCGCTCATCTTCAAAAGTATCAAATCACCCTCCCCAAAAAAAGGAATTGAAAAATGTAAGGGGATCGAGTGTTGGGGGTCACAAAAACTTTGTAGCGGAAGAAATCCGTTTAGGAATTGCGGCGACCCTTTAATATCCGTCATTGACGGAGAAACTCAACTGCAGGCCACATATTTTATGTTTTTTAGAGACTTGTACGTCATCTCTATGGAGGATGACGCTACGGCCGACTAGCATTTTTTGTATAAACATCCAATTTAGAATTTTTTTTTTTTTTTTTTTTTTTTTTTTCTAAATAAGAAAAGAGACGAATCATTCGGCTAACGTGCGCCGACAAAAGTCTTTGCCAGCCAAAGAGAGCAGAAAACAAAAGAGAAACAAAAAGGGGAAACAACCACACAGTTGATGATTTAAAGATTGTTGATGATGTCCTTATACATCGTTTCAAAACGAATTTACGGCTCTCTATTTTTTTTTTAAGGCTTTTGGCGATCGCGGCCGTAACTCACTTTAGGGGGATCTTTTATTTATTTAGATTTTTTTATGATATTTTCTTTTTGCTGGACAAGATTTTTTTTTTTTTTTTTTTGATGCCCCCTTTATGTTGAACTTATACATAACTGTGGACAAAACTGATTTGAATAGGATGATGGGAATCACCTGTTTAGGTGGTGGGCAATGACGCAAAAATTCCGGATTGAAATCAGCAGAAAATATTTAAGATTTAGATCAGCAAAAAAAAAAAAAAAAACTTTGCCAAAAATCTGTTGGGATTTTTTCTCCGAAGAAGAAATCGTAAAAATCAATATGAAATGGGCACACGAGAAAAAAAAAAAAAAAAAAAGGGGGGAAGAAAAGAATCATGTCCATAAACAAAGGAGCAACGAAAACTATGGCCGTCAGCCAATTCGGTGTTGTATTTGGTAAAAATGGGCGCGACGCAGGTTGTAACCAGCAAAAAGGAACGCGGTTCACGCGGTCCAAACCGACAGAAAAGGGAGGGCAATATTTCATAATGACAACAATCCGTTCGTACCAACGTCGACATCAATTGATTATCTAGCATTGCAATAGTGATGCCTTTTGATTGAAATCCAGCGAATGTGTGTCCCGCATGTCCACCACCCATTTTAAAGTTGGAAGGCCTTTTTTCCGCTATCTTTGCAGTACACACAATAGGTTTACATACCAAGGAATATATTAAATCGATGGTGATTGATTGGGCGTCATAAAATGCAGCACATCAACAACCGCAATACCAGCACATAAAAACGAGGAGGACATGACCATCCTATTTTTGTTGTTGTTCGCGGCGTGTTTAAAAAGTGGACACTTTTTTTTTTTTTTTTTTTTGCACTCGACTCAACTTTCCCGTTGTCTTTTATAACACGTTGTTCGGCTAGCCGAAATTCACGGATTGGCTTATCTGAAAGAAAACTGGGAGTTCAAAGAATTTTTTTCGAAAAGTTTAGGTTATTGACGCAAAATGACAGACTTCCGCAATCCGGATAAACGCCAGCGCTGTCCTCTCCTCAGAAAATTCTTTCGTTTGCTTTTTTTTTTTTACGAAATCGGATTCACTTCGATTAGTTTTATGATGGGGAAATCGAACCGTGATTAAATCTACTCACAGACAGAGAAAAGAAGAATCGTCTGCGTGAAATTCTTTTTTTCTCGTGTAAAAAACTGTGTGCTGCATAAAAATATATGACACAATCCAAAATGCGACCTGGCCATTGTTACCGGCTCTTATTTTGGCGGTCGTTTTTGTCGAGCCATAGATACAGGTGAAAATACCAGCGGCCGTCCAAGAATCTAAACATTCAAGTCCCATCCATCACTTTGTCTTCGTTTTCTTTTCTCGTATTCTTCGAGCGCCACGCAAAGAAAAGCCCTCTCTCTTTTAGTTTTTTTTTCCCTTTTCTGTTCAATTTCGCATGTGTATAAACAGGTGATATCGTCATTGAGAATCGCTCGAGTTTTTTTTTTTTTTAATGCGAAGGAATTTTCTTGCATATTTTGAACGATAATTGGTAAATGACTTCATGACCACATAGACCCTCCGGGCCGACGTATACGCAAATTCCCGTTATTCGGTTGCTGGATCATTGTGATTCGTCTTCTTCTGAAGATGATCAAGAAAAACAAGAGACGACGAAACGAAAAAAAAAAAAGTATATATAAATCAAGATGTTATTAGTAGCAGAAGCCGCCATGAATACCATAGCAACCATCCAATAGTATACACGGCAGGTGGTGTCGGGTTGTAATAGTCGACCGTGAATAAATCACACCATGTTTCCCTGTTTTTCTCGTGAAACCTACACGTGGCGATTGGTCGTGAATGGCATCTAACGAGAAAAATAACAATAGCCAAACGCGCGTCCGATTGCGTTTTCTCGCTCGTATCGGCCGCGGGAAAAAAGAAACACGACAAGATACGACGAATAGTTAAAAAAAAAAAAAAAAAAAAAAAAAAAAAAAAAAAAAGAGAATTATGGGCTTGTACCATGCGACATTGCGTGTGATTTAGAACGTCAGTCAAAGAAAAAGATCTTTTTCGTGTTTTCGAATAGAGAATATCATTTTTTCTTTTTACCTGTCCGGCTGCGTTAAAATCTTGTGGCCTTAGTTGACACAAGGCACTAGACGTAATGCCCTCGTCTTTCGACGGCAAATGTGACCACTACACCGTTTTTCCGAAGATAACTCGCATTTGACATAAATATAAACGAAGTTGCCCCTGCTGGTGCCAACGCATCGGGTGGTCGCTATTTTTGGTTGCGGTCGTAATCTAACGAGCAAAATACAGTAGATGACATTTTTCGGGGTTTTTATTGAATTGTGACGGCAATAAATTCTAGGGAAACAGGGTTTAAATATTACGCTAAAAGCCACACCCCGAAAGAGTTCAGTAGACGGTGAGAAAAGAAAAAGGCTTGGTCAAAATCTTGATGTTTCCTCTATTCCAACAAACGCCACAAGGTAATCAGATACAAAGTGATGGGTGCAGCAAACGGCAGCAACTGGTCATTTGACGGGCAAAAGAGGAAGAAGAATTGATTTGACACTGGTTTGTTTAGGAAAACGAAAAATAACATTCTTTTTCTTTGAATGATAACCATAGTTCTTTTCGAAAAAATTCTTAACAGCCGCTGGTCGTAAAGTAAAATCAACTCTTTTCTCTCTTGACTAAAGAAAAACTTATTTTGCCTCTAGTATATTTTAGTTTTTTTTTTTTTTCGTTTTTAACGAGCAGACGCCGTCTTCCGAAGAGACATTTTATAGACGTTCAACGATGACCACAGAAAGTCATAGTCGTCAAATTGAGTTAGTGTTGAACGAGACAATGACTTGGGCCATTAAAAATTATGAAACGAGAAAGGAAAGAAAAAGTTCCAGATCGTTAAAAAAATAGAACTAGAAAAGCCAAAAAAAAAAAAAAAGGAGAAAGAAAAATAACATTACGCCGCATAGTCGTACAAAAAGCTAATAAATCTACATATACACAGTACACCTTTTCCCTATGCAGATACACTTCGGTCGGGGAATTTCAAAAAAAAAAAAAAAAAAAAGGCCATATGTGGTTAATTAAATATACTTGAAAAGCCTGAGGGGATTATACCGTCAGCTGGAAATGGAACAATAGCAAACAACACGGACACGCTTCATTACAATAAAGCAAAAAGAAAACAATACGCTAGGACAGCATTTCTCAAAAAAAAAAAAAAAAAGCCAATAGATCGTAAAAAGAGCGACCGTCTCAATTCGATTGCTTTTTCAAAGAGATGATGACTCGATTGATTAAGTAGTCGTGACAAGCGAACGAGATCCAGGTCATCGTACCCCCCGTTTTTGATTACCCCACCGTGGGCAGACTAAGCAACGACATTTCGAAATGAACACAACATCCCCCGAAACTACGAAAGAAAGCGAATAACAAATAACACGAAGCGATGATGAAGAGGAGAAAAACAAAGAAAAGCAACAAGCAGAAAATGATAAGCGCCCTATTATTTCCTTTTGATTAACTGTTCAATAGCTGTTGATGCGTGCAATAGAAGCAGACAAGCCGAAGAATAAAAGTGAAAGAGACGCAATGTTGACTCTGATGGGATATGGTACCGTATGCACAGCCTTGAACAAATCCATTAAAAAAGCCTTGATTCGATCTGATGCCCATCCGTCAAGGATTGCACGCGAACGGCTGACGGCCACCACTCATCGGCACTTTTATCCCTTTCTCCTTTCCACCAGTTTCAACTTTGTCAGTCGACTATCGTCAGTAGTAATGCATATATACATTAGAAATGCTCTTTTCTCTCCCCCCCCCCCTCCCAAACACATTATGTATATCAAACATGTATTGTATAACCAACACCTGTGTGCTCGTCTATCAATCCGAAATCAATCGTCTCAGCCCCGGAATACAAATTCGTGGGAGCCGACCAGTCATGCGCCCAGCTGCTCTCGCACAAGGCCGCTATAAGAAAAAATTGCAAAACAAAAGAAGAAAGATTCCTTTTTTTTCCAGCCCGCCGGACATGTATGCTTAATGGAAGCAACTGAGGGAATACCAACATACATTTCCCGACTGCGTTTTCTTTTGTTGTTCAAGGTGGTCACATAACAAAAAACAAGTCACTACTACTACATGTGCTGCCGCTGGAACCGCAAACTCATGTATGCAACATTTGTTTTTTCATTAAATCTTTGGCATCGATGGACGTGTGGGAGTAAGGATGACGACCGAAGAGAAAGAATGAACGAACGGACGCAACGAAAGACAGAGAATGCCCTGAGTGGAAAGCGAAAATAGCGGCTCTCTGCGCAAGATCATTCTCGTGCAAAGCACGGCGCAACATTGACGGCACGTCGTGAATCAAACCGTAGCTCCGGGAGACTTGCGCCCAAAGAATCAAGGACATACATGCTTTTTTTTCTAGCTCTTTCTCTGTATCCCGCCATTCCATATTCAAACTATTTTTTTTTTTTTATATCGCAAGGCTTGGCATCATTAAATGAATGACAATCAACATCCGGAAAACGGGGAATCTCGGTTCCGGGATAGAGAAAAACAAATCACGAAGGGCAAAACGCTGTTGATAAAGCGTAGTAAAGTAACCACTATATAGTATTTAGTCGTTGTACTATTAGTAGGTAAGGTAGTCAAAAGTGCAGTAGAAAGCAGGCCAAGACCCGAGCGCTTCCTTTCTGCTGGCGGGGAACGCGTTCACTCGCGCACCGTCTGCCCGTTCACAAGTGGCAATATGGTGGGCATGTTGGCTGGCTGCTTGTTTCAGTGCTCGTTCGTCTTAGTCAAGACAAACAGCCTTTTTGCTGGCTTGTGCAAAAGATTGTATCGCTCGCGTTTCTAGTACCATCATCAATGCCATGTCTTTTTGACAATCCGGGGCAGTGCGGTAGCAGCCGGAACTGAAACGCTCGATCCGGCCGCTAACTGACTAATTCATCCTTTTTTTTTCGGATTTCTTTCTTTCTTCTTTTTTTGCGCCAATTTTACAAAAAAAAAAAAAATAATAATAATAATAAAGAAATGTGCTCAAGTGTAGTGAAACGATCACTAGTGATTTTAATCATCCAGTGCTGCTGGTGTTTGACTCGCATCGTTGTCGACAGCAGTCGGGTAGGATTGACGGAAAATGAAAAGCAATCTGCCTTCGAGCAGTTGTTGGGTAAAACTGGCCGGTTAAGAATGTCAGGATCGTCTCAGACGTTACTCGAATCAACAACGACGTTACCTCCGACCATCATGTCGATTGCCATGCCGATCATGTTGAGTGATGAAGAGGCCAAAAGGCACGATCGGCGGCATGCTATCCACCATCAAAAGAAAAACAACAAAAAGGATCATTCCAAACGTCAACATCATGCTGGGTATTATACTTTTCAGTTCCATCTTGGAGAAAAAAAAACCCCCACTTTTATCGATTTGTGTTCATAAAGAATCTCGTGAAAATCGTTACGCTCTTCGCGTAATGACCCACTTGTGTAAGGAAAGCAAACGTCTTTTTAAAGGGATAGTGTAGTGTTCGTTTTTTTTTTCACTCGGTTGATGGGCAAAACGAGGCGGGAATTATTATCTCAACAAGAGCCGACACCCCATCATTAGCTCTAGTGATGAAGAATTGTTTTGATTAGACATGCCACTGTGGGGGCAAAACCTGCAAACTTCATTTGTAGGCAACACCTGTTATTCTTTTCCCAACAAAACCGAAAGTTACGGAAATGAACAACAACAAATGGTTGACAGGAAAAAGACCCTTAAATAAGAACGGAAACGGCTGGAGCGTGTCGCCAGTTCTAGCAGTCTGGGCTCGAATTTCCATGACTGCACTTGACTTGTCTACGTGTCTTGCCTTGTGTCCGTGAGAAAAGAAAACGATGCTATGCAGCTTGCTTTAAAGAAAAACATCCAATACGACGAATTTACTGACGTCTAGTCATAACGAATCGTATAGTAATAGAAGAGCACAGCTTTAATTTTATTATTCTTTAACTACTTCACGTCGGATCGTCCCGCTGACGAATGTGACACAAGGCTGCGGTACCCGGCAGTCGTTAACCGTTTCTCGCGTTGGTATATATATTTTTTTTTTTTTGACGACAGTCTAATAACAAAAGCCCTCATCACACGGTGAGACAGAGCAAAAACTTTCGGCCATAAAAGACGATACAAGGAAGAAAATGAAGAGGATAAAAAAAAAAACAGACCGTAATGATAAAAAGTCCTTGTCCGTTGGCACTAAACGCAAGCAACAGGCCACGGTCCCTTGCTAGATAATTCGAAATCAAACGACCCCCCCCCCCCCTAATCCTAGGCCTCTTTTTCGTATGAGAGTGCGCAACTTTCTTTATTACAATATCCTTTTTTTTTTTTCTTCCCATGTGACTTAACTCATATTTCCTAACATATACTCTGACCTCCATTTGTTTTTTTTTTGTTTTTTTTTCTCATGTTCGTTACATAGTCAAAGTATATGTAACGTCATCGCATGGATCGATGCCAAAATTGCTCTTAATGGCCTCAAGTTATAAGAAAACGGGAGAGCAAAAGAAAAAAAGAGTTCTAGCCAAGTTAGTCGTTGTTTTTAACGATTTCTAACGATCGTTAAGGTATACAGTGCCGCTTTATACGATACCGGACCAAAGAGAAACAAAACACCTTTTAAAAAAACAAAACAAAGAATTAAGGAAAAGTAAAAAAAAAGAATGAAAGAAAAGGAAGGACGTTTCCTTGTTTTCTTTTTTTTCCCCTTTTTTCACTAATAAAAAAAAACTGCGCGAGCCAGAGGAGGCCGTCGGCATCCCAGCCTTCTTCGGCAATCACAAAGATCCTCCTCCCCAATTTTAGTTTCTCTCTAACAATTGAGAGACACTAAAGAAAAAGAGGAAAAAAAAAAAAAAAAGTCACCGTGAAAGATGTGGGAGGGGTAGCCAAAGTTTAAAGGGCTCGGCACGAGCGGCGACAGACGGATGACTTAAGATGCCGCCTCTATTTCTTTTTGCTTTCCAGTAAAAGATCCTCGTAGGTGGATTATATAGGAAAAGACGAAAAAAAAAATGCGCGAATAAAACATACCGGGGTTCGACTATAGAACTACGCGTATCTACAATCACGATGGCGTGCCCTTTCTGCATACATATTCATCAGGAAACAATCAGGTTGCAGCATGACGTTGCAGCCATGTTGGCCAGATAAAAGGAAAAAGGGGGGAAAAGGTCGTTTGCAACAACAGCAAAAGAACTTTTAACGACATTGGAATGCTCTTTAGCCTCTGAACTGGGCCGTCGAAACACATTCGCTCTAATCGCTCTTTGATTTATCCTCTTTGAATTGGGGGTCTCTTCGCCTTTTTGGCAAATCGGCAACAACAAAGTTGTGCATTCGAAGGAGGATCGAAAGACACCAATAACAGAACAGGTTTGCCTCTCTTTTTTCCCGTTTTCTTTTGTGCGACTCTTCGCTGAAGTCGTGAAGGGTATTCAAAGGGCGATCACGATGCATTCGTCACATGTTACTTCGACCCAATAGCCAATCGATGCAAGGTGCGCGAAGCGAATTAGCTAATAGAATTTACAAATTGGCGTATTGAAAAGAAAAGTTCTCTCCGCATCGCATAACGATGTTATAACAAAACAAAACATTACAACACACATTATCTGATTTTCCTATTTGACAGACGGCACGTTTGCACGCACGAAGAGACGATAACACGACCGATCAGAGTGGTGGAATCCTATTGCAAACCAGCCTATAAATCGTTCACTCAACGTTGTAGCAACGGCACTATGTGCACGGCCTTCAGGTAAACGCAGCATTTTTTTCCTACCTTTCTGTTATCTCGATTTGTGTTTTGTTGTTGGACGTTTTGAATTGTCGAATGACCGTGAAAAAGGGAAAAAAAAAAAGTAACGTCTGACGTTCTCTGTGACATCATACTGTTCACCACAGGGTGCAGTACGACACGATCTACAGACAAGTTGTCAAGTACCAGACCACCACGGAGAAAAAGCACGCGTGCTGTCCCGGATGGACCCACGCGGCCAAACACACCCACGGATGCTTACAAGGTCTCAATCAACTATTGTAACCCCTCCCAAGTCAGCCTATATTTCTAATCCTTTCCCTTTGTTGCAGCTGTGTGTAACAAAGGATGCAAGAATGGCGGCACTTGCGTCAAACCCAACGTCTGCACGTGCGCTCCGGGATACACTGGCCCGTCTTGCGAGTCAGGTATCATAACCGATTTGTCAACTGTCATGTACGGATAACGAACGAGGAAGTAAATCATGTTTTTTGTCTGACCTGATGCCGTGCGTAGACCTCGATGAATGTGCAGCACCAGGCAACAACGTTTGCCAGCAAACGTGTATCAACTCCGCCGGAAGTTATCAATGCGCCTGTCACGAGGGTTTCCAGCTGCAAGACGACGGTAGATCCTGCAAATGTAAATCAGACATTTTACATTAATATTTATGCAATCATGCGGTAAAAATTGAGGTCATACTTTATGTATTTTTGTTTTTGCGTGGTTATCGTTGTTAGTTCGATTGGAATTGATTCCAGAGCTTCAAACACTTTTAACCAACTACGAGTCCATGTCTAAACGATTGGCCGTGCTGGAACAGGTAAAATAAAAAAGCTTTTCTATCGATTTCACTTTTTCTTTCATTGAAGTTTCTTCAATTGTGGTTGCAGGAACCCAGATTCAACAATAGCGTGAGTCCACCGATTCCTACCGCACCGCAGGTAGACATTGTTGACTATCAGTCAACCATAGCCAATATGACAGATCATATTTTCTTATTGGAAGAAAAGCTGAACAAACTGGTACGCATAAAAACGTCGCATCTAATTTTAAAACAAACACTCTCTACTATAGTTAAACTTGATCCGCACTGTAGCAAAATGAGACGACTTTGCTGATTGCTAACAGCAGTAATCGCGTGGAATCCAGTGAATCCTCAAACAGTGATTTCGAATCATTGAGCGCACAGATATCCATTCTCGAGGAACGATTGGCCGACTGTAAGTATTTGGAACGTTCAATCTGCATTGAATTTCTTTTTGGGTTCTGCCTAAAACGTCTCCCGATTTGACAGGTACATGCACAATGACCCCATCCGTTAATGCAGTCAAGATGCGCCCTTAGCCAACTTTGCGCCGTCCAACTTTCCCAACTATCTTGCCACCGAGCGGATCGTCACTTCCTTAAAAGTCCAATACATTAAAAGAAACACGATTCGAACCAAGCCGAACTTCCATCCCCTTATTTTTTCGCATCATCACATCCAAGCCACTGACTGCCACGTGACGTGACTGTTTTTTTCTTGTTTTTTTTTTCAATCGTTTTTGTTTTCGAATTCTGGAAGTTAACTGGAAATATATAGACACGCTATCATCGGATTCCACCTGGATTCATTATATTTTTACAATGCAATTCAATAAGCGATCACAGGTGTGTGACCCATCCTTACTTAACATCGAAATCTGCTAGGAGCCCCCAATGATCGCTCGGGAAACACTGATACCCCGAAATTTTTTGTAAACCAATCAGACCAAAGAATTTAGGGACGGCAGAATTCGACGTGGAGGGCCGTAAGAAGATGCGATCGAAGCGACAACGCGGTTTGAATTGGCCAGGAAATTCCTTGTTGGTGTTTCTCATAGTGTCCCACGTCCACTGGCATTCCTTGCGCGAACCGCACGCTTCCCAGACGTCATACGTGCGATCAGGCAATCCCCCGACATTGGCCAACTAATAATAAGAAATATTGTGTCAACAGTCACTTACCATTTCAAATCACCAAACAGAGACCTCTTTATCGCGCATATTCAAATCGCCTCCCATTACGACGTTCACAGACTTATCGGTTTCACTGATTTCGCGGAAACTGATGTTTAATTGGTTCATTCGCTCAGCTGCAAATTCTCCCGTACTTTCCATGTGAGTATTCAACAGCTTCAACTTTAGAGTACCCATATGAGCCTACAAATCATTTCATTCATTGTTAGATACTACTTTATAAATCTGCTTTTATCTACTTTTATCTGCTCACCACTCACCTCAACTTTAAGCAGATTACGTCCCATAGTAGTCTGTGGAAAACTGATGACGTCATGGGAGTCGTAATGGATGGTAAACATGTTAAGCATGGTAACCGTAAAATACCTACAAAGCAAAGTAACATGTTGATATTAAACGAACGCATGACTACTGGACTTTACGTGCCTACCCATCTTCATCGCCAGCTATGAATTTATATTCAGGAAGATTGTTCTCCAAGTAGTCTAAGGTTTTCGGGATCACCTCCTTTAAGTTGATTACACCGTACATAAGGACACAATCGGTAAAAGAATGCGGTCTTTGGTGTTACCTGGAGAAAAACAATATCGGGCCTTTGTGACTGCAGGATTTTGACGACTGATTTGGTACGCATTTTCAGATTGCGATCGTCAAGTCCATCGATATTCCATGATATCATGCGGAATTCTGAAGGTGGTTTCGTCGTTGCCGTTTCGAGGAATTTAGCGACATCTTCTGCTTCGGCTAATTTGTTAGCAACATCCTTACTACGTGCAAAAAAATTTGATCGATTCTTTAAAAATTTCAGATAACCTATTGGTAAACTTCTGTATTTTTTTTTTACTTAATATTGAAAACAATCTGTGGTTCATCACCATCTGTGAGCACATGTACCCCTCCAGATTTTTTTGCTCCAAAGTAGGCATCAAGTGACCTCTGTACAAATAGAAATAGAATAAAATTACGTTGAAATAATGTTATGGAATGAAATGCAAGTCAAATTACTTACTTGTAAATCCCAATCTCTATCTTGTAAATAGAACTGAGCACATGCCTAGTTAAACCATAATGAAAACACCCACAATTAAATAGGCTGTACCACCTAGGGTAAAACGTTACTTATTTACCGTATCTGTGCCTGTAACTTCTGCAAATTTGGTAACTAAATCAGCAGCCTCTTTAGCATTTGGGACATAACCATCTTCAGATTGAGATGAACTTGCCTCATTCATCGTGAATCTAAATAAAATTGAAAGTTAGATGTAGCAATCTTACAGTACCACGATATGCATCAACTATATCTTATTAGAACATTATAGTAACAGCTAAAAAAGGTAACAATTGAGAAGTTTATGAATAAGAAAAAACAGTAAAAAATAGCAGTAAACCAATAAGGAATGAATGAAGAAGCAAAGATAATTTGCTTAATGCATTTTTTTTTTTACCTGTGGAAAAGCTTCTGCTGATGACTATGATGTGAAGCAAAAGAAATAAATGAAATGCATCCACATAAAATGTTTTTAAGTAATAGGTTTTGTCTGAATGCTGGTAAAATACCTATCCTGAAAACTGAGATAGCAATGAGGAGAATATCGGGTTAGATTTTCAGTAATCAAGACACAAATTGACGATTAGACGTTTCTAGACGAAGGTCTTAGAGAACGAATGCAAACGTTTTACAAAATCTTTCCTCACGACAAAAGCTCAAGAAGAACCGACTAGAATAGAATTATGTCCTGATTTCTTTCATTTTTCGTAATTGAATTTTTGGAATTACAACTTTTCATAATAACATTTCATTTAAATAAACGTACTTTTTAATCCTTCACAAGGTGGTTACGGCAGCAATGTGGGTACGGATTTTGAAAACATGCAGAACACAGCGACATCTGCTGTTCGAATGTAACGACATCTCCAGGAGAAATTAATAACCTAATTTAATTCGGGAAAAAAATATAAATAAAAATTGAAGGAGAATCGCGAATGATAGATCATTTTAACAATTGACGAAATGTTTAATTCTAATAATACTTTGTGAAGTTTATTTGATATCGACCTATGCCCAGGCAGACTATCAGACTATCACCTGTCTGTGCTCAGTTCAATAACAGATAAAGACATTTGTGAATCGTGACTATTACGACAATCCGACAATTGCATAATGGAGGAAATTAATTACCTTGAGATGTAAATTTGGTTGCATGGATTCTGAAGCCCTATAATTATTAAATTTGGCACAACTGCTTGCTAGAGTCGATAGAATATACAATTTTGTGTTTATAGCAATCAGATTAAACGTGTGCACTTCAGGCAAACGTACACCTTTGCTAGTAACCAAAACAACAAAGCTAACTAGATTACTTTAAATACCGACGTCTCCTCTTCTTCGGTATAATAACTAATGTATGTTGCGACAAGAAATTTATTTTTCGTACACTTCTGTATTCATACGAACAAATGAAAACATTTGAGTTTCGGTCTCAGTTCTCTTTATGCATCGTCACGCTTTCTGTTGACGATTAAACAGGAGTTCGAAGAATGTGCTATAATGTCGAGCCGCTCACGAAATGTAAATGGTAAAAAAAGGGGGGGGGGGGGGGGGTCCTATGAAGAAGGAGTGGCGGATAATCAACATGAGACACGGTAACTTCTAGGTAGTCTTCAAATATGCGTCATTATAATCCCGGCGAGGCTAAAATATCACACAAAAGGGAAACAGTTAAGCCTCTTTAACGTACACAATAGATATATACGATGTCGACAGCAGAAGACCCTATGCGCACGTAATAATCGCGTCAAAGCAGGTGGGGTGCTTGTATGCCGGTTTTGCTAGACGGTTGCGCGAACGCCGATACTCGGGAACAGAACAATCTTTGTCCAACTCGGCTCGTGTCAGGAACAATCTGCTGGAGGGCAGACCCTTTCCCTAACTGAAACAATTAGTGACGTTGTTCATTTGTTTTTTTTTGGCAAAAGCAACGCCCACTGTCTGGGGAAATCTGCATTCGACGTAAGTGAAGTCACGAACACGGTGACTGAGATTGGCAGGTTACCCATCGCTTTTATTTTACTGACTGACGAATCTTCCGGACGTCGCACGAGACAACAACGTCGACGTTGAAAATCCCTCATGCTCTTGAACGTTTGCTGTGAGTATACCGTTTTCTTTCGCATATTATTTGACATCCTGTCCCCAACTGCATGCTGCCAAAATGGAACGTGAGAAACCCATTATGGCGGCTGCTTGATGATGCTATTTGTTTGCTTTCAATTTCTCTTTTTTTTTTTTACTAATGGAGATGAAAAGCTTTGTCCTTAATTGCCAAGTGCCCTTTTTTTCTATATTGTTTGAGCAAATTCTTGCTACTTCAGTATCTAAGGATCAATCTCGATTCCCTTTGGTATCTTATCTGCTAGAGACGTAATGAATAGAAAGACAAACTGTTGGGCCCTTTTTCGTTGAAAATAGTCGTCGCAAATACATGTTCTTGATTATAGTCAATAATTTCGGGCCAAACTGCCGTATTACATTGAAGGTTTATGTATCATATCAGATGGAGACCAAATCCACTGAGACTGAGAACAAGAGTGAATGTGAAGAACAACAATTGTCGCCAACCAAACCGACCCAACAACAGCAAGAGGCCGGCATACGTAGTCCACTTGGTATTTTTGAAGAAGCGCGTCAAGTCTGGTGGCAAGAAGAGACGTGACAGCGGACATTCCGACGGTGATTACGAATCTGTCAGCACCATCGACGAAGAACGATCCGACAAGGTAATTGCATCACCGTCGACAACGGCCGCCAGTCGTCGTCTTTCCCTCGACTCGGCATCAACGTCGCAACCGATCCAGAATCTGAGCAGCAAGGAAAGACCTCGACAGTATCGAGGCATTGCCAAGGTTTTTCACGATTTGAAATATCGCTCTCGAGTTCGTAAAAGCCATTCAGCTCCACCGGCCGGTATGGATAATACGAAAGTTTCGAGTCCAGTGTCGGTTGCAACGGTCGATGATGATTCGTTCTCTTCGTACGCGACGGCCATGGGAGCCCACAGTTCGGGCTATTCGACGCCGTTGTTGTCGTCCAATTTGGGCAGTCCAGAAACTTCTTTGACAGAGAGTTTTGTCGAAGAAGACGAAGAACAAGCCGATGATACAACTACAGTTGAAGAGTCCCATAGTCCAGCTCAGGTAATTTTCAACCCGTTTGGTGCCACACCCCTGCCACCCAATATTTCCCGCTTGGTATGCGGCGTTTATATTGTAGGTCCCACTCTTCGTCGCATAGATGTAGCTGATCCTTCTGCTTTGCCTAATTTACTGGGATCTCAGGTTGCTGCTGTTCAGCTGGCCAGTCCACCGTCTGAACCTGCCTCACCTTCTGCTACAATGGCCTCCTCTGAAACCTTAGCGGTGTCGATTCCTAAAGCTTCTAGTCTTGAAACAGAACCCGTAGACGTTGATGAAACCCTAGCAAGTCCTTGTAGCACTATCAACATGCCTGAGTATCAACAACACAAAGAAGAAGAAGCCACTCCCGTTTCTACGGAGGCGTCTTCTGCCGGCGTTTCTACTTCCTCTTCTTCGCCTGCCATTTCCCGCCCAGCAGAGGCCACCACCTCGACTACCACTGCGACGTCTGGTCAAAGGTCGAGAATACCACTTTTGTCACAACACCGTTCCTCTGTTCCTTGCACGTCGACCATCCAAGAGTCAGCCGGATCATTGAAAGCTCAACAGCCGGAACGTTCTTCATCGACCAGCGAATTTCGTTTCTGTTTCAGCGAATACGTCAACGGCGAAACGACCATGTCGCCAACAAAAGGATCAATCCGTCCTCTGCCAACCGATGCCAAGCCGGAAACACTTAACAATACGGTACGTTTTTTTTTTTGGTTTTGTTCTGTTTTTATCCTTAGCCATTCCGGCTGATTCCGCGTAATTTTTTATAAAGCCTGACCGTAGGCTAATGTGTAGCTTCCACATCATAGGGAAATTTCCTTCTCTTCGTTCAATATGCTTTAAACTGATAAGAGTCTATAGGGGGCAATGGGGCTCTAGGGGGAGAGATATGCAGCTCTAGTCTTTGGAATCTCTCGACCAGAATTGGTTGTTTTCTAGAAAGGGTGGTATTTACGACAATGACGCCTCTAGCAACTTTCTAGTTGTTAGGTTTGACTTAGATTCGGTCCCAAAATGTTATTTCCTCAGAAAAAAAAGGAAAGACCTTCATTTGCTGTCAGGATTTTGGAGCGGACTGTGTCAATTCTCCCGCTCTTTATAATCCTGTTATCTTCTCACCGATCGGTGTGGTGCTTTTTCGAAGCTTTTCAGTTAGTAACGAGCCGGTTGTGAAACTAATCGCATGTGTCACCAGCTCTATCAACGTAACCTTTGCCCGTCTTTTCCAAAGAGAACGTTCCAGTGTTGGCAATTCAATGTCATAAAAAAAAATTCTAACCAACGCGTACAAGTGAACCAATAGCGAAGTGTTTAGTTGATTAACTTCGTGATTTATCCCTACGATTGTGCGACGAATCGAAATTCACGCCCAGCAGTAATCAATTTTTTTTTCGTGAGTTGCTTGAGTTTGGCCGGCTGAACAAACTTGTTGTGTTGGAGGAAAGACCAAAATAGGAATGTCCACCACCAGAGCAGTTGTATCGCCAGTACGTCGGCCATCGAGCAAAGTAAAGTTTCGAAATGCAAATCAATAGTTTGCTTGTATTTTTCATGACTTTCAGTTTAAACTCGACCCCCAGACTGGAACAAACAAAGGGAACAATTGTTTGTCTGGGTATCTTATCGGCTGTTTTTTTCAAATGTTCGTGTTGTGATGTTTTGGCTTTAGTGAACGTGGTAGGAAGCAAGAAAGAGATTTCGACGTTTTACGGACGTCATTACCTCTGCGAGCTTTCTCTTTTGTCCTCTGAACTCCACAATTTTTAATTCACCTGCATTAAGTCATGTCCGCTGTCACATTGTTTTCCTGTTCCATATTTTTAATTTCATTAATATTTTTTTAAATTTCCCTTTTATGGAAATCAGGCGGCTAATGACGCCAATGGCTATCCAAAGAATGAACATTTGTACAAAGTGCTGGTCATCGGGGAGCTGGGAACGGGCAAAACTTCCATAATCAAACGCTATGTTCATCAGTTCTTTTCTCAACACTACCGGGCTACCATCGGCGTTGACTTTGCCCTGAAAGTCGTTCACTGGGACCAAAGCACCGTCATCCGTCTTCAGTTATGGGACATTGCAGGTATTTTCCCCTCTCCGTTTCCATTTGCATGTTACGCTCAACTCTTGTTTTGTAACAATCAGGTCAAGAAAGGTTCGGCAACATGACTCGAGTTTATTACAAAGAAGCTGTTGGCGCATTCATCGTTTTTGACGTCACGCGAGGTAGCACGTTTGAATCGGTAGCTAAATGGAAACAAGACCTTGATACAAAGGTCCAACTACCGGACGGAAGTCCTATTCCGTGCGTTCTCCTCGCTAACAAGGTCTCTTATGCTACACTAAACATCTGCAGAATTTTTAATTAATCGATTTATTGCATTGATAGTGTGACCAGCCGAAAGAAGGTATCGCAGCAAGTTCAGCCAAAATGGATGAATACTGCAAGGAAAAAGGCTTTGCGGGATGGTTTGAAACCTCAGCCAAAGATAACATTAACATCGATGACGCGGCGAAATTCCTCGTTGGCACGGTAAATATTTGATTGAATTAATATTATTAAAGATTTTATTTTTTTTTTTTTTATTGGTTTTTCTCGTTTAGATCCTCCAAAACGATCAGTGGAGTACCAGCATCAAAGAAGAGGATTCCGACAAGCTAGATCTAAATGGCAAAGGAGGAACTGCCGGTGCCGATAAAAAGAACAATTGCTGTTGATTTCTCACGCCCTTTTTCACGAGCGTGTATCTTTGCGTGCCCGATTGAGAAAAAAAAACGTGCGCCATTTCGTCTCAAGTGAAAGGCCTACCGTTTAAGTTTCCTCAATTTCTCTTTTTCGCTAGTGGGGTACTTCCGGCTCTTACCGGTTTTTAAAATAATTATGTCGGGACATTGCGCCACTTTGAGGGATTTGTGGGGGGAAAAAAAGCTAAAGAAATGGCAAAAAGGGGAAAATGTGGGAACGTGTTCTGCACTGTCTTTAAAGTGTATCCGTGTTTTATGCAGTCGTTCTATAATTATGCTTTACGTTAAGTGAGCGCGCATCGACTATTTTACTAGTCCCTTGCCGGTTTGTTTTTGTCTTGAAATGTTTTCTTATATATCATAGTATTCCCTATGTTCATTTAATTTCTTCGAAAATCATCCAACTCAATCAATGGATCTGAATTCTGTGTTGATGGGGCACCACATCGCGGCAGCCATTTGGCCACATTTTCTCTATTAATATCAGAGTATAAGTATATCGTCGCTAATCTATGAGTTTTAACGCAAAATCTTGTCGATATGTCTATTATAAAATTCTTCTATTAATGGCAGCCATGTTTTCTCTATTTGGGTTGGGATCCGCAAATGACTCCCTCACGTTTTCACGCCTGTCTTTATCGTACGCGTCTTGTGTATCTGCACGACATCAAATCATACGAAAGATGAATACATTATAATAAGCAAATTGACTCGGTTCGTCTACTCGCCGCTTTCTAACATAAAATCTCGCACCTTGCACTCGAATGTTATCGAAACGGAGATTGCTCCTTTCTATTGTATTTGAAGAGTGAATTATAACATGTGGGATCATTGCGGGTTCAGGTAACAAATTTTAAAAATCTATAACACATTGTGTACTATACAAACGATTCCAAACAGCCTAACAGGTGAACGAATGGAATAGGAAATTGTTAATGACTAGATACTTGTCAAACTCGAGGTGAAATCAACGGAACAGGTCAAATAGGAAAATTCAAACGGGGCCGTTAACTTACGGGTTATCGTCCCGATATCATCAAGCAAACAAAACGGACTTGAAGTAAAACTAGGAAATTGTGACAACATAATAATTTTTTTTTTTTCATTCGTCAACCGGTGTTGAAGATCGCTCTTTCATCTTCTTCAACGTGTCTGTTGGAGCGAATTCCGTCTTGCGCAAATGCTGCCGGAAGTTGAACGGACCATCGCCAGCATTAATGTCGGATTGTGGTGACATCAACGAATCGGCCACGGAGGTCTGGCGTGTCACGCTGTTTCGCCGCAACGCATTGGCATCTTGGATGCTGCCAACACTCGTTTCACGTTGGAATATGACGTGTCGTGTTGGGGCACCTCCCGGACTAACCAGGTTCTCCTTACTGCTGCCATAGTTGGACCTTCCCTTAACCGGATTGATGATCACATCTTTCTCTTTAAATCCCGAAGATCCCTTAAGGATTGAAGGTCGTTCTGCACTGGCTTCCGGGAATAACTTACCGATAGGTCTTTTACTGAAATGAAAAACAATGATTGATTTGGTGAATGGTATCGTTGTAAACAAATCGTTTCAATGTTGATAGATACCCTATTGGTGATTCTTGATTATCCCTTGCTCCAGCCAAGCCCAAAGGTTGCTGGACTCCAAGGAGATTGTTGGACGATGATTTTTTAAAGAGTTGCTTCCACTGCCCGATCATTTGGTTTTCACGATCGATATTAATTTGATTTTGCGACATCAAACCACCTTCTCCTATTTGATCACGTATTTCTTGGTTGACATCGATCTTCTTCTCCCTGTTCGCAATCATAAATCATTTTTGAATTTGCTCTAAATTACGATCTTGTTCTAGCATCTACATAACAACAACGGGATGTTCTACTATTCAATCAGCCCTCACAAGTTCCACACTACCATCAAGCCTATTGGCCAACAATGGTACCTGTCATGTTTGCCTTTCATTGCCCGCGTAAGCGGGGAATCCCATGCCGCATTTTCATCGAAATCTTCATCATCGCTGCGTCCACATTTTATGGTTACATTAAATCATGTCTTATCCTATTCCGAAATAAAAATATCTGAAATGTCATTGGTACTCTTACCTAATAGGGTTGCTTCCCAACGGATAGAGGAAAGTTTTGGAGTCCAGATTGTTGCCGGACTTGTACTAGAATGGACGGGAGAAAATGAAATGTAAATGAAGTGAGGTAAATAAAATTGCCAACGAAACAAAAGCTTGACAGGACGAGAACAGAGAAAGGCGTACAGGAGTTTGAAGCAACATCTGTTGAGCCAACATGGCCGGCATAATTTTGAAGCCACTGGGACGGACGTAGTTTGCTGGCGGAGGAACCAGTTGACTGGACGAAATGCTGCCCTTACAACGACGCAATATCTGGTGATTCTCCTGGCTTAATTTGGTAATCTAACATGCACATAATTAAGAACAGATATTGACTGCAGACCGCCACCAAGGGGGATGGTTCAACAAGGTGATGAATTGAGACAGCGAGCCACACACAAAGTACCCGACATAGATTCCAATCTGTATACCTGAGCTGCAAAAGCTACCATTTCTTGTCGACGACGACGAATGGAATTTTTAGTCTTTTCGTCGAGTGTAGCCGCCGACGGACTAGAAAGCACTTCTTGAGTGGCATCTTGCGGATATTGAGGTCTGCCATATTTTCGTTGCAAAGTGGAATTCTCCTGGAAACGCTCCATCAATTCTTCTCCGTACTTGACTCGTACCTTGTATCCTCGATAGGCTGATATGTAAAATATCATGAAAACGAGGTATTTAAAAAACAATTATTTCAAGTATTTTGTTACATTTCTGAATGACAGTGGCAGCTTCATTAGCATCGACCTGTTGAGCCTTTCCACCCACTTGCTTCATATCTTGTGAAGCTCTGATTTCTTCAGCTTCGGTGAACGGTGTCATTATACCTGTAAGATGTCATCTCGATTGATTCGTTTACTTTAAACAATGTGATTGACGTGAAAATTCGATTGCTTACCGACTTTCTTGTTGTGCCGGGCGAGTCTCAATTTGGCTAACCAGCGGCGGACGCAAGACTGGACTTGGATGATGCGTCTAACTTGTTGATCGTAGACTTTAGACAGATACTCGACATGGTAGTACTTGAGGAAAACTTTCGTCTTCCCAACAGCCCAGCCATCAAGTTTCAGACGGACTAGTAACTTTTGACAAGTTTCACGATCTGCAACTACTCGTTCTTCGAAATTAAATGCCAAAAAGCAATATCTTCGGAGGAAATCAACAAAATTCAGTCGATGAGAGAAGCCTTGTTTGCGGATACGAACGGTCTCTAGAACGCCCGTGTAACGCAACTGTTGGGCTATTTTGGTCCGGTCAACACAGCCGGCCCTGCGAGTATCATTCGGTTTGATGCATCGGATGAAATGCGGCTCTCCTATGACACCTGCAGATCGTGTATCAGAACCAACTGATGAGCCGCCAATCATTTTTTGCAAAAGTTCCATCAGAGAGTGACGGAAGTAGGTGCTCACGGTCTGTTGAGCCCTCGTCTGTGACGCAAGGTCTTTGGCT
This sequence comes from Daphnia carinata, assembly GCF_022539665.2. Classification (NCBI taxonomy): domain Eukaryota; kingdom Metazoa; phylum Arthropoda; class Branchiopoda; order Diplostraca; family Daphniidae; genus Daphnia; species Daphnia carinata. The sequence continues at coordinate 2,344,975 of NC_081331.1, forward strand.
AATATGGTACCCGGAGTGACCATACTGTTGAACACAACCGTCTAAAGGCGCAAAGAATATAAACGTGATTTTTAATTCATACTATTTGTAGTAATGAAAAGGTTTGTACCTTGCCATCGGTCTTGTTATTGCTACGACCTTTCAATTCGGGTGTCGGCGAGATAACTTTACGACCGCATGATGGGGATCCAAAGGGCGACTTGGAATACAGATTGCCCGTTTTGGTGAGAGGGCAATTAAAGAGGAACTGAACGGTGGGATTCTGACTGCTGCGTAACAACTGAACCACCTCGTGTGGCAAGAAGTTGCGATTTTTCTCCAAGAACGACGTGGCATCGTAACTCACACGGCCAGCGTAGTGTTGGACCGTAAAATCCAAACCGTGCGCTTTATGGCGGATGTAATAGTCGGACGTTATGTTCTTTTGGAATTTTTCTGTAACGATTTCAAGAATCAGCATTTTACTTCACATTCGAAAGTAATAAAAGAAAAATTGCAATTCATTTAATAAAAATTAACCTATGAGAGAAATGTCTGAAGCTCCAGGGAAACGGCTTTCCTCGTCGAGAAGTGCCAGCAAACCCAGCGGCTTCGCAAGAAACATATCCTACATTTTTTGTGCGAAAAATGACGTGTCAAAACCTGTTTTATGGAACCCCATACGTTAGAGATAGAATGCGATGGTCCTTACCAGAACTGGGCGGTTGTCGGTGTATTCGACCACGTCGACGCTGATTCCCTCGGCCATGTATTCCTAATGGAAATGCAAAATTTGAGATAGAAACAAAACGATTGTCTTACGGTGTGCATTGTACCTGCTGTTCCCAAGTGAAAACATGCTGATTAAAGAAATACTGGATCTGCTCGTTGGCGATGTTGATGCAAAGCTGCTCGAAAGAGTTGCGGCCTCCGATTCCCATGTGATTCTCGAAACCGAAAATGTCCAGCAGTCCCACTGACAATGGCTCCCCACTATGCAAATGAACATCGATGTTCGAATCACTGATGAAGTGAATCATTGTTTACCATAAAAGAAAAGAGGAGAGAACAAGCAAAAATCCAGAACGTAAACAGAAATAGCCGTTCACCGCATATTTTTCCCTGTGTTGGATGGCCAACCAACAATTTCGAAAAAGAAAAATGAAGCAGAGCTACTAACCGAAGCAAAGAGCCGTGGAATGGCTGTTTTTACTAGGCCATCTATTAACCTAATTGGTTGAGAAGCAATGGCCGTTCATAAAGCAGACTTGAGGATTTTAGGGAAAGAGAACTATTTTTAGGCTGTCGTACTAAACTTAAAGATGTAAACAACTTTCAATAATGTTGTGGACGAAGGAGCAATGAAATATTTTAGGCCTCTAGTTGACCGCGTGAAAGCAAAACAAGAAAATGCGATATCGGTTTCGTTGTTATGCCTCCAGTCACCACAAACAGCTGTAACGATTAAACTGTCATGTTATCAGACAGTTTGAATTATCCGACCATGACGACTTCATTTGCCCGGAACACATGTTACAAGACGTGCCTGACCATTGAGACTGATTGCAGTTCCTACTGCCTTCACAAGTTACTATACACGACCACCAAAGTCGTAGTAAGTAATTACTAGTTCTTGTGTGGTTTTCAATTAGCGCTTCTTGTGGCTGATGCTAAATTCAAAAGTCCTTTCTCTTTACGTGTACGCTCCACAGAAGCGGAGATGTTCTGCATCGATGACTATGGCATTTACAAATGAAGCGACCAACTACTTCTATCATATTTGTTGGACGTCAACCCCACAGCAAACCGCATCCAAGCAGTGGAAATAAACCAACGGCTCATTGCCACGGCCCATTAAGTTTTGAGGAGTTAGACGAAGACATGGCTGAAATGGCTTGGAATGAAAAGAAAATGGCAACATACTAGACGAGACGCCCGAAGGATAAGTGCCGGTTGATTTGCTGAACGACCCAGTCGAATAATCGGGAATAAAGTCCTTTAGCCATAGCCTCACGTGTGGCGCAGGCTGCGTCCAATCCATTGTGACGCGTGATCGTTTCGCCCCGGGTCACTACACTCACGGATGTCAGAGCTTCCTGCACCGCCTCCGGTTCGACTCCCAGCAGTTTGGCCACTGTGTCCAAAAACGTATTTCATTCTTGAATTTTGAAGACATGCCGACGGCTGAACATGTTGCGTTTTTGTTTTAATTTACCTATTTTAGTCTGAGCGGGATTCGCAATTTTGCATCGGTCCGTGTTGTCTTTGCCAGGGCCGGCCGGGACGATATCCAGGTCGCCAATATGAATCACAGCGGCCATGACGGAGTAGATTGCGTCCAATTCGTCACTCGCGAAACCCAGTTGGTCGAATCCTTTGCGTACTAATTGATATTTCTCTGCATTGGTCTGTGCAAAAGAAAATAGATTGATCGGATTGGATGCGCTTTCAAATTTAGAAACTCGTCTCACCTGTCGCTCTAAGGAAGTAAGCGGAGGAAGAGTGACGTAACGATGCGCTCTTCTCCCGCTGTCGAGGAAGTATTCACTCAGCTTGTTCTCGGCCGCCAGTCCATCACAGAGGTAATAAAAAATGTGAAAGTTCTTCTCGTTGCTGCAACACGGGGGGAAACGAAGAGAAACTTGTCAAGTCAGGGTACAATTGACAGCGCCATTAAAGTTTATCTATAGTGCAGAGAAAGTCATACGCTGCTTGCTGGACGACGCGGGAATGCTCCAACAAATAAACCGACAGCCGGGCGCCGGAAACCATACCGGCGGTTGTAAACGTGACGTCCAAGTATTTGCCGAAACGCGAAGAATTGTCGTTGATGCCCGTTCGGGCATTACCAAAGGCTTCCATAATCGGGTTCATCATGAGAATCTTCTCCTCCAGGTCACGATTAGGAGCCTTTTTTTTTTAAAGTTAATAAGGTCTTACCGTTTGAAAGATAATAATTTCAAATAGTGGAATACCTTGCCCAAGGTGACGAGTTGTTTGAGAAGAAAATTGGCCGTGACCGTTTTGCCTATCAAACCAATTACAAACCAGAAACAAAAAATTTAAACGAAAATTGGGGGGGGGGGGGGGGGGGGGGAGCCGGATTTTCTTCAACGAACCTGCTCCGCTTTCTCCGCTAATGACGATACACTGAGATCGCCTTTGGTGCAGCATGGCGTGATAAGCTGAGTCGGCCATGGCGAAAACGTGAGGTGGATTATCCGATCGTGCTCGATTCCTGTACATGTAAACCTCCTAGACAACTATGGAATTAGACACACACACACACACACACAAAAAAGGGAGACAGTTCCTAGAGATCATTTACCCTGTCGGAATAAATGTTTAATTCAGCGAAAGGGTTGACTGCGACTAGAATGTCTCCGATGTACGTGTAGATGACATTGTTCCTGTATCGCTGCTCCAGCTGGTCTACAATACTTTCCTTTTGTTTAGAATGATATCATGAGGAACGGTAATTTTTAATGAATGTCAAAATTGATGGCAATTAAAAATGAAAAAGAATTTTCATTACGATGGAAAAATTTTCCAGCGAAGCCAAATCGTCCAGGTAGATGCGCTGCAATTTCGCTTTGCGGTCCGCTTTCAACTTGCCTTGTTTAGTTGTCGGTTCTGGAGCTCTTCTTTTGTTTCTAGCTCCCATTTGCCTTAGTACTTCCCTTTTTAAAGGATATCGAATCTGCATTCCCAAAAATTTGATTTGAATTTTTTGAATGATTTATCTTAAAAAAAGCATCCGATTTATACCGAATCGGGATTGGGTGGCACTTGACTAATGAATGGATGATCTAGCAAAGCACGGGAGAATGGCCTCTGTTCGAAATCTTTCACCAGGCAAGTGGCGATAAAATCATTGAACGCAGCACTCCAGTCTCCCGGTTTATATAAAGTCGGTGGTGGATTACGAGGAATCTGAAATTCAAAAGAAAATGATATCTTTGCCTATTTCATGCTGTGATAAAAGAATAAATAAAAAAAGGCAATCAACCTGGAAAAGAGCTCTCATCGGATGAAGTTCCGATAGTGGAGGGTCTCCATCAGCCAATTCGATTGCCGTGATGCCCAAAGACCTTTTCATGTAGATTGGGCACGACAAAAAGGGCAACGCTCATTGAAAATGGATGAGGAAACGGCTATGTAAATTATAGAGAAACCCTACCAAACATCGCAGCGCATATCGTAAGAATAGTCCAGCTGTTGCTCGCATGCAATCACCTCTGGGGCCATCCAATAGGGCGTTCCAACCGACGTGTTTTTACGATCCTATGCGTAAAAAAAAAATAATAGGAAAAAACACAAGAGGCATGATGAACGAGGATATTTCCAATCATAGGGAGATCTTAATCTTACCAACGTAGCATTGGTATGAGACGAAACGCCATAGTCGATAAGCTTTACTTCAGCCTAAATTTTTTCAAATTCATTTAAAATAAAGGTCACTTATCCGTCCTAAATTTGAATCAGTTACCTCTTCCGTCAAAAGTATGTTGTGGCCTTTAATGTCCCGATGCATGCAATGGTTCCTATGGAGGTAAACTAAACCCTGCAGTCAGGTAAAGAAAAAACCAATGCCATTGTGTAAATCAGATTTAAAAAAGAAAAAAAAATGTCAAGCTTCAGAAATGTATATTGAATAACGTCGAGCATACTTCGATGGTTTCACGGAGAATATAGGCGATTTGCTCTTCCGTCAGCTTGCGATTATAGCGCTTCAGGCCGTGAACCAAGTCGGTGACCGAACCTCCGCTGCAGAGCTATTTTTTTCAAACAAACCGAATCGTTTTCATTCCCTTTGTTTGTGGTAAATCGTTCACTCACCTCCATGACGAACCAGAGCTGGTCTTCCTCTCGTTTGGATGAATGTTTTTTCAAGTAGAGACCGTGAAAAGCCGGAATGTTCGGATGGAGGCAGAGATCTCGGAGAACAAGAAATTCTTCTTCGATTTCTTCGATATTATCGGCTATTTGCTCCATTACTTTCACAGCCACGGACTGACCTGATCCCACGATTAGAAAAGACTGCTTTGACTCCACTTAATAACAGGTTGCGGTAAAGTGGTATCCGCTCAACAACTACCAAATTATCGCCACGTACGGCTGGCCATCGATTGTACCCCAAAAATAGAATGTTTTTCTTTTCCTCGTATATACTTGGCTGGGTTCGCATAATTGGCGATAAATTTGTTTCATTCTTCAACACACCGGAACGAATGACGAATTCCAGCGATAGTGGAGCGATACGTCGATGTTTTCAGCCGCCTGCCTTTTCGTCTTGGCCGTGAAAAAAAAAATCAACGGGACTCGACTTCCTGCTCGTTATAAGCGGTCAGCGCCACTACAGGCACAGTGGATGTCAATTCCCATTACCTGACGAGGCCTATTCTTTTTCTCGGCTTAACACTTTGATTGGGCGAGAAAGCAAAACTGGAGACGGGCATTCATCCTACCCCCCCCCCCCACCGTCCGATTAGCTCATCCATTGTACGAGGCTATACGCACGTAACTAATTGCTAATTCACGATACCGTTATGAAAGAAAGGCAGAAAAAAAAAATAACATACCCATTTCGAGATCGAAAGCTCGGTAGACTTCGCCGTAGGTCCCCTCGCCGATGACTTCGTCCAGGCGGATCCGCCCGGAGGGATTAGGCAGAGTCTCGAAGTCGATGTGTTCACTCAGTCCCAAGTAGGACATGGTTAACAGGCCAGCGGGAGGTTTTGCTCAATCGTTTTCAAGCTCTTATTATTCCTGTAAATCGTTGTAATAAAGTACAGGGTGAATCGTGATTGATGGCCAAAGGACTAGCACTATCGTGATGCGCTTAATGTACGGTCACTGAAGCCAAACGGCCAAAACATTAAAAATTTTTAAAACAAGGGCCACGAATATTTGAGATCACGAATTTTAAACAGCTTCAAGGACGAGTGCACTTTTCTTGGGGAACAATAAAAAACTGTTCCATCCACCATGTTGTTGACTAATGGCTGAAATTTCAGCAACTAAATAGAAATAACCCAAAGTCCTAAATGAAATCATTCCCTTTTTTTCAGTACTCGATTTTAGGGCGACAACGAGGGGGCACTTTTTTTCTAACTTGAATATAAACCGTGACCGACATATGTATATAATAATGTGACCATTATATGCGCTGTTGTTGTTTCAGTTTCTCTCGGGGTGCGTGCAATGAGCGTAAATTGTCGTGAAGGAAAGAGAAGCACGGTCCTCCGACTAACCCACAAGTTCAATGACCAGATCGCCAGATCTCGCAGCAGAGCGAATATAAAAACAAACGTTGGTATCCTTTATATTTTTTTCCCTTTAATTCTTCTTTTATCTCACAGCCTGAGGATTCAATTACTTGTGAAATGAGCCACGAATAAAAGGCAAATACTCAGATTTTTTTTTTCCCTGCCGAAAGTGGCACGCCTTTTTTTATATTTGAAAATTCCAAGACCTAGATGATAGCAATTCGGTTATAAATAGATATCTATTCTTTTTTATGAGTCTCCTAGATATCGACAAATAATAACAATGTAAAATCAAGAAGTGATACTTACCCTACCGAGGTTCTGGCTTACAGCCCTGCTGGTTACCTACTGAAATGTTGTCGAACATTTTCAGCAGTTCCAAGCGAAAGATGACAAAGAGAGAAGGGCGGGGGGGGGAGGACGGAAGCCAAACAATAATACAAAGAACTATGCAGACGGTGTATATAGAATGCAGTGAACCGTCATGTTATTCATAGGATGAGGTCGTTGGAAATGTCAACCCTCCCCCCTTCTGGTGTTCGACCCTCTTCCTCCCACCTCCTTTCCCAGTAGGAAAAAAAGGAGGAATATAATTTAATTACGACGAGCTGAAATACAGGTAATAAACAGCAGACCTACGTAAGCGCATCTTATCTCCTTTAAAAAAAAATGAAAAAACGTGTGCAGTGCACAAGACTTCCGCGTTAGTCATACGCGTGAGTGTCCTAAACAGTAAGATGTCGAAGAGATACCATAGAGCTGATACAAATGCAAATATGAAAAGGTACGACTATCTTTTTTAAAAAATGGCTTGTTCAGATAACGTCAAATTTCAGAACACTATAGGCGTAATCGATTGTTACTGCAACTGGTTTCAATGCAAATAGCAGTTCATTAGGGAAACCTGAAAATCCATTGCTTCATTTCCTTTTTCCTTTTTTTTTTTTTTGGCTATTTGCATTAAATTGATTGATTTGCAATAATGCGGTTGTCGTGAGAAACGGAAAAAAAAAACATGCTGAATTTGACATCTTGGCCCTTCCGCAGAAGTAAAAGAATGAGACCGACGAATGACAATAAGTTGACCGACAGGTGCAACCCACCGATTTCTCCGCGAGATGTTTCTAATTTAACTCGTTGCCTGGAGAAAGTCCTGCTTGTAGAATTTAAAAATGTTTCAACAAGTGACCATTTCCTTTTTCTTATCATTTTTGATAGACTGGACTATCAGGCCGCACCAGATGTTTACATTTTCCTATACTGGATGCTGCAAAGGGAAACCGGTGTGCACAATTTCTCCACTGACACACGTCGTCGCCTTATGTTCCTCATTATACAGATTACCTCCCTCTTTTTTTCTTTTAAATATATTACTGTTTATAAATTTCTTGTTTTCTATATTCCATTTTTCAAAATTCTGTTTCTGTCTGATGGTCATTTGTGTGACTAATTAGAGCTACTGGAGAAAGTCGCAAGAAGCTTCGGTTAAACTGTTGAAAACAAAAATGCCATCCGGTTATTATGTTACGTCATTCTGGTCGGACTGCATTTTATTTTTATCGCCGCTTATCACAAATCAATAAAGAGAAGGAACAAAAAAAAAAGCCCAGCTTTTCTTTCTCCTATGGTACTGAAACCATCCAGCCTGATCAGCTTTTACCGAGATGGGGAGAGAATTATACTGGGTCGCATGTACCCAACGGGGGCAAAAGAGTTCTCGTAACACAGATTACTTGGAAAATCATAAAAATAAATATTGCGGCCAATAAAGAGAAACGAAATATTTGCACGAATCTATTGCAAAGTGACTCGCATTCGTTTTTTTTTTTTCATGGGAATCTAACACTGGCTCGTTGATAATTTGATTACCAAAAAAGTTAAAGTTACAACTCTTTTCTAAAACGCTGGAGGCGTAGAGTACGGAGCGGGAATTTCAAACAAACGATGCGAACCATATAACAGGAAAATTAGCAAAAATGCGTGTAGATTTTCAAGGTTATACCTAATAAAGCTGATGTGAATTTCCTGTCCCTTTGTTTCCATTTCCATGATTAAATTGACCCTGTTTCCGCTGATCCGCTAACGATCACGAACACCGCTATTCTTTCGATCGAATTAAAGGTTAGAGCTTCCGAGCTATAAACATTCTAAACTATTCATTTGTCGGCATGGCCGCTTCACAAGATACGTTCGTGACTGTGAAAAATAAGGCTTTTTTTTATAAATCATGTTCATCCAATTTTCACACTTTGTTAGTGAGTCGGTTGCTTATCGATACATAAATCTTATTCTGTGTCATCCATTTCAGCTGTGTAAACTTACGATATGCAAGAGTAGAGATTCAGAACGATAATAGCCGTTAACTGACGCAAATACCTTATCGATTTTGGGAAGATGAGGAAATTCCGTTGTTACATAACGATGGACACCAAACACTTGCACGATTTTCCTTGACAGTTTTTTTTTTGTGGCGGTGATCCCCCCTCTCTTTTGACAGATGATAAGGTAAACAAACAAAACAAAGATATTTTTAAAAATGCCACAGGGAGAGAAGAGCAAAACGGTGAGCGACTTTCCAAGCCAACGGCCGACGGGCAACTGATTCAAAGGAGCGGACGGGCGTTACGTTGCTACCGCATGTATACACAGTGATATCTCTCCCCTTAGTTGAGGAATTTCTCGTATCTCCAGGAGAGAGATGGAAGGAGAAAACGGCTGAGTAAATAATGTGGCTTACCTTGTTCAATGAAATGATCGCAATCATCGGACACACTTTTCGGTTGCTACCGCATTTACAAACCACACGTAGCGGCATTTAAGTACTTCAGACAAAAAAAAAAAAAAACATTAAAACTCCCGTAATATTGGGAAGAGCTTTTTCCTCGAACATTCAAATAGGACGAATTAACACCTAGCCTAATTCAATTTCCTACATAATTCTGTATTGCGTGACTGAGTCTAAATGTTTCACCTACTTTATCGCAATCTCGTGTACCATCGGGTAACATAGACTACAGTTCATCCTTTAAAACACTAGTGATAAGGCACATACCCTGATGTCTATTGCCGATAAAAATCTACAGCTGTTTAACTTTTCATTCAAATCTCTGTTTATTTTTTATCAAACGTTTGTTTATCTTTACTGGAATTAAATAGTTTCTATTTCTTCTAGACAACAATATTTTTTTTGTGGAAAAAAAAAAAGGTCTCCAGTTCGTGTTCGACGACGCAACACTATAAAGAGAGTGTTCTGTTACACGAAACACCAGGTGACTCGATTGAATGAACGCCAACACTAACAGCGAGCATCGTCCTCTGTTACGGTGGCTGGTTCGTCATCTAATCGCCGATTCGCTTCGACACCTTTTTTTCTTCGTCGTCGTTCGTAACGGTTAAGGTTCTTTTCTTCTTCGTTGATGTCAAAGCAAGTGGCTTTTTTGACTACAGGAAAAAAAAAAAACGTTCTCTTTTTCTCGCCATCACCCTTCACCACCCCGTGTTATTGTGGCGGTTTACGGGCAGGAGGCGACACCATCTTCCGCGCACGACTGTATGTTCTTATACAGTCCAGTGAATATATTTAAACTATTTTTTTTCTTTATTCCGACTAGAATTAGATTTAGCCTATATGACGAAGCGAATTTAATTCTTTTTTTTTTTGCACGGTGCAAATCGGTATGTTTTTAGAAAAATAAAATGAGGATGAAAAGAAAAGACATCGTCACGATAACAACTTGTCCTGAGGACCCCCTTTTAAAAGGATGCCAATTTTCCCACATGTTGTGTGTTTATCCAAACATAACGAGAAAAAACATGTCACTCGAAGACTATAATCCACAAAAAATGTTCAATGGCCTGATGAATCGCATTCGACTTTCGCCTCGGTCGTAAAAGTAAATTGCCACTAGCGAGTATTACCAATTTCACGAAACGCCGACTCGTCACATTCTCTTTTTTTTTAGAGACACCTTTTATGGATGCATCCTTCGATGGAGTGCAATAACTTTTGTCGAGAGTTTAAATTCGAGGCTGACCTTTAGCCACGTAGTCATAAATCAAATGTTCTATTTATTTTAGCTCATCCCCTCAAATGGATTTATAATGTATTAACGGTTTCCAATTTTCATTTGCTTTGTGATGATGTCTTTGAATATTCCCACTTGCGTAACCTCGTTCTACTTTAGTTTTCCCTATCCGAAACGTTTTATGTCCTTCATTTTCACGAAACGTTTTTATTACTAGATGTAGAACAAATGATTTAATTTTTTTTTGTTTAAAAGCTATATTTAAACGATTCAACCAAGATTACCGTTACAAGGTTTATCTATCTCCTAGGGACAACCTCTCTTAGCGGGTCAGAGGATGGCCCTGCCGTCAAACAAATCGTTATCAGTCTCCCTTTTTTGCTCTCCTTCAACAAAATTCTTCACTTTTGAAGTTTGTTGGTGAAGTAAAACAATACCTGACAGGTCGCTGTTCCATTATACGTGTGGAACATCACAAAAAAGTAGTTTTTAATATATTTTGATAATAATGTTTTGTCTTCTGTATGACCGACTGAACCCAAAAACATTGAGACGAAAGAGCTTGCAAGGTGTCAGCGTGAATAGCAATTTTCATCCAATTTCAAATGTTACGCTCGTCATTTGTGACGTGTACTGTTACGAATTTCAAAACTATTTAGAGACGAGCAAAAAAAAAAAAATGAAATAGCCGAAAATAAATTCTTGTAACACACGAAAAGCTGTTTATACTTATTCAACGATTCCATTTGACAAACAAGAAGACGTGGCTGGGCAGTGGAGGAGGGCACAGACATTTGCATTACGGGATTTAACAGCAATATATAAGACAGACACGAGCATGCAGAAAAAAAAAATAAGGGGAGGTGGCGTTCCATCAATGCGGTTACTGTCGTTGGTTTTGTTGCGTATTTGATGGAATCTCATCATTCTAAAACATGTTTTGAGAAAAAAATTTATGTCACAAAACAAAAAAGAAGACCTATGTCTTTTTCACGCCTGTCGACTCAAATACGCGTGTAGCGTAACAAAAGCGAAAAGCTAAACAATAGTGGCCACATTTACATCTGGCGATGCCAAGGTTCAAAACGTTGTGCTTTATTAAAGAGAGAGAAAAAAAAAGACGGGTATGTATAATGCTAAAGCAATTCAAAGAATTTAGAATGAGAAAAGGAGAAAATTCGTTTACGCTATTTCGTAATGTGGCGAATCAGTTAAGTGCGTTGATTTGAATGCAGCCTGTGAGTGCGGTGGCCAACATTGGCGATGTCCAGTCGATGTCTGAATCCAGCAAGGATACCTCTTCCGGTCACGAGCCCCTGATGATAATGCATAGCGAAACGACGTTGATGGGCAAAATGTCCTGGCGACCGATGCGGGACAAGGTGTGTAATCGCATAATTCGCCTGAAAAAAAAAATAACAATTCAATCGACTGCATCTACAAGTCACGAATAATAATTATTTTTATTTTTCTCGCATTTTTTCCCATTCATACTAGCTGGAAATATATGGGGCAGATGTCAGCTGTTTGTTGCCGACACCGTTTCTTTTCTTTTGCGTCATAAAAGTAGGGAGGGCTCATTAAATCTCTATTGCCGTGTGTATGGCCGGACATTGAACGAAATGGCCACACTTAATCCATCGCACATTAAGGGATCCGTTAAATAGCAAATTGCGTTAGCCCAATAATGAGAAAACATTAAAGTTTTTTTGTTTTTTTTTTCGTATCGAACCGGAACCCACATTGGACATTAGCAAAGTCGATGTGATTTGTTATCGGCCTTTCGCACACTTTTGGAAAACGTGGTTGTGCGCTTTCCCACACGCAATCAGCACCGCCGGGAACAAAATGTAAATGTTGAAAAAAAAAGGACGTAACACCACACTATATCCAATGCGGTAGTTGGCGGTGATTAACGATAACTGCCTTTTCACTCCCAGCCCCTGCTATAGTTAAAAGAGAACTCACGAAAAGGAATCAAGATGTTAAATAAAAATCCCGCCCCGCTTTCCTTTGGATTCCCACATCGGCCGCTATAATTGCGTTCGCAATCATGTTTCTCGGAGGTCTTTTACGTCTAAATTCCTTGTAATTCTATTATGCATTCGGCTGCTCGTTTACAACAAAAGATTTTCATTCGATTCCCCCTTTTTTTAACGTTAATATTTGTGAAATCGAATTATAGCGCGTCACGTTCTTTGTCGACATTTACAGGATTGAGTTCAGAGACCGTTCAACGTGAAAACCGTTAAAAATCTGAGATAGTCTCTTATACTATTATTGCCGCTCGACGTATTGTTGTGACTTGTGAGAAAATCATCGGAAAAACCAATGAATGGAATTTCCTTTTTTTTTTCACAAGAAAAGCCGGTCCATTGTTCCGTCGCCCTCCTAGAGACCAGCGGAGACGGGCCATTCAGCGCAGTCTACCGCAGTTTCAACTCGTCGATTTTTGTTTATCCTCTCACGATCTAGTCTCTCTCAAGAAAGGTGATGAGTACGCTTAAAAAAAAAAATAAATTCGCCTAGATAATAAGATAAGAAGTACCTTGGAAATTGGGCGGACAAAAACAAGTAAAATATCCAGGCGCTGCGTGAGAGTTGTCGACACAGCGGCCACCGTTTTTGCACGGATTGGAAGCGCAGTAGGTTCCCATTAGTCCCGCCGCTCCTTCGTTCATTGTTTTGTCGACTCGCGTCACGTCACCCTGTAAATGTAAACATTGCGTACTTTGAATCGATACGGTTCGTAACACTCGACCGATTCAGTATCCCGAATTGAAGTCTCAGACTTATAAATAGAAAGGGTTCTATATTAATAGCCTGTAGATATTTACGCGCAAAGAACCGTTTTGACCATGGTGACGACTGTGACGTATCCTGACATTAGGGTTTGAATGGCTTCGGCGCCGATGTTCACAGCGTGAACCGGTGAAACCTAGCGGACATGTACAGTTCAAAAAGTCTCGTCCTAGATGGCCTTTGACTTGTCGGTTGACGTGACACGTTCCCCCGTTCAGACAGTACAAAGTAGGACAATACGGCGTCTCGCAATGAATACCTTCATCAAGAAAAGAAGATTGTCAACAGGTTGGATTTTATAAATGCAATTGACGAAGTAGAATAGGCGCATGTACCTTTTGTTCCGACCCGGCATGAACATTTGAAACTGCTGACTATCCGATTGCTGTAATCAGCGTAACGCGTGGACCTGAAACAAGTTCCTCCGGCCAGGCATGGATTCGGCCAACACGGATCTTCTGGATCGACGGCTGTTTCGTTTATTGTTGACAACGAGTTTCGTGAAACGGCCTCTCGTCCGGTCGCCAGCTGGTACGAATTTTGATGATGTCTACGGTTTTTGTATTTGATGTGTTTGCTGTCGCTGTTCGTTTGTTTGTCGTCGTCTTCTCGCAAAGTGTGTGCCGCTGCTGTTTTGCCCAGTTTGCTAGCAGATTGCCGAGTTTGTATGGCAGGCGATCTGTCCAGTGACTTGCGGTTTGGCAATTTCGTTAGGGCTACAATTGATGGATGGACGGGCCGGTTAGGTCGGTGCTGACAACGGGGATTAGGATGCTCAGAAGATTTGACTACAGATGGCCGATTTGGACAAGGCCGGCATTCCGTCTGTCCAACTCTGTCTTGATACGTTCTCGCCGGACATGGCTGACAGCTGCCTTTCAACTGGAAAGTGTTGACTGGACATTTTTCTGCATGGATCAAAGAGAAAGCTTTCATCAAGGCGGCCAGTTGAAATTTGCGTGTAATGGATTTCTTACGGCAATTGTTGGTGGATGCATTGACAACATAGCCCGGCAGAGGACAAATCAAATCGAGTTTGGCCAGCTGAAAGGATTTGTTGAGGAGATCGCCGCCTGCCGCTTCCAATTTTTTGCGGAAATCCGCATTCTTTTGAATTAAAACTTCCGTTTCAGCCTTTGTAAATCACACAATAAAAATGCAAATCACACAGAGTTCCTTTGAACCCACAACACGCTAAAAAATGAAATACTTTTATCTTTTCAATGAGCATTTCGCCTTCTGGAACTTCCGAACCTTCGTAAAAGTAATCGTCGTAACTAAATGGCTGGTAGCTAGCCGCTACGGTCCACGACAAGTTGAGGATGGCAATACTGCGATTTTTACAAGGGAATGATTTGAATATCATTCCGCCCAATCAGTGAAAGGAATTTTGAAAAAAAGTAAACCTCTTATTAGGTGACATTTCATGATGACATTGAGCAGTCAATACACTACAATTGGCAGTTTGACAAGCTTCTGCATTGTGATGAAGCAGGGCCGTCTTGGCCGCCTGCATGAGTTTCTCAACGCCAACTCTATCATCGCACCAGGAGGTTGATGATTTCGTCGGTAATAAATGTCCGAGCTGGAATCGGAATTCAGCAAACATGACGGTGTTACCCGAGGCGGGATCAACTAACACATTATTCCAATAAAAAAAAAAAAGAATAAGCACTTAAAGGCAACAATGTAGCTGAAGAAATGCTGTAACATTTTTATTACGGTTGAGTTGGACGTCGTAGTTGCAGTTGAATTTGGCATCCGTCTCGTTGTTTTTCGCTACACACAACCGTTTGAAAACGAGGGGACTGTCTGTGTTGGTGCCATTGGAAAAGGATTTTGAATGGACGACATTGACATCACATGTGACGTGAACTGCGCTGCCGTCCGTCGTCGGAGCTTGGAACTTTGGCAGTGCCAGATGAACGTCCTCAAAATCCGGTACGGTCAAATTCAGACCGGAACACTGGCTCGAGTCCAATGGAACGGGGACTTCCAATTCTATCGTACACCCGGAAATCATTTGAATACGTTAAATTGAACCCTTTCTAGAGGTCAAACATTCAGAAAGGTTCAAAAACTGTTCAAAACGTACTGATACATTTGGGTGGTCGGCTTGTTCCAGGGTCGCTGTAACAGTCCCAGATTTGTTGGACGAGATGGCGGTCAGTTTTGGGTGTCACGTATCCATTGTCGCACGTGTAACGACATGTCGTTATGCTGACGTCATCACCGACGGACGAACAAGCCACTCGGCCGTGTTCGGGCGACGGTGGCGGCCTGCACAGTCTCACCCGTTCTCGGCGTTCGTCTGACCCATTTGGGACCGTAATCAAATGTTGATGGTGTCCTCCGATTAGATTTAAAGTATTTCCCGCAGAAAAACTTTTGAACGTGTTTTTACCTGTGACTGATGCAGATGGCATAACTTGCAGACTATAACGACAGTAAGCGTGATGCCTAAAGCCTAAAGATCTGTCTGTGATGTTGTTGTCACCGTCGTCCAGCTGATAAGCCACCTTGACAACCACACGATGCGTTCCTTGATCCAACACGGTACCTGGCTGAGGGCCGAGGACCACCTGCGTTCTCATCTTTTCTTTTTGATACCTTTTGCAAATAAAATTCGACAGAGAAGCGGTTATGCGTCATCATAAATAATTCTTTATCTTTCGTCTCCCATCTCTTTTTTTAAACAAAAATGGGGTGGTGTTCCCTTGATTTCCTTTTAGATACAATATGGCCTTGTTTTATGGAAATTGACTTTTTGTTGTTGTTAGGTGATCAATCAAAACTCGTATACTTTTTTTGTTTTTCTTTACTTGTTGGATGAATGGAGACAAGGGCGGACTATGGGCTCGGGCATCCGGACGGCGCCGACATGATGGGCGTCTACCCCGTTGTACAACTCGGCGTCGTATCTATCGGGTGAAATCATTGAACTTGCCGGGCAGATAAAACATGGTCGACTTGCCCTTCGACTATGCCGTTTCAGGTTAGTCGCCCAATGGCTTGTCGATAGTTGGTCTGTTCTTGCAGCATCACCGTACATGCCTGTCATTTTTTTTGTTTTTAGAGGGCACAAAGATTTAATCATTTCGCTATCCACGGAAAGAAAAAGAAAAGAGGCGGTCGTCTTATTATATCTGCAGGGAGAGAAGGGGAAACCATTTCACTGGAAATGGTCAAGTGTGTACAGCAGCCAGAAAAAGGGCTAGTCTTATAAGGTATAATGAGAAACGAATTACGTTGAGTGTATTGTACGGTCGGGAGAGAAAGAGCTAACGCCTTTTAGTTCTTCGTGTTTTGGCTATAGATGCGTGCTGTCTATAGTGCAACACACGCAACAGTCATATTCTTTTGTTTCTTTTTCAATAACGCCCGCAAGAAGGCAATTGGTGAGAAAAAATTATTGCTGTCCCATTCGCCTCTTTCAGAATGAGACCCCAAAAATGAAAAAAAAATAAATTCTTATTCTAAAAGGAAAAGCTCGTTCGTTTAAATTTGTCTCCCTTCTAGCGATTCTTTTTTAACAGCTTCATGAAGGACGAATCAACTTTACATTACCCAAGGCTATATAGGGAGTCTTAACAAAATATGAATGTCTGGTTTGCTAAACAGAAAGCGTCATCTCCTTTAGCGGAATTTTTTACGTAGAGAAAACAAATCATAAAAAGAAAAACTGGAATTGTTTGGCGCCTCTGTGAGCGCCAGGTGACACGTCATTCTGATCGAAGAGGACTGGCTGTCATTCCTGTGTTCCAATTTTTTTCCCCATGGATTTTCAAACTAGCCGCCAAAAGAATTTTTCCCAGCAAAGTCCGCTCGAATTTTGAAGCTCTGACATATTCGTGCAGATGCTGCGTGTTGCAGACACGGATAATATCTTCCAGACGCTGACGTATCTCGACTTCTTTTCACTTTCGCGATGTGCTACTACCACAGCGCACATTATATTTATATCCACTCTACGCTGCTATATAAGCATCACGCAACACCCATCGAAAAAACCAAACGCGCACACCACATCAGACACTCAATCTCTATCTTTTTTTTTTGTTTTTGGCTCAAGAAAAACTCTATATATTTTTTCTTTTTTTTATTATTATTATTAAAGCGCGAGATAAGAGCGCATTAAACACACAGAAACAGCAGATGCTTGACGACGAGATTATTTATCACGCAGCGCGCTGTTGTTCTGCCATATGAAAGATGCAGTTTTTTTTCTACCATTTTTTGGTTGGGGTTTGAGGGTTTAGCTTGTCAAGTGTTGGGCGTAGACTTATTCGAACTCGAATTAAAAAATGAAAAATAAATAAAAGAGTTACGGAGAAAGAAATAAACCGTTGCGAGCTAGTCACAACACCAACGTTTTTATAACCCAATTTCCAAAGAGCATATGTACGGCTATAAAAGTAGTAGACAGGATATTTAGCTACTGGTTCTCGCCTTACTCGCAAGCAACAACTTAATGTGGGTCGAAAAATAAAAACTTACCCAAAACGACGAAGAGCAATGATACCAACAGTTGGCAAAGGATGATCGGCATCATCATCGCTGCCGGAATAAATAATAACAATGGGAGTTCACGTTAACGATATTCTTATAGAAACTTGAAGTGTCTTTCGCGTGTTAGGTCCTAGCAGAAATGTTTCTATGTGTGTTTGTAGCGTGCAATGTTTAGAGAGTCTAAGTGCGTCACGCCATACGAGCAACGTCCGTCCGGCGTGAACCTGCCGGCGCGACTGTAGTGCTGCGAACGAGAGACTGCCCGTCGCGTCGAAAACACGTCGGCCAACTCGGGCGCTATACCAAAACTTTCTTCACCCCTACAGAGAAAGAGTGGAATGACTAGTAAGAAAACAAACAAGCAAAACACAACAACAAATGAATAAATAAGAGCGACGAAATAAAAACGTGATGATCGACACGAGGGAAATAACCCTGCTGAATTTATACCCGTCGTGCATAATATACCATTTCTTCCCCTATATACTTTCGATCGTATTATTCTAAAATAAGAATAATAGAATGCGGACGGCAGAAAGCCAAATTGGAGCTGTCGTCACGTTATTACGCGTGTATATTCGATCTAAGTTGATTCCTATTATTCGGCGAGGAAGAAAACTAGCGATTGATTAGGCAACACATCTTTTTTTTTCTCTTCTCCTCATGTGCATAATCTAATTAACTGATATTTGCACTTTGTTCGAATTCTCAAATGCGTCCCTGTAATATTGATCGTTGTTTTCTTGAAAACGTATTTGCACTGGATACAGTTGATACTTGAACAGAATTGGCTGTTTTCTTTCTATATGTCCGCCCATTCACGATGTGAGGGGCTGATCTCGATCAGATCGCTTCTTTTTTTTTTTTAATAGACAGGATGTCACGACAAGAGGAAAGAAAAGAATCTGGCAAAAAAAAAAAAATCACAGAGTCAGTGACTGAATGAAGAATATGAGAAGGCATAAAAAAACTTTTGGGCAGTGCCCCATGTCCTTCGAATATCGGCCCTCTATACTGAGACTCTGATGGATGGCTCGGGAATCTTGGGGGGTGCAAACGGCGGAGAGTGCAGAGGAGTTGGCTAGCGTGACGGCACCTCGTATTTGTTTTGTGTCCTTTCGCATAAAAAATAAAAGAAAGAGAAAAAAATATCTAGTGCTAATAAATCAACGTAGAAGAGAAAACTTGCCTTTTTTTTCTGTCGTGGTCCTCTTAACACCGTGAACGTGTAAGGAAGATATGATCTGCTGAAAAGATGATGACTTACCTAACCTCTTTGAAAGATGTCTTGACCCTAAAAAAAACTATCCCGTACGTGCTCGGCACGCGTATTGATTTATTCTCGTTGTTTCAGGACTCCCGCCATCTTTTTCTTAAAACAAACACTGAAAGTTATGAAAACGTGAGCGTCGTGCACGAGCTGATTGAGAAAACCATCCATCTCTGGGGCATGCAAAGCAAACAAAATGGTACATTTCTTGGACAATGCTAAACGTTTACACTTAAAAAGTATTCTGTTGCATAACATAGGTATTGTGCTCCACGGGAATGCTTGTATGGATTCCATTTTGAATGGAAAAAAGCGTGATTTTCGGAATTTTATTTTGTTAGAGTCTACAATTCAAAAGGTTTCACGTATAATACGATTCCACACTGCAAGAGACAAAAGAAAGTGGGATACTAGCACGTCGGAATGGGAAACCCATCACGAAAAATTCATTGTGACGAAAGGTACGCATATGATAGGCGATGCCACGACCAAGTGGCGCAAACATCCGCATTCTCATCTTAGCGTCTAGTAGTCGCCTGTGTAAATCGATGTTTGCCCCATAGCGTCCAATTTCGTACGATGACTAGCAAAGGAAACCTTTTAGTTGCGGAGCTCATGACTCGCTTGCCCATTTATTTCGAAACCGTGATTCGATATCTTGAATCATGGAAAGACATGACTTACGATTGCGGAGATCGGTAGCTGTATCAAAACGGTTTATTCTTCGATGGTTTTAAGAGGAAAAACTTTGAGTGGCACATGTGGTATTACTCACAATGACTGCTTTCTTCTCATAAAGTGTGACGGATTGCTTTCCTTAATAGCGTCTCCGCCTAGCCTCTCGCGAAGGCGACCGGGATAAAAGAATCGTAATCGAAGTCGCCTCAGAGACTACGCCACCTGTTAACGTCGTCGGCAACTCCGTTGAGGGAATCGATGGCGGCAAACCATTCACTGGTATTGTTGTGATCTGTCTCTTGTGTCTGATCCCCACGAATAGTTTCATGTAATTCTCGGGTGTTTATATCTTTGTGCTTAAGGTTTTTCGTAATAAAGAATGCAAATCGTCATACAATCGTAAGTGAGGGTAAAAACTACATTTATGGTGAATCATTGTTAGTTATACTAACCATCATCAACTATGCTCGATAGCTAGTGGCTTACTGCTATTCATGCTTTCCATGCATACCACCTTCAATACTAGGAATGTCGGATTCATATTAGGAAGGCTTTAAAATCTAAAAAATTTTGAAAGTTGAAATTTTTTTAAAAAATGCTTTTGAGCTCAAGCCTTGTACAAAATGAAAAAAAAAAATGCCTGATTAGAAAAACATAAAAGTTCTATTTGTATTTAAACCAAAATCTAATGAATCTTGACCGAATCACTACTTATTTTATGTTGGTGCTTTTTACCAGTCAATCATTTCAATTCATGCTATATTTAAAAACCTTATGTATAACTAATACCATGTTTGAATCCAAGAACAGGCAACATCACTGAGTATTCTATGATAGAATTCCAAGGTGATCTAGAAACTAAATCAGATGAGGCCTTGGGAGGTAAAATTATCGGTGATTTGCACTTTAATCATGAGGTAATTTAAATGCATAAAACTTAGGAAAAAGATTTATAAAGTTAACATTTTGATCAATCAATTGGATAGGGAAATCCTATTATGATTATTGGACACCATATCCTCCATGGAAAAGTTCAAGATCTTGATAAACCCCTGGTAGTTATCACGAAAGAAAATGATGGTATTCCCGAAAACGATGTCAAATACGGTGTTACAGCAGTCATCAAAAGAAAGCTTATATTTAAGACTAGACCCAAACCGATTGTTGGCGAAACTACAAAGAAATTGTGATAATTTTGTATGTATTCACTACCTTCATACACCACTTTTATGGGTAATCTTTACAGTAAAGCCATTTATTGTGATTTACAAGCCGGGTTGGATTTTAAACCCTGGGCCTGGAGGCGGTTCCGTCAACGATGTAAGACCATCACGAGGTTCACAAGCAAAGCGTCCATTCCTATAGCACAGAAGATTACTTTGGTCGTTTCAGCTACAATTAAATGAAAATGATTGTTTAGGTAACAACAGACCTCGGCCCAGCTTTTGGTTCCCGCCCAGCCTTTAGGTCATCAATAATTTCTTCGGTATCTTTCTCAGTCAAATCCTCCTGCGAGTAAAAGTTGATCATGATGTAAGAAATGTGTAAGCTTCCAAAAACAAGCAAACAATTTTACATAAAAGTTATCATTGATTTGAATCATGGGCGCATTGACACACGCTCCTAGACATTCTACTTCTAATAATGAAAATTGTCCATCAGATGTAGTCTCGCCGTTGTTGATGTTTAATTTCTTTTTCAAACAATTCATGATTTTTTCAGAGCCCATCAACCAACATGGTGTGGTGGTGCAGACCTGAACAAAGTTCTTCCCAATTGGATTCCTTATAAAAATAAAAGAATGCAAAATATTTTTTAAAAATGTGCTTTCTCTTTTAGTTTACATTCTGAAGTAAAAATTACCTATTAAACATTGTGTAAAAGGTAGCTACTTCATACACTCTCATTTTTGGCATGCTAAGCATATCAGCAACAGCGTGCATTGCACTTATGGGAAGCCATCCACCGGCTTGGCGTTGGGCCAAATCCAGCAAAGGAATAACTGCTGCACGCTTGTGTCCTTCAGGATAGATGTTCATGATGGCATTTGCTCTCTGAATAAGAGTAAATACTTGGAGGTAATGATTCAATGACTCGACAGGACTAGATATACCTCAATGTTTTCTTGTGTGAAATTGAATGGAACATCTGGATTATTTTGCGGCGTGTCTCGGTGGACGAATAAACTATCACTTCGCGAAGCAGAAGATACCGTGAAGCTCCTAACCTGCAAGCTCTGGTAATGTAAAAATTGTATAATAAGATCAGCTGTGCATTATGATCATATCTATTGGAAAGACTAGCAAGGCATGTCTAACATTAATGTAAAGAGATAACTAACCAATGCCCTTCCAATTTTGTTTGCTGTTGACGAAATCATCCCTTATATAGTCAACCAACAAATTGGTTGTTTTTACGAAGATAGAATTTGATCACAAATCTACTAGCAGACCGACGGCACCATCAAATGTGCACTACCAGTTTGCCAACAAAAAGCAGCCGTTGGAAGAACACTTTGATAGCAGTGCAAGCAGCGCATAGCCGCTGCACTTTTCTATTGACCCCAATGGTACTTTCCATAATCGATATACACAAAGCTCCCAAATAATATCGATCTATCCGCGATCTATTACCACTTCACCGTTTACTAGTTCGAAAAACAAAACGTAGATTCACATCTGCATTTTCTATCACAAACGAAATAATGAGATCTTAGCGCCTAAACGGCGTAATACCACTACCAGTGATCCTAAAAAATCAGTTTACTTCATCCGTTTCTGGTGCTTTGCATTCAAAAACTCACTGCCACGTAAAGGTCTAATTATATGACGAATACAGATTTAGATTCTACACTTATGACTGTAGGTCACTGGCCGTTAGCTTATCTCTAGGCAGTGTTCATTTAAAGTTTAAGACCCGTAAAATTTCTTCTGCTTTTTTCTTTTTCTGGGACTAGGTATTGGCCTAGAACCAATCAGGGGAGGCATTTTATGGCTACGGGTGGGCATTGGGGTTCAGAGCGCCAAATTTTTGGCCCAGTTGCCCCGAATCCAATTGAGCTCTGTGATCGGGGTTGCAACGCTGATAGCAACCAAGTGATTGGGTTAGAGTGAAGACCCCGCGCACAGGCAATTGAAGCGGATCTAGGACTCGGGCCCGATCATCTGAAAACCAGCATACTACCGGAAGGTACTAGCGCAAAGTTAAAAAAAATTGAAAACAACACATTTTACATGTGTCACGCAAGTATTGTCCAGGCTCGATCTCAGGTAATCGGGGCGAAACTGTCCAAGTCCTAGGTCAATCGCTACGCACAGCTAAATATAACGAAATCTGGCAAATCAGCACCTTCACTTTATCAACGCACAGTCAACAAAAACGTTTTAAGGCATCAATTGCGTTAAATTAACTAAGAAGCTTCTTGCTTCAAAATTCCCTTTCGTTCTTGTTGGTCAAGATGCTCAACCAAGTTGCAGTCGAGGCTCTTTATTCGGCCACGTATTTAGAAAACTACCTTGACAGTGTCGAGAACTTGCCCAACGATCTCCAACGACACATTTCCAGAATGAGACAGCTGGACGTCGACTTCCAAGGTGTATTTTCACCAGAGTTATTTAGTTCCGTGAATTACCTCAGAGTTTGCTCGACTTTAGCCATTCTGCGGGACATTGAACACTACAGCGACGCAATCCAAAAGGGTCCAGAGGCGCAAGAAAATCAAGCAGATTCAGGTGATGAAAAACCAAGTGGCTCTGGCTTGACAGCCTCTTCTGGGGGGAATGCAGGTCACTGGAGGAAGCGGCTTTTGCAAAAAGTTCAGTCTGCCCTCATATCTTCATTAGAAATAGGAGATGAAAAACTGCAATTGGTGCAAACAATGCAGGATGTGGTGGAAAATAAATCAAGACAACTAGAAACTGACTGTAAAGCATTAGGTAAGTTATATTATAATGGTAGAATGAAAATATATGTAAAATTTGCAGTTATTACAGAGTTTAGTAAAGACAGAGAATCAACTGACTGCCCAAAGGATTATACTCCAAACAGTCGGGAGGTGAGTTCAGCAACTGGAGGAACTGCAGGCAATACAGGAGAAAGAACCAAAAGAGCAAGAAGAGCACGCCCAGATGTAAGTTTTTGTATTTATTTCACACTGACTTCTAAAGAACATTTTTTGCCTTCAGGATCGTGATTCTCCAGTCCCCACTACACCAGTAATTGTTGCTCCTTCTCAAAGGAAGACGTCAAATGCGACCAATTCAGCTACCGCATCAAGTAGATTATATTTTTTTATTTCAACAAGGCAATAGAAAAACTTACTAAACATTTTCCGAATTGGTTTAGCTGGAGCTAAAAAGAAGAAACGTCGTTCGGGAAGAGAGAAGGAAAGAAGCGCTTCCCCTCAAGAAATCCCTATTGATCCGGACGAGCCAACATATTGCCTTTGCGATCAGGTGAGGATTTAACTATAATTCAAATGATATTCTATATATATATATTTTTTTTGCGATAGGTTTCATTTGGTGAGATGATCGGATGTGACAACGACTTGTGCCCTATTGAATGGTTCCATTTTTCGTGCGTCCAGCTCACAACAAAGCCGAAAGGCAAGTGGTACTGTCCGCGCTGTCGAGGTGACAGACCAACTGTCATGAAACCGAAAGCCCAGTTTTTAAAGGAGCTGGAAAGATACAACAAAGAGAAAGAGGAAAAGGCCTAAAATGTGTTTTTGTTGTGTGTGTCACTCTTATCTCCACCATCTCGTTTTCTTATCACTTGTGTATGTATAAATCAGAAAAAAGACTGCCTCCTTGTTATGTGTAGGTAAAAAGTTTTTTTTTTTTTTTTTTTTTTTTTTTTACAAATTGTATTTCGTCAAAGTTTAAATAAAGACGCTCTACTTTCTACTCCCGTGTCATGGGGAGATGGGGGATTGGTGAATAAAGTCAGCTGGAACGTGTTAAATCACCCACGATTTGGCATCGCCGTCTGTAGCAGATGAATTTCCCGACAAGAGAAAACTGAAAACAGTATAGTAAGAGTATCCTCGGGAAAGGGTGTATAATTTGCGTTGTTTGGTATTTATTATGAAAATTTTCGTCAACGAGCCCGTTTCGAATAAACTGTCGAAATTTCAGTGACAACTATTCAGAAAAAAAAACAATTAAAAAGAGCTCTTTCATGGTTTGCAAAATGGTTCCAGGTGATAACACTGCTGTCAACGACTCGGTAAGGAACACAAATTCTTGTCTCTTTCAGCCATTTGTCGCCTGTGTAGAAATCGAATGACGCACTTAATTTATCTTTCTTTCATTTTTGTTTTATTGAAAGATAGCAATTTTAAAAAGATCATTAAAGACATTTAGCAACATTCATTTAAATATTTGCAATCTGTACTGGATAGTCCTATCTTAAACTGTAAGTATAGGCTCCATGGTAGTAACCAAGCTTTATAGGTTAAACTTTTAAACTCCTAATATTTTATGATTTACCACATAGCTTTATGCTTAGAAGAGTCCCAAATGTATTTCAAAAGGAGAAGTTAAATTTTTCCCATAGATTTTTCAACAAATGAAACCATAAGATGGGAAAAGTTTGTCATCAAGTATGCCTATCATAAGAGTATTTAGAAGCAGTATGATGTGTGCTATTTCAGCAGAAGTTGGTCTTCATCCTGTTCAGTCCCTAGTGCCAAGAACAGCTTGCATCCAACACTCTTCTTGTGTTATTAATAGACTACCCTTCAGCCTGAATATTGAAAAAAGAACTCTGTTTCTAGCAGTATGCACGTTCTTCGACAGACTGGACCGTGGGCAGGACTGTCGTCCTGTCGTGCACTAGTTTTTTTTTGTTTGTTTTTTTTGTCCCATGATGCTCTCGTCTGCAAATTCTTAGACTAATGCATATGTATCGGTTTTACATGTCACTTCTTCTAGGAAAGCATGATTTTTAGTGTCAATCCGAGTGCAAGTTCATCTAGTGGTCAAGATGGAGAGATACGGATGGCTTTAATAGTCGTTCAGGATATGACTACAGCTACACTGCAAATTGGCCATACAAGCCTTTCGTTGGCCTCCACTGCGTCAGTAAAAACATTAGTGCAGCAGGTCGCCACATCAGCAAATTATATGAACGGCACGTTCTCCTTACTTTTACAGCCAACAAGTTCGGAAGCTAGTTCTGTAAGTGCAACGTTTTGACAACTTCTACCTAAATTGCTAGGCTTATATCGAAATTTTCATTTTTGTTTGAAGGTTCTGCTGAATGAACGTCTTCATGAGACGCTCGAAGCTGTCGGCTTTGTATGTGATAATGGGCATACAAGAAACAATCTTATCATCGCTAACACCGGTTCTGAACCCCCTAAAAGGGAATCACCCGTCAAACCAGAATTGTCTACATTTTGTTCGAAACGAACCATGGATCGTACCACAGATTCAAAGACAACATTGTCGAATAGAACATGCTCCAAAATAATCACAGATTCTTCTCCAGATGGCGATGTCAGACCGACAGATAGAATTAGCGACATGCATTCTTCCCGCCGAAGAGGTATTCGAAATCACATAGATTTGTCTGATGCTTTTCTGTAAATCAATCTTGATTCATTTTAGGATTCGTGGGTTTAGTGAACCAAGCAATGACATGTTACCTCAACAGTTTAATCCAAACGTTGTTCATGACACCAGAATTCCGTAATGCCATGTACCGTTGGCGTTTTGATGGAACAGAAGACGAACAAGCCAAGTCGATCCCCTTTCAGTTGCAAAGTTTATTTCTCAAGCTGCAAACGACGGACAAGTCATCTATAGGGACGACTAATTTGACAAGGAGTTTCGGTTGGGACTCTAGTGAAGCCTGGCAGCAGCATGACATTCAGGAACTCTGTCGAGTCATGTTTGACGCTCTCGAGCACAAATTCAAAAATACGGAGCAATCAGACCTGATCTCCCGCCTCTACGAAGGCAAAATGATGGACTATGTTCGCTGCTTAGAATGCCGAACAGATAAAGCGCGCGAAGACACTTTCCTCGGTATGTAAAAATTTAATTTGTTAAAAAATCTTGATTATGCCACTCGTGAAGGTTATTTTCCTTAGATATCCCGCTCCCAGTTCGTCCCTTTGGGTCTCAGACGGCATACGCCTCAATTGAAGAGGCATTAAAGGCATTTGTGGCACCTGAAACGCTGGACGGCAATAACCAGTATTGGTGCGAAAAATGCGGGAAAAAGTGTGACGCTCACAAGGGTCTCAAGTTTTCACGTTTCCCCTACTTATTAACTTTACACCTCAAGCGATTCGATTTTGATTATACAACACTTCATCGCATAAAATTGAACGACAAGGTCACCTTCCCAGAATTCCTACATTTAGACTCGCTTCTCGTTGATGATCGAAATAGTGATGCAAACGCTTCTAATAAAGACTCCCAAGATACGGCCATTGAAGACTCAATGTCTGAAGCTAGCGGGTCGTCGCGTGCAAATTCGAGTAACGGAATCGAATCTCAAGTTCGTGTGTATCTTACTTTTTTGTTTTCCCAAACGTTGATTAACACTACATATTTTTTGCCTGTTGCAGGACGACGACGAAGGGATTGATGTGAGAACTGAAGGGTGTACATCGAGCACGTCTTGCGCTTCAGGTGCCAGCGGTGGCGAACAGAATCGAAAGAATCGCGGACAGGGCCAATACAACTACGAATTGTTTTCCATCATGATCCATTCTGGCAGCGCTTCCGGCGGCCACTATTACGCTTATATTAAAGATTTCCCTACACGTGAATGGTATGATTTGAGATATAACTTTATTTTACAGTATCCATATTTAAATCTATGTTTCGCGAATAGGCACTGTTTCAACGACCAGACGGTGTCGAGCATCACCTACGACGATATCAGAAAGACGTACGGTGGTGGACCCTCGCGCAGTGCCGGATATTTTACCAGTGCCTATACTTCTAGTACAAACGCGTATATGCTTATGTACAGACAGGTGAGAATTTTATCCTACCAATTGAAGCTCTTAATTTTGGCAATGCTAAAAAAATTTTCTGATACCAGATTGATAAAGAACGTAACGTGAATTTCATGTCCCCGAGTGAATTTCCCGAGCACCTTCAACAGCTACTCCGACGTATGCAAGAAGAAGAAAAAAGCCAACGGGCGGTCGAGGAACAGGAAAGGAACAGTTGCCGTATTCAGTTATACTGCCATCATCCAAAACGTGGTCGCATTGACCTTCCGTTAAAACTCCACAAAGAAATTACCCTGCGCCAAGCCGTTTCAATCGCATATGAGCAAATTGGCGATCTGTCCGATATTGGCGTCCCGTTGAGCCGCTGTCGGCTAGTCAAGTATAACGAGCATTACGACAATGTAGAGTGCAGCTGGGATAGCCGAATGGACGATACAGTCGACGATATCTTTGACGGAGTTCGATCTTCCTACAAGTTTGACTTGCTCCTAGAAATCGTGCCAGAAGGGCAAACGTTTCAAATTTATGCTCCTGGAAGTCTTATTGCCAAGGTCATTATGGTGGATGTCGATGCAAAAGAACAACTTCATCTGCCAGTTTCCATTCGTATGCCTTTCAGCAGTACGGTTCAAGATCTTAAGCTCAGCATAAAATGTAAGCGCTTGGAAGTCTAACATTTAATCATTCTATGCTTTATTTGAAACTTTTCTTTTTAATTATTAAATTCCAGCTACCATGAATATTACCGAGGATCCCGATCACATCCATCTAGTAACTATCAATTATTCTAACGAGTTACGTAGATTGACGCAAAAAGACCGTAGTTTAAGGAGCGAAGGCTTCCAGAGAGCGGAGAAGGTATACGTTACCGTATTTCCCTCCAGCGACGAGAACGAATTCTTAGCGTCCTGCAAGCCACGCCTGTATGACCTTATCGATCAATACGAAAATGCCTTGACCGTGCGTATGACGCTACCTAAGGCCGATAAAGAGACACTAGATCGCTTGGGTATCGATATAGCTGTTCCTGCAATCCCCACGGCTTCCAATTCTCCAAACGCAGCCAGAACAGCTTCACCCATGGAGTCGTACAGTCCCGAGGATGCGGCTTCGGACGACTCCCTTTCCCATCTGGAGCGTGAACGCGCCCTGTCCGAGGGCGAGGAAGAAGAAGAAGAAAATCGTCGACGTCGTCTAGGAGACATTGACGACTTTGCTGTAAACTCCGCCAACTCCCAAGAATGCTATTCAGAAGGCGAAGAACTTCCTCAGCGTCTTCCTAATTCTACCTCATCTGCCTCAGCCAGTGAAGACAGCAGCTTGAGCTTGACTAATAGTGAACGTACCCTATTAGGTGATCCTCCTGAGATAGGAGAAGAGGATTGCGATGTTGAGATCGGCCTTGCCTCCCGAAGAAGGAACGCTTTAGTTCAAGCGGGGCCTGAATCTGTTGATTCCGTACCGGAGCTGGAACCTGTCAAATATTTTTTCAAGGTATCTGAGATTTTCAGTGTGTGTTTTTGAGCAATTAAAATCAATTCTGTTTTAGGTGATTTCAAACAGGGAAGATGCAGACGAGAAAATCTGCACAGCCATGGTTGACAAACGAATTCCATTGGCAAGTTTCAAATCTGAACTAGAGGTGCTCCTCAACGTTCCCGCCGAGTTTCTCTTACTATACAAGAAGACCCCCACAACGGCATCGACGTTCGGCACAACTGAACGTGAATGGGCTCAACAAAACGAGACGTTGGAAACCCTAGGAGATGACCCACAAATAGCTGTTCGACTTGGTAGGGCACTTAGACCAGGTGAAGTCCGCGGAAAAATTTATCAACTGAAAATCAATGATGGTCCAGAGCGAACACAGTTATTGTTTGAATGGGTGTTGTCATCCGGTATTCAAATCGGAAAAATGAAACGAGACATTTTGGCCGAATTGAAGAGTCGTCACGGTGTTGAAATCCCTCCTGAGAAGTAATAAGTTTTTCTGCATAAGACTGTCCATGTCCACTATATTTACCATAAATGTTTTCGAATGATTTAGATGTGTTTTGCGCAAGAAGCACTGGCGCACACCTTCGACTGTCTATGGGGACGAAAATGAAGTACTGGATACGGAATTGCTGTACATTTTCAAAAATTGGGAAATGTTTTTACAAATATTGGATGTGAATGACCCTCATGACGTTGCGTCCAAATATCGAGGAGCTGAAACTGTCATTTTCACCCGTCGATGGCGACCGAGCACATTTACGTTGGAACCGTTTGTTGACACACCTCTAACCGAATTTAATCGTATTGTACTTGGAAAAATATTGTTTGAAATGAGCGGTTTAAAACCAGATCAGATCGAGATAACTAAGGCACCTGGGACGTTCCCATGCGAAGGGTCCCTTCTAGGAATCCACGACGATATTACATGGGTGCCGTTGCTGACGACTGATTCTGACGACGACGGCTCCTTCAAATACCCTTGCTCTGTGCAGACGGACGGCGATATAGTCTATTGGCGAGAGAAAGGCGAACCGCTCAAGAAGCTGACGGAACAGGAGCGCAGAGAAATTCTCAGCCGAGAGAATACCGATACAAACGTCTCCGGAACTTCCTATCCATCTGTATCCGCTTCACCTCGCAAGGAACGGCCGCTAAGAATCTTTATAGATTCGCCTAAATCCACCAGCGTAAAAGAAACGGTTGAACCCGAGTTGGATTGATCCTACAAAGCTATATATATAAATATATATGAAGTATATACCTCTCGATGATAATTCTATTCAAATGGAGCGTTAGAATTTTTTCATGAGCATCTTTAAAAGGCAATGGATGAAGCATGTGCTGAAAAGCAATTTTCTTTTCTTAACCTTTCCCTTGCTCTATTTCGCTACGCTCTCATTCAACAACAAATCTTCTTCTCAAACACGCAGCCTTATATGGACAAAGTAATAATAAAGGAAAACTATTTGTCACGAGAAATATCGTTTTTCATTATTCTAAAAAACGGAATGTTGCGAAATGTTCATTACCGTTACGTTCAAAACTAAGATAGGTTTCAATACCCTATCGATTCAGAGAGCGTATTATCCTTTTGCTATTTGCGTAACATTATCGGGTCGGCCTAATTAACGCCACCCCACAGCGTCGGTCCTGAGCCCTACATATTACGTGAACCAAGTTCGGGGGTGAACGTGGGGTGAAACGGTCATCATTTTTAAAACGTTTCGACAAAAAAAAAGCTTGGCTACTATGCTGCCATCTGTCGCCTGGAGAGTTTCGTTAACGACATCCCTCTCAACTTCTCGGGCAAGCTTGCAGTCAGCCATTTTGACTGAATTCTTCGATAAATCCGCCTGTGCTTCGTTTCATCAGCTGCACGTTTCTTAATTTGGGTGGAGTTTAAGACTCTTCTAAGGTAATTTTCTTCAATTTTTGTTTCGAGATAATATAGAATTTGGTTTTGTGTTGCACGAAACATGGACATCGTCTATTTAGCAATCAGGCACACGAGCTAAAGGGCCGCCGAGGTTGTCGTGCTGTTGCTTTTTCCCCCACAACGAATTTGCTGTCTTTTAACGGCGCGACGCAACGCTGCATTAAAAGCATATTTTACATTCAAATTGCTTTGGTTTATTTTGACGTAGAATAACTCAGTTGATCTCGTTCTGTATGTCTAATTTCGGGTCATGTTGGCTACCTTTTGCTATGTTCTAACGTGTTCAAGTACCCAACTTTTTCACTTCCAAATTTATCTAAAGCCATTTTTCGTATTTCCTTCTGAACGTAAAGTTTTACAGAGGGGAGCCGGTAAAGGTTTTACGTATATCAATTCAAATTTTATTTTATTTTTGGCTTCATAGGTTGGAGATGTCTGATGGGATTGATAACCACGAAGAGACAAACGATGAGGCTTCATTTGTCATCTTTGCAGAAGGACCAGACGGGATGACTCAAATGGATCAGAATGATGAAAACCAACAGCTTTCTATTGGGGATGATGGCATTACCATTGTGGTCACCCCTGAAAATGAACATCAGGTTTCAGAGTTATTAAGAGCACTCCAGGCATCACAAGGAGGAGAAGATGTCCAAATCTTGACCGAAAGTGGTGAAGAGATTCAGCAATTCAACAAAGCTAAAGAGGAGATAAGTGCTGAGGAAACAGAAATAGTAGAACCACCCAAAAAAAAAAGAGGACGTCCACCTAAACAACAACAGACTCCTGTTACCACTGGTAGTGTCACAGCAACCGAGACAGCCAATAAAAAGGCAAAATTAATCGAACTAGCTTTACAAGAGGCTGATGCCAGTGTTGCAGAAGGGATTTCCAGTTTGAAAAGTTCTCGCTTGAGGGAGAAGGCTGCGAAGCAAGGTGGACTAAAGAAACTTTGGATAAGCAAGGAAGATCTGGAGGAAACTGTGGAACCAGCGGAATCATTTGATCGTGGCGAATTAAAATCCGATGGGGAGAACGAAGTTTATGCATGCGATGAATGCCAAGAGGTATAATAACAAAGGTCTTACGGAGAAAACGTTTAATATAATAACCACCATATTGTCGTAGCTTGAATTTGGATCTATCGAGGAATTAAAAGACCATAGAAAGGAAATACACCCAGCGACATTCCATTGTGATATATGTGGCATTGGATTTGAAGATCAAATTGGATTCTTCGAACATTTGAAGACTCACTACGAAAAACAAGCACCGAAGAAGGGTCGTGGACGACCACGCAAAATACCTGCCCTTCCCTTAACCCCAGTCGCGTCCAGTTCAAAGTTTGTTTCAATGAAACCCAATAATATGATAAAATTGTAATTATTTTTTCCCAAAAACAGAGCACCGGATGAAGCTGTCAATATGACTTGTGATACTTGTCAGAAGGAATTTCGTAATGCGAAGGCCCTGGATTCTCATGTCCGAAACGCGCATCCTGATGCCATAACAAAGGCATATCATTGCGCCCAATGCAACACCAGTTTCCGCTTCAAAGAAGCCATGGAGACGCACATGGAAAACGTTCATGGTGCGGATAGACCAGACGACGGTGCGCTTCCTGAGCCCGGAAAATCAGTTGAGGATAAAGAATTAGATCTTGCAGAGTTCGAAGGAGAAGATATTGGCGAAGAAGCCATGGGAGACGACGAACAGGGTTCCGAAGACGTCGAAGAAGACGACGAATACGATGAAGATGGCAAAGACGAAGTCGACGAAGAAGAACTTCAGGTATACCTCCCTTTCACTGTCGCGTCGTTTCTTGTCTTCATGTACATATTGGACTTAAGGAAAGTGGAATAGCTGATTATGATCCAGCCATTGACGGTCATTGTTGTCAACTGTGTGGAGCAGTCTTCTCGGCAAAGAAACGCCTTATTCAGCACTTAAAGGTCAGATAGTTTTGTGGAGGTGAGGGTAAAATTTGTTTTGCCTAAATGTTTATGTTTATTGCAGGAAGATCACCATATAGGGTTTAAACGAGGACGGCGCCCGAAGTATCCTCCTGTGGAGACCGCCGAAGATGGAACCTTTCCTTGTCCAGTATGCCAAAGGACCTTTACGCACAAAAACTCGTTGGCTTATCATGTGCGTACTCATGCCGGAGAAAGACCTCATCAGTGCGAAATTTGTGGCAAATCTTTCTTTGCCAATGGAGCATTGAAAGTTCATATGCGAGTCCATACCGGTAAATTGGGTCTCAAAAATTTGTTCAAATCACCTCCTTCACTCATGTCAGACTTGTAATTTTTCAATAGGTGCGAGACCTTATAAATGTGACGAGTGTGGTCGGGAGTTTCGCCAGTGGGGTGATCTCAAATATCACTTTACTTCTTTGCATTCTGGTGTGCGACAATATCAATGGTAAATTTCTATTTTCTGATGGAAGCCGATCAGAGATTAAATCCAGCCTTTTACCTTTTCTTCAGCGAGTTTTGTGGCAAGTCATTCGCTCGAAAATATTCATTAATTGTTCATCGGCGTGTACATACAGGCGAACGTAATTACAAATGCGAATTCTGCGGCAAAGGCTTCCGTGCTTCGTCCTACCTTCTCAATCATCGCCGGATTCATACAGGTAATACGAAAAAAAAAAAGCTGAATTGCACAGCATCCTAAATTTGTTTATGAACACCTTTCAGGGGAAAAACCACATCCTTGCCCAGTATGTTTCAAACCGTTTCGAATGCGATCTGACATGAAGCGTCACATGCAGATGCATGCACGTGACGGCTCGGATGTCTCCTTACTACTTGCGTGCGCCGAGCAAGGTATCGACCCCCTTGAAGCAATTACGGCTGATCCGGATGCTTTGGCCGCTTTAAGAGAAAAGACTGCTAATTCTTCCGAAGTAAAAACCGTGGCTCCCCGTGCAAATCGTGGCCGCAAGGTATATAGTATATTACCATGTTTTATATTTAGAATTGCATTTAAACATTCCTTTTTCCACCATAGCAACTGAAAAGCGAAGAGGCGACCGCTGTAGCCACAATTCAAGATGACGAGGAGCATGATGAGGGATCAGTTATGCTGACCATTGTACCAAACGAAGACGGAGAAATGGTGGCTGTGCCCATTCACGTACAGGACGAGAACGAAGAAGACGATGGAACCAAAATGGAAGTCCATATGGATGGCGATGAAAACGCCGATTCGGAGGTCTGATGATTTGTAGGATATCCGATGGTATAGTCAGTTTTTATAAAAAAATTTTTGTCTCTACAGGGGGTTCAGCAACTCCAACTTATTAATGAGGATGAACTTATTCAAGAAACTGACGGCCTAGGTGCGGTGACTATGAGAGACCCGAATACTAATACATTGTATGTCTGGTCCGTGTTCCCCAATTCCCAGAGTAAATGAATCAGTTGATGCAGTGGCAAGCGTCCTAGTATTCTCAGGTGTGTGCGCATGGAATCGCCATACGTTGGGATCTGTCATTTCCTTCCTGATTTCGAAGATTATCATTGCATAGAAAATTTTTGAGCTTCTCCTATTGAACCGTTGCCCCTTGTACAGATGTTGTACCATGACATAGAACAGCAGTGGAAATACAACAGGGAAACAAAACTTGTTTCGTATTTGGTTGTCTTCATCGTCTAAGCGCCAAAGAATACCGACAGGATTGAGTACTGAACTTACTTCATATGAAATGCATTGTTATATGCACACTCATATGGTCTCATTAAAAAAAAATTTTATCTTATTAATCAAGTTTATTTCCTTGGGTTTAAACAAAAATGTAATGCTATTCAATTTTCCAAGAACGAGACGAATTGGGTAAGACTTTGCAATTGATCTTCATTTCGCATCAATGGGATATTTGCAGGTGTCGGTCGTTTAGGTATAATTAACTGGGAGGCCGGATCGCACGTCCATCCTTGTTCTGCTTGTAACTTAGCAAGTAGTTTTTCTGCATCTTCTGGATAGTCTACATAACCAACCAAGTCTGCAAATGTGGTTGAAGTTATGGAAAGATATGCTTTTCCTAAGCCAAGTTAAAGATTTCATAAGAAAACAGAAAACAGAGTTTGATTTAAAATTTTACAAACTACCTATGAGCTGTAGTGATTTTTGTCGAAGATTTTCTTCAAGAGATGTCATGTAAGGTTCAATTGATGGAGGCCATTTGGTGGTCCTAATAAGTCTAAATACTGCATTGTGCTCCTTTAACCATAGTTTCTGACCTACTTCCCAGATTTGACCAAGCAATGGAACTGAGGTTTTCTCTTCATTTGAGATTCGCTTCCACAGAAATTTGGCATTGCACCTGCAACCACAGTAAAATTCATTTTTATTATAGATTATTTAAGAAAATTATCAATGTACTTACAAGTCTAAATTGCACAAGTATATGCTAAGCAACTGGCAATGCAAATCTCCTAATGCCAAGTCATTCGCACCCTATGAGATACGAACGATTAGACGAACGACAGATGATTTCGTAAACAGGGGGTAAATACCTCGAGTTCCTGCTTTTCTAGTTCTTGTGCAGTACTTTCAAATAAAACTATTTTGGACGACATGCCTCTTAGCCACACACAGAGATTTCTTTCAGTTAAAGTAGGTCGGCGATTTTTGAAGCTATTTCAATTAAACAATATTCTAAAGTTTTTATGCCGAATTTGCCTGTGCAATTTATGTGTTTTTGCTTTGACGGCAATGCTTTATCGTCTGTTGTGTTGGGAACATTAAGTAACAAGAAACGACGCTAGGCGACTTGGAATTTTTTGGAGAAACATGAAGGTGAATGATTCCGGCGGGATGTCAGACTAGCCCAATTTAAAGTGTAACCATGTAACGTGATGAAAAATAAATGGTTTTTCAGAAACTAGACTCATCAAAATAAGTATGTAGCTTGTCAGATTCCCCCATTAGTTCCCTTTAATGGCGGTGAAAAGGGGAGTCCAAGTTTGGAAGGAATGATGGCGTTCGTACAAAAGTGTAACAAACTCATTTCGTATTGTAACAAAAAAAAATGTGATTGTATTTTCTCGATTGGTAAATATGGAAAAAAAGAATTCCATCACGTGGCTGATGAATTTTTATTATACTACCTTTTGGGTTCATTTATCCTTGAAAATTGAAGATATAATTATTTGCATAACCTTGAAATGTTAAATTATTGTTTCGCTAATAACTATGACTGACTAGAAAATCTCTCATCATATCAAACGGGGCGGCAAATGTAAAAGGATGAAGGTTTCTTTAGATTTACTTTTATTTTTTTTTTGTTTTTCCCTCGACGTAGTTGGCTTAACGGACGTTAGAGGGTACCAATTGTTTTGAAATTTTTGCCCTTGCCGCCGTTGCCCTTGTTAGGGGGAGTGGTACGAAAATGAACCAATGGGAATTTTTCTAATGCCTGCAGGGCCACACGGCCACATCTCTCCGCTATACAAATGAGTTGGGGGATGCTTAAAGGACGAAGGAAGGCCGAGTTTGGCCAGACACATTCTTGAAGTTCACGTGTGAGGATATACCTCTTTGGCTCCTGCTGAATACGAGTTAGAACCAAATGTTTATTGCTAGCATCTTGTCTGCCAACAGATGAAAATACAGTGAAGCATGTGTCGTTAGTGAGTGTATAGCTTGGGTGTGGTGCGATCTTTATTTTTCACTGTACACGTGTCGTTTACATAAACATGATTCCCATCTGGGATAGTCATTTTTAAACCGGTAAGATCAACATTTCCTATGTCTTCTCATTTTCCCTCGCTGAGAGAATCTTGGTGTGAATGCATTTTTCTGTCCTTGGTCAAAACGCTGGCCGTTCAAGAATATTTTAACGTATCAAAGTCTCCCTTGGGAATCGGGGCTCCGCGTGTCTGTTTCTTTGCATATGGTTCGCGGTTAAAACAAGAACAGAGAACCACAGAAGAGAAAAAGAGTTTATACACTTGTGGATAGAACACAAAGCCCCTTTTTCAAACTTACACACAAGGCTTTAGAAATTCAGACGCTATCCGAGGCAAGCGACACGTTTTCATTTTATGCAAATAGATTTTTTTTTCTTGATTCAAAGTAAAATTTAAATTTTTCATATTTCTCAAGCCTCTTCTGACCACTGACGCAATCAATTCCTTGATGAAAGACGTGGTATAAATAACGACGATGAGTAACTCAGTTCGTAAAGGCTTCCAAGATGTTTGCCAACGGACGTGTTTTATTGATGAGTGTAAATAACGAACTAATAAAAAGTTGCCTAGTCCTTGAGCCAATCGCCCTAAAAGCATAATCTTGGGATTCTTACATGCATTTAAGATATTGGTTTTACGTGTTACCATCAACAATTTTTTGTGGCGTAATAGATTACGTTAGAATTTATCAAGAATTCAAATAGATAAACATTTTTTAAAGACAGCTGTCAGATTAGAGTTTCTTCGTTTCATTAACCTGACGTCAATAGCTGTCGAACATAATCGTTATTTTTGTTTTAAATCGTAGTTCACTTTGGAATTTTTTGCCTGGAGAAAAATGGTGCACCAAAATACGCTGCCTTAGGTACTGAGTAATGTTAATAATAATGTTTCTTCTTAGGAAGAGGCAGTACAACCTTTTTGACATTCGTGAGAAAAATGTGGCAAACCCTATATTTAGAATCATGAGATAATTTTTAACAAGACATATTGGATTTTAATCTCTCCCATTTTCTTCCCATGGGGAGTTTGTCTTTCTGTGAAATATTCTAAAGAGGCTGTTGCCATTTCTTTACCCCAAAACATTCAAAATGCATCAAGTAGTAAAAAAAAACGAACGATCGTCTTGTGTGCCGTAAAACGTTAGAGATAGTGATCCCCTATTCCCCTCTCGCATTTTTTTCAAACGTAGAAAGTCCATTAGTTATCATAGGTTCATAAATCAAGAAAATCATGCACCAATAAAAATGCATCCGTTTGTTGTTGTGTTGTTATGTCGACTAGTGACGCCGTTTTGTATAAAAATTTAAAAACGAACAACTAGGTTAGCCGTATGCGACCCTACGTTAATAGAGACATGATGTTCCAGCTGCAGTGATCATTAAAACGCCCTTGTTCTCATTTTAATAATTATCATCCTTTGTTTCCCAGACGACAACCCTTTCCATTTTGTTCGACCGTGTGTCAAACACGAAAAAGAAGTTTATTAGCCTCATCATGTCTCGATTGGAGTGCATCGCAGTGGAAGCTGACGGAGGCGGCGAGGGACAAGAAGTCGAGGTTGTTCTGATGGAGCCGCGCCCCTTTAGACCTTTCAAATCGAGTGAGGAGTATCTCGTGGCCATGAAAGAAGATTTAGCCGAATGGCTTCATCGTCTCTACTACCCACAACTTAACATTGACTTTGACAACTTTATGGACGTCTTGGAAGATGGTGTCGCTCTCTGCAAGGTATTAACCCATTCGCTTTGCACGGCTCAAATGTCGTGAACCATTTGTTTTTTTGGGTTTGTCGTAAACAGGCGAAAGTGAAGATAATGGTTTCGTTCGTGGTGTGTCTAACCTGAATATTCCTATGAGTTGATAAGAGATGTAACGCTTAGATAGTATTGACATGAAAAAAGCACAATAGAAAAATTCGCGTCGTATGAAACGGTCTGTTGAATTTCGTACTTTCTTGGCGAACAGACAGTGGCTTTAAAAAAATGCCATAGAAGAGAAAGTTTTCGGAAATGCAAAGTTTCCACGCGTGAGGGACAAACAGACAAGTCATTGCGGAAATAATTTTACTTTTTATTCATTCACAAAAGATTGCGTCATTCATGCCTTAAGATTTCTCTTACTATTGCCACGAAGATGAAACAACTAGACACATTACGAAACTTTTTCTTTGACTCGGTCTTTAACCGTGGCTATTTAGCCCGTGCATAATTATTGAGGAAAAACAAAAAAAAAATGGGGCATTTAATGACGTTATTCTTTTGTTTTGTTGATACTTTTTTTCTGCAGCATGCTAACAATGTCAGACGGACAGCGATGGCCTACAAGGAGAAACTGGAGCAGCAAGGCAGCGTCCATCGCCGCCGCAAGTTCAGCACTCACTTGGACATACCCGATCGCGATGTCCTCTTCCGGTCTGAGGTTAGTAGTACCGTTTTATTATGGTTATCAACAAAAAAAGCCTTGCCAATTTTCCTGCATTTTTAAATACGTGAATTGGATGGACGATAGAGCGAATATTATCCGTTGATAATTCCGTCATTGATGCCTTAGTTCATTGACTATTATCAATAATAGCGTGCTGGGCGTGTGTCTCGAATTGTTGTTTAATGTTTCCTTATTTAGCCGTTGATTGGATCTTCGTGTGGGGGGGGTGAACACCTGGAGCCTAGATTTCTTTAGACGGGCATAAAACTTTCCTTTGCACATATCTTGGCACTGTGTGTTTGTATACCGTTTCTTTTAGAGCCATCACGGTTTTCGATCATTATGAGCATTCCACCCACTAGCCGTATGCACACAAGTAGGCCGCTAATGTCGTTCAGCCAACGTGAGTCACGCACAAGAAAGTGGGAAAGATGCCCAATTCCCATATGTCGCGTAGGGTTAAAGAGAATCCGATTTCCCGGATGTATCGGTAACTGCTTACCAGGAAAACAAATTCTTGTTTTGATTGCAAAACACGCGAAAAACTCGACCGATAGTAAAAAAAAAATGTTAATTGGTGAATGGCCGGAAACTTTTTCCGAAACAAGTAAATAAGCGGCCAATATTTTCTCAAGAAAACGACGTGTTTTGCAAGTAAATAAAAATGGGTAGTAAAAAGAAGCGACTGTTTTTTTTTTACGGATGGAAATATTTATTTTAGATACAATCCGTTAGATTTGACTTGGTCTTTCGACAACGCCCCGTTTACTACATCGGTTGTTTGTCCATGTCAAAGATTTAAGTTAGATATGCAACATGATTCGAACCCAACAGCTGAAATGACGAAGAAACGTGTTTTTTTTTTCTTCTCCCCTCCATTCGAATGTTTTTCTTTTTAAACGCGAGACATTTTGGGCGTAGCCTTAAAAAAAAAGAATTCGATTCCAATAGACGATAACTCCAACCAGTTTGGCATTATTTACAAGGTCACATAATATAAATAAACCACGATTTACTTACGCAATTTTTTTTTTATACAGCGTAGATGTTATTCGAATGCATTTAAGTTAACCACATCCGTTAAAAACGAGGTATTCTTTTCAACGCTCGTATTGATGAGGTTTTGCGATTACAATAGCCCGCGCGAAGAATTTACTTTCCCAATGGACATGCAAAGAAAAGGCAATCTGGAATATACGTTTCTTTGTAAAGCGTGTGTAGTAAAAGCGCCATTTTTAAGTGTATGTTATTGCACTTCGTGAGAGTACTCGGCGGTTTGGAAGGGCGGGGGGGGGGGAGGGTAGATCTGGTAGATGACCCGTGCACAATGGAGAAGAACTTGATGTGTTTGCTAACCACACCTCGATATGGTGTCATTTTTTTTTTCATTATCAGGTGAAACCCAAGAGTTTCTTCGCCCGGGACAACGTGCACAACTTTATTCAGTGGTGTCGACTGCTGGGCATTTACGAATGCCTCTTATTCGAAACGGACGATTTGGTGCTACGTAAAAATGAAAAAAGCTTTATCCTTTGCTTACTAGAGGTATAGATAATGAACTAGTTTAAGAAAATAAGAATTAATTTTTAAACATTCAAATTAGGTCGCTCGACGTGGTGCCAATTTCGGTATGCCTGCTCCAGTTTTGGTCCAATTCGAAAAAGAGATCGATCGCGAGATAGCCAAAGAAGGGAACTTGGAAAATGGTAACGAGTACGACGAAGAGGACATGGAGTTAATTGAATATGGACCTCAGGCACAAATAGTTACCAACGATCTACGGAGCCTCGATGAAATGGTAAGTCGATTCTAGCCTATCGTGTAACAGCGTGTCCTTATATGTAGGAATATTTTGTTATCATCCGACTGTTTTTTCGGCGGACATCCGTGAATCCGAGAAGGGTTCTAATGGATTCTTGCCAGGGGAATGCGCTTTATCCGGCAGTAGGGAAAACAAAAAGTCCATCTCGAGTGTCTGTGACGTCTACGTAATGATAGAGCCGAGTCCAAATAAGATTGTGATGTGACCGATGAGCTGGTTGTGTATAGACTTTCGAAACCTTGGTGTAGGCTGTTTTTTGTTTTTGGGAGGAGGACACCATAGAAAGTCGTTGAAACTCACTGCGTGAAACGGTGTGATTTCTCTCAGCGATAGAAAGTATAATATCCAATTGTCCATTTCGATCCCGATAAAAACTTTCAATGTGATTGCACAGTGGGATATACACTTGCGCAACTCATTACTGTTTCTTTTTTGCACTTTGAAAATATTTCTACTGTAACCGAGAAGTATTTTAATTGAGCTCGTTTCTAAAGATACAGTTGATATCTTACAGTTTCGCACCCAAGCATAGCAAACAATCGTCTCGTTCCCACGATCTCCATTCATTCACGAATCTTTACACACGCCCCCCATTTTTTTCATCTCTCCGCTGTTTTTGAAGAGAAATCTACAATGTCCGATGCCACCAACACGAATTATTTCGCCGATTTCCCCTTTGTGTTGGGAGTGGACAGATTCCAGACAGATTGGTCGAGCGTATTGGACAAGAAAGAATTATCCTTCACCTTAGCAATAAGTAGATCTAGTGTTTCATCTTTCACGCTTGAACGCTTTGGTCAGCATTTTTGCCGCATCCCATCGAGGCGCATCGATTTACCCCAGTCGCCGAAGCCTTCGGTCGGCCACACTCGCGTTACATGTAACGGATGAAAAACAAACGAGGGCGGGGGGGGAGCATCCTATAGACTTTTTGGTGGGCACCGTTACTGGAACACGGAGGAAAGCAGGGCGTGAGAGCGCAGCGGCATGGAAAAGATAACCAAGAAAAATACGAAAAAAATCCTTCCAAAGTTTTCTTTTTTCCTGAAATAAACTCTCCGCTATTATTCGTTTTAGTTACCGCAAAAATGTAGAGGATTGCACTTTGGAAAGCAGGAAAAGTCCACGTTTTTTTTAATTATCGATCGTGATTAAAACAGTTGGATGACGGCTACTTGCGTGGCTATCAAAATCCCATTTTAATGCCGACATCCATTCCATATGTTGCATAACGTGAGAGATTGTGTTATTCAAACCATCTAATTCGACAATGAATTTTTTAAAAATCATTTTGAATAAATATGGTATCGCATCAATCTTGTATGATGAAAGGGATACCTGTAGTTCTTGATCGATCCTTTGAATATTTTAGTTTTTGTTCGAACGTTTGATTGACAATTTTATTGAATTCCACTCCATCTTGCCATATATGGGATAACAATTTATCCGGTTTCGATGTGGCAGATTATTCCAAGCCGATTGCGATAGTGCGGGAGGGTTATGGACACCAACAATAATGAAGTAATATTTTTCGTTTTCTTTTGCCAAAGAATGAGTTCAACCAAAATTCCCTCATGTTAGATGTCAAAATCGTTAAAACGACCTACCTGCAGGGTTTTTGTTATATTCACGACCGTGAAAGTTTCTCTTTTCGGCTTTTATAATGAAATAATCGTAACGATGCCATTTAAAGAATTTTTATTGTTTTTTTTTTGCCATCTCTAAAAAAAAATCTTAACTAATTCGACCTTCAAAACGTGTCGGCTGGGCATTTTTCGGTCGACAGGTACTTGGAAGTTGCCACAGTGTACACGTCGACCGATTCTTCCTTGCAAAAAAGTGGGACAAGGTCCAGATACTTTAAACCTATTATGTTTTTAAAGTTCCTTTTCAAATATCAAACGGATTTGAAGGTTCGATTGTACATGTCCACCACACAAGTAGCCGCTAAATCCTTGACACCAATGATATTCCTTTTTTTTTTTTTTTTTGCCCTCTTCACGCGTGCCACATTTGACCTGCCCCGCAGTCTCAATGCATTGTCACAAAAGTTGGGGTAACATCTTTGTTGTCGGTGTAACAGCGCGTGAAATACTTTTATGATTTTTTCCATATAACGTTCAAAGAATCGCGTGAACAAACAGAACGTACACCCATTGTTCTTTGCTGCCTTTTTTTCTCCCGACCTGAATTTTTTTGTTCGTCTTTAACGAACTGTCGTTTATCTTTATATTTCGGAAGCACCACCTGCCATTCTTTCTGCAACGAGATATAAAAAAAAATATTTTAGCTAACCAAAGAATAGCTGCCACATGATGTTAAAAACTTTGATTCATTGATGTGCATTTCGTGAGAATTTTCGCTGCATTTTGTGATAGATATATTGCGTGAGACTAGTTTTTAAAACATCTCTCTTGTCTGCTGTACGAATAGTTGGGGATCTATTGATATTTTCACGTACTCCAAAGTCACGCGGAATTGGATCTGAGCTCAGCTGAGGACACACTAGATTGAACTCAATGTCGAAACAATCGTTCTCCTCCAAAATGCCACCGGCAATTCCTTAAATGGATATGATTTTTTTCAGGGGTCTCTCACGCACGCAAAGGGAAGACCTTGAACTGAGTTTCACATCGTCCGCGAGTTCGATGGTTTCTATGCACGTGTAAAATAAACGCCACGTACTTGCCAAGAATTGTCGTGATGCAAAAACGAGTTGTCAATTCATGCAAGTTTAATATATTAATGCGGTTTTGTCTAGCGGTTGACACGCCAACAATGAAATTTATCGCTTGTCTTTTTTTTTTCGTTCGCTTCCCGCCAGACTTATCGCTGATTACATTATAATGTCGCATTTTATTATTGCTATTATTCCAGGTACGAGATCTCGTGGAAAACTGTTCGTGCCCGACGCAGTTTCCCATGATTCGTGTCTCAGAGGGCAAGTACCGGATCGGTGACACGAAAATGCTCATTTTTGTCAGAGTAAGTTATTTACACTTTATATTCTCTTTCTATCTGATATTCACGCGTTCGCTTCGTCTCGCTAGTTTTTTTTATTATTTATACAATGAAATGATAAAATTGTGTAGTAAAAACCGGTGGTAATAAGTCTATATAAGGCGTACGCATGTCTGCGCATAATAAAATGATAGGGTTGACGTTTGCCTCGGGTAGGGTAACCAATTATGTCCAAAACATGGCCTCCTGTTTCCATACATTCCAACTTCTTCGTTTTTTACCTTAAACGTAAAAACAAGAATAGGTACTGACGTTTGTTTAGCTACTTACAAGTAGCAACAGAGAAGTGAAACAAAGTAACAAAATACATATTTATGAGTAGCCAAGTCTTTAGGTTTTCCTTAAGTATTCCAATGGGTTCTTACGTATTCAATGGCTGTCGTCATTGTTTTCCCATTTACTAAAATGAACTCTGATTGATCATTGTTTCGCATTTTAAAATGCATCTTTTGAATTTTCTTTTAAATCAAAACAGGTTCTACGCAATCACGTCATGGTCCGTGTCGGAGGGGGCTGGGTAAGAGCTTTTTCCTTTTGGTCATCTGATTTTAAATAAAAAAGAAACACTTCGGCATCGGTTTCCTTAAATGTTTTTTCTTTTCTTGTAGGACACACTATCGCACTATTTAGAAAAGCACGATCCATGCCGCTGCCGAGCAGGTAGGAAGAAATTTTAAATTGCCCGTCTCCTGGTGAAGGTTATAATCGCTTGTTTAGAATCTCGATATTGGCTTATGTAACTGCT
Source organism: Daphnia carinata (assembly GCF_022539665.2). Classification (NCBI taxonomy): domain Eukaryota; kingdom Metazoa; phylum Arthropoda; class Branchiopoda; order Diplostraca; family Daphniidae; genus Daphnia; species Daphnia carinata. The sequence goes on from NC_081331.1 coordinate 2,389,632, forward strand.
TTTTCCCTTCCAAAAACGGGCGATTCATTATCGTCAATATAGTACAAGGTGTTTTTGAAAGAATTCGAGGGTGATGACTTGCGGAAGGTATACAAAGAACACTCGAAATCTTTGAAATGACTCATCCGAGCCTTATACAGAAACCTTAACCTCGCAGTGAAAAATACGGGAAAAGAAAAAATTTTGTGCGCGAAAGATTCCATATATAGGACATCCTGAAATCGAACGCGTACCATGAGGAAGGTAACGAAGCTGAAAGCTATTAAAGCCAAATCTTTAGAGGCCTATAAGACAGTGGGGGGAAAAAGAAACCTCCTTTTAGGAGATGTAATCAGCATCTAGGCTATACCGACCGGGCTTTCTTTACATGGAACAACAGTAGACCGTGGAGATTTCTTTGGCTAAAAACTCATTGGTATTCTATGACATCATTGCAGACGGTGAACACAAGATTCTTTTTTTTTATCCGTAATCGGAGTCTTGTGTCTATGCGGGTTTCTTTTTTGTGATTGCATTTTTCAAAAACGAATCAGAGACATCTATTTTACATGTACGAGTGCGGGGTTGAATAAGGAAAGTTAGCCGTCGAACTGGTCAAGGTAAACGGGATGCAATGGCGAATGCAAGGCCAGCAACAGATCACGATGAGATTTGAAATAGACAAAGGGAGACAATGTTTACAGGCGCGTGCAAAAGAATGGCGACCCAACGACGTGTTATGGATATGCCCAGCGCGGAATTGTGTTTCGCAAGGTTATATTCTGTGAACGTCATGGAATTGTTTCTCAAATTTCTATTTTTAAATGTTTCTATTTCCCTATAAAGACGAAAAAAATTGTATCCTGGATTGCCTTTTTCGTTTCGTAAATGACAACAAAACATTTATATCAGTCTGATGATAATCACGGCTGAAAAAAACAAACAAAAGTGCCACAAGATAGCCCGGATCCGAACTTTTCGCCATTTCAATTGATAGTCATTAAACGGGGGAATTTTGACGAATAGTTTGCTCCACGTCAGAAAACATTTCTTTTTTGAAGAATCATATGTTACCTTTTATGGTTCTACAATGCCATTCGTTTTGTTTTTATCATGTGAACGCACGATGTCTCCTAAAATCAAAATTATCAGTTGCCAAAAGCTTTAATTTCAGCTTAACTGCAATGCGGCAATCGAGAGAAATTTTTCTTGTTACTGAAAAAGATTGACAACGAACTTTCAAGAGCTTTCGCATGTTGCACGCGAATAAAAGGGTACATGTTTTTTTCATTTACAAACGGGCACGAGAATCGTACACGCAATAATTTTGTTTTACAACTCCTAGCAACGCTACTAATAAAAATAGTTTCGCTTTTTAGCATATGGATTTGGATCAATTCCAATACCACTTTATTTCCTATTTACGTTTACATAACAAAAATGTACATCTTTCTAATGTAGGTCATCGAACACCGATCACGTCCAAGTTAAGCGTCAGTCAAAATTCCCGCGGTAATACGCAAATGGAAGTCAGCTACGAACGGGGAACATCACCACCCAATTCCCGTCGGTCTTCTGGGGCGTCCGTTACTGGCACAACTCTGTCACGCAAAAATTCCATGACCGGAACGTCGATTTTGCCATACTCGTCATGCGATTCTTCAGCTGAAGTTTCCCCGAATCGGTTCCATGCTCGCCACAGAAGTCCGTCTCCCTCAATCAGGTACAAAAATATTGTTTTTCCCTTTAAAGTTCAATCAAACAACTCGAAACATTTCTTTGAAAGTAAATTTTCAAGTCCAAAAATAAATTTCCATTTCTAATGTCAATGTTTTCACATCAAGGCATTACTCTTCTGGAACTTTGGGAAGTAGTCCAATTTTCCAGAGGTCGGGGTCTGCTCGCTACAGTGTCAATAATTCATGCAATTACGGTCAGCTGGCTTATCAGCAGGAGAATAATAAAGTTATACCGACTTCGCAAGGGAATGCAGACTCTGTCGAGTCTGACGAATGTTTGCCCAGTAAAAGTAAGTACATCAGTTGTTTCTTTCGTAACAATTAACTTTAAAGCAACTCACAATTCCTTTTTTTCCCCAAAGAGTCAAATGATCTTGTCACGTATTTGGTACTTACAAATTGCTTAATGACTTAAGTAGGGCATACTCCTTCACCTTTACCAACTTTCTCAAAAGCCATAAAACAAATAATCTTCTCTTTATATACGCAATTGCGTCGTTTAAGGTCGTTCATGGGGACGTCGTAGCAATAAAAAGTACTTATCGCATTTGTTAACTCGAGGTCAACATTGCGAACGCATTTTTTTTTTTGTTGCTGCAATATTTTATCACAGTATGTCTATCTTTATCGGTAACCTTTTAGTCCATGCCCGCAATATTTTGAAACTGTTCTTGACATGAATTTTTGATTTACAGAAATTTTAAAACGATTGTTTTTGTATTTTTAACAGGAATTTGGAGCCCTGGTTACCGACGATCGCCTAGTGTGGGCAATACTCAACAACCAAAGCTATCTCGTCAACAGGATGATCATTTCGGGAGTAAAAGTAACCGAACGAAAACCAGCTCGATCAATAATACTGATAGTAGCTCAGAAATATCCGATGAAGGCTATAGAACTGGAATTGGTGCGGGTGATGTCAAAAGCGAAGAATTGGATGAACGACCAGATTCAAGTTGCACTCAAGTGTCGCAGTCCAGCTCCTTGGAATCGGGCGTGTCCTCTGCTGGACCCTTGGATGATACCGATCCAGTCGGTAATAACTATAAACAGGAAAAACTGGAAAACAAGTACAATTATAGCAAGATCCCCCTTTTGGGAAGTCTACGCAATATGGGCAAAAGAGCCAATTCCCAGTATTCGACAGATTCGGTCAGCTCGTCAAGAAAATCCTCGCTCGATTCAGAATATCGTTTGCCACTTCAGAGCAATAGTACCAGCACATCGCCTACTTTAACAAATTTGGGCTTCCGGCGTGAAGCATTTGGTAGACATTCTCTACGCACACGATCAGCCACCAACGATGGTGACAAGTTAACTGTCAGAAACAATATCAGCATTGGAGATCCTGTACCGAAAAATACATTCACATGGAGCGGAAGGAACAGACGACAGCGTCCAAGCATACAAACGGAAGCAACATTTATTGGGAATAGGAATCCGGTTCCTGGATCGAGCTATCGATCTCGGTCGGTCAACAGTGCGGCGTCGCGTGAACATTCTCGAGCTTCTTCCACATCACCGAGTAGCCGAAGACGAAACATCTTTGTCGCTTCATCGGGATATGGAGCTCCTACCTCACCAGAAATAAAACCAATTCCAAATTTGAAACCACAGAAAGCGAGTCAATCAAAACAGCAACCCAATTTGCCACTGCAATCGGATCCATCTAAAATATCGCCTCTTTTACGCAACATGCTAAAAGATGTCGAACTCGACAATGACGCATCGATATTAAAGAAAATGGAGGAAATTGTCAACCAGTACAAAGCACGAGTTGAAAGTATTCTTGCTGCGGAAGGCAAGACGTTGAATGAAGATTACACGGCCAATGTCACTCCGCCGGCTTCCAACAAGATCAATGAACATCAACAAGAAGACACAACACAAAGGCAAGTGAAGAATGGGACTTCAAAGTTAACCAGACGTAATTCGCTAGATTCGAGCCTGTCACATTTACCAGCCCGCATGTTCGTTTCTCCAAGAAAAGATGTAGTATCGCAATCTCCTTCAAAAATCCCTATGCCGAGATTTTATCGTCCGAAAGAAGACATGAGGAATCCTTGTTTGGTATAGTTATTTCTTATATTTTAAACTGATTTATTTTACTAATTGTGGGTTATGAATAAGAACCTTAATCTCTTTCATTAATTTAATTGGTAATTATTAATCTAGAATGGTAAGTAACGTTTTATTGTGGCAAGGAAACCCTTTCACTTTAGGAAAATCTTTTGAGCTACGTCACATTATCAAGCAAGAATTGTGGGCTGGGATACATGACCGAACATGATTTTAAACGGAACCTTATAGTAAATACTGGTGAAAATATTCTATAGTAAAAATATTATGTAAAAACATTTAATCGGGAATGGTTTCAAGCTCAAAGAATTTCTTCCCTATAACCCTGTGCAATATTATTTCTAATGGCAATTCGTTGTGATCATGCTAGTTAACAAATACTAAAATTGCTAATAGCTTTTTGTGAAATTTTAGCAATGGCATATTGAATTTCAGTGAAAATTCCAAGCGTGCTGTTATACAATCAAACTTTATGTAATGTTACTTAAAACTTTAACAAGGGAGGTGTTAGAAACGGGATCGGTTCAACAAATTTGTTGTCCATCCTTTCAGTTATTTTTTATTACTATGAAATTTTGCTGATACAAGCAAAACTCATTTTTCTTTATTTTCAAACCTTTGTACTGTGAGATTGGAAAATAAACATGCTTCGAGTTATTTCGTTGATCATGTTCCAAGAAAACATATTTTCCATGCTAACTGAGATTGCAGTCATGAGTCACGAGACATATGACCCAAGCGACACTTACGTGGGCGCTGACTTCTATGCAAACGTAACGTGATTACGACACGTGAAACAGAATACTGCTGAAGATCTTGACGAGAAATCAATTCGCAAGTTAGTCACTTACGCGCCATGCGCTCTTTGCCTCTAACCATTTTGGTCCAACCTTTTTTTACAAACCATTGCGTACTGAGCGCCATCTCTTACGCAAAAGAAATAGCAGAATTGTTTTTTCTAAAATGTGTTGAACCACAGGGCTGTCAAACAAGAAGTGGAACTAAATTGATAAATTACATATCTTCACGGCTGTTTTTCGTCGGAGCTAAATGGAGGTAAGACAATACAGGTTATCCACGTGCATCTGACGAGAAAAGACGATCCGACATTTAGTAATAACTTGTTATACCGAGAATCTCACGTTCCCTTGTCCTGTCACTACCTCCTACTTTGAGATGAATGGTACCATTTTCTCTACCATGAAGTATTCCATTTTTAGTTTCCTTTTGCCTTATAATCCTATTTATCAAACTTTTCTTTTTGTATAGCAGTACTTTTACCTCCATGTTTACTCTAGATCGTCAACATTGGCCAACCAAATCGGTTGGTTAATAATGACGTAGGCGAAACATTGGAAAGCGATGGAACGAGAACGATCTCTTCTCCATCCGTGACCATGCTGTCATCATTAATCAAAGTACGTCGATTAACAAGATCTCGATCTCGTTTTTTCAAATTTTTTCTGTCTTAATTGAATTTCGGTCCTGGGGATGAGCCAACGTGGCTTATGAATAGTACATAGGTTGATCTCAAACATACGGCAATTAATGTCGAGTGTTATATTATATTATGTTATTATTATATTTTTTGCTGATATCAAACGTAGTTCTGCGGCTCGCAGTTTACTGTTCCTATACGATTTGAATTTCAGTAAAAGCATTCTGTTAAGCACATAAATTCGTAACGGACATACGCAAATATTACTTACGGTAGTAACTAAATTAGAGATGGTATGGTTTCCATTTACAAATGTGCCACAACGTATGAGACTTGGAAGTCATCCTCAAAAGCTAATTCCACCATCCCCCCCCCTCCCCTCCAGATAATATGTAAGAGGGGATGTTATTGTCTTTTCGATTGGTTCCGGGACTTCTCTACCTCTCCGTCACTTAATGCCGACCGCATGCCATCTTAGCTGAGAGCTTCGTAAACGTTTGCTAACGTTCTCCTAAGACGCGCCTGGCCATCGTTGCATTTGCGTGGGCTCGCTCTCGTTGCACGACGTTCTAGTCTCAAACTAAAAAACTAAAAATTCATGTAAAAATTCAATGAAAAGGTCGGATCCACCGTCATCAGCAACTGCGAAAACACCTATTCCTAAGATTGAGGAAGATGTTATTCTCGTACCTGCAGAAACTTCCAGGCCTGTGGCAGATGTAACTTCTAGTCCCGTAACTGGGGAAACACTGAAAAAACTGCTTTCTCCGTATCCGATGAAACTGCTCCCCTAAGTGCCCGATGAAGCTGTTATCCCCGTACCCGACAAACCGCTAGCCCCATGACTGAGCAGGGTGCCATTCCTACAATGGAGATGGACAATGACGATTCAAAAGAGCTGCAACTAGTCCCAGATCCAGAAGATCCGGCATTTAATGAGTTACGTCAACTTTTAGACGACCCTCATCCGATATTTAGAAAAATGCATGGAGATGCTCAATGCTGCATGCAGCGTTCCTGTTTTCTTCCTCCAGGTATTAAAAAAAAACGCTTAATGTCTTTTACTGTTTGTGGTTTCTAATTTCTGGTATTATTTAAAATCCATTGGTTGTGGAATTTACGTATTTCATGAAAGAATGTGATATGGACTCTACTGGCTTCTTAGGTGGTATCTGCCTCGTTATGCTCGCAGCACTCATGATAATTCGAAAGTAAATTTTCTCATTCATTTTCGATTGTATCTTATTAATAAATTGTTTTTGTCCCACTCGATTTTTAGGGTTACGAGTGTCAACCTCACTCGCTATTTGATCGCTTTTGCCATGATGATGGGTGTGACGTTGGTTGTTTTACATTCTGTAGTGCATACGTTTGCTAGGACTTGTATTACTACTGTACTAAGATAAGCTATTCTCGAGAAACCTTGGATCTATCGGATGCTGTAAGTTGATGATGGCTTAATCAACGAATCATTATTGATTCTATGGTTGTTGGAAGTGGTAATTTGATCGTGATCGTCAACGGAATTATCCTGTGCGTTCTTTGCTTCTTCAAATCTATACCGAAGTCCTTTTGAAATGGAACTTAATTAATGTCAATTCTTGCCTTCTTCGCCTTTTGGCCAACCTAATCGGTTGGTTAATAATAATGTAGGTGATGAGCCAAGTCTCCTTATTAATAGCATATGGGTTGACCTCAAACATATGAAAATTGGTTTGTATTGTTTATATATTTCGTTGTCATCAAGCAGATAAAGCTGGCTCAAAGGTCGTCCCAAAAGGAGCTAGAAATGGAAAACAAAAACAATTATGTAAGTATTCTAAGGTGTTTTTGTTCGCCATTATAATTACCCTTTGCCAGACGTCCCGGATGTTCAACATCAACAATTAAGTAATTTCAGACGGTCACGAGTTGAATAACAAACTTACACCCGCCCTGTCATTTGCCATATAATATACCGATGTGTTTTGCAACAGGGAAGTTTCTAATCAGCTTTTGACGAGAAATTAAAAGTGTCCAAAAGGGCGTGATCTTAATTGGCTAAATGTGAGGAAGACACTTTCTAATGTTTTTATTCAACTGTTTCGTGACAACAAAAAACTCGATACACATGAAATGAAAATGCATGACTTTTTCTTGCAAAAAACTGGTGACAAACAACGGGAAACGAGAGAAGGCAGCAATTTAAGCTTGCTTAAATTCTATTTCAAAACAATCTTGTTGTAGTTTTCAAAAAGTAAAGAACGTATAGGACAACTCCGTTGGAAATAACGATCACAATACCACATGCGACCATTAATGAATCAACTATGAGTCGCTGATTAAACCATCGGCAACTTGCGTCAGTCGATATATTCCCGGTTTCGCTGATCTTAATACAGGAGTCATACAAGTTCCCGCAAAGGTAGATGCTCAACGAATGTAACGTAACCATTGTCGCACCCAACCCTATCGCGAAAGTGGTCAAATAGCAAGCGAAATCAATACTCCTGACCCTACAAATTGAAGGCAAAAAAATCGACTTTATTAAGATACAATCGAAAATAATGGAGAAAATTACTTTTCGAATTTCATGAATGCAAGCATAAGGAGGTAGATACCGGCTAACATGCCAAAAAGGTCCATATCTACACCTTTTGGCGAAACAAGTATGGCCCACAACTGAAGGATTAAAAGTAACATCAGATATAAGAAACTATAGACAGTAAAACGCTTAAATTTATACCTGGAGAAAGAAGAGAAGCACGCCCAATATACCATTGGTCATCCCAGTGAATCTTAGTGTTCCCGAACCGAAGTCGTTTAAGAGTTGGCCCAGCTCCTTGAATGACTGATCTTCCGAATCTGGGACAAGCTCTGGATCTTCTGGTTTGTCACTGTCCATTTCAGTCATGGGGATAGAAGTTTCTTCGATTTCGAGGGTGCCAGTTTCCTCAGTCATGGGGATAGAAGTTTCTCCTTGTACTGGTGTAGCAATTTCCTCAGTTATGATAATGGCAGTTTCCCCAGTTGCAGGAGTAGAACTTTCTGCAGTAATGGGAATAGCAGTTTCGCTACTTTTAGGAATTGGTGTTTTCTCAGTTGTTGCTGATGATGATAAATCCGACATTTTAATTTTATTATTGTTATTATCTTTGAATTTTTCGTTTTTTGTCTGATACTAGATGGTCGTGCAACAAGACTGAGCACACGCAAGTGTAATGATGAGCAGGCGCGTCATAGGCGAACGTTAGCCAACGTTTACGAAGCTCTCAGTTAAGATGGCATGCGGTCAGCATCTACGGGTGGAGAGGTAGGGAAGTCCCGGAGCCAATCGAAAAGGCAATAATGTCTCCTCCCACATATGATCTGGGGAGTGGAATTAGCTTTTGAGGATGAGCATATGACTTCAAGCTATACTTCAAGTATCGCACTTTGTGACACAGTTGGAAATGGAAGCTATGTCATCTCAGATTTAGTTATTGCACTATGTAAGCTTTCAGTGTGGTCGTTACGAATTTATTTGCTTAACAGAATGTGCTTTTACTTAAATTCAAATCCCACAGGAGTAGTAGACTGCGAAACGATTTTTCATTTGGAAGCATTTGCAACGCCATCTATGTAAGGAGTAACAAATCATAACAAAAACTTCCCCGCCCTTTATGAAATCAAAATGGAGGCATTCACGTGAAGAAAAGTTAGAACTCTTGAAATATGTAAGGGGTTGAAATAGAATTTTATTCATCGTGACTACTCGAGAACAGGTAAATATACTGGCTAAACTTTAAAGAACAACCACGTTTCAACCGTCTCATGTTTAGTCTGCTAGTGCAAACCACGTTTACAGCGAAGAATGAAGTGCAGTTTTGCATTGTGATTGTCAACAGCTTCAAAGTGTAATGCTAAAAAGACCTTTCATATTGAAAGCAGATAGTCCATTTTGGTAATTATGGTTTCATTGATTTAACAGCTTAGAGGGTAACTCATGATGGGAAATCTAAAAAATCAATGCATTGTAATATATAGTATCTTATAGAACAAACTTTACTTCTTACACTTTCTAGTGAAATAGATAAACATGCTGATGCACGATTTACCATAAATATGTGTTACCAGCACTTTCAGTTGCTAATTTGATGCTTTCGGATTAAGCTGTCATAGTACTTGCATTTTTCGTTGTGCTTCAATCTGTCACTGTACATTTTCTAAAAAGGAGCATGTTGTTACACAGTAGGAATTCTTATCTTTAGTCATAGAGAAACAAGAAGAAACCATATAATTAAACAAGAAGAATATATAGATAAGACAATAGATAAGATAAAATTTAAATGTTTTATTTCTTACTTAAAAAGGGAAACAGGAAGAGAAAGCTGAAAAAGAGCTTATATTGTCAATCGATTTCCGCCCCTTGGACTTGCGCACCGGTATCATACTCCTGCAAGCACGTTCGTATCCATGTAGACGGCCAACTGGAGTTCTTGATGATTGCTGAACAGATCGGTAAGCTTTCGTTTTCTCTCTTCACCCTCTTACACTATTTGGCAGTGCGAATACCGTTTTTAAGAGCATAAATGGCTCTTAGTCAACAATAGGTATTGAAATCGTTACAGAATTCCTTTCTTGTCCAATAGAGGCGCCATGGCTACAGTTGATATCGACCCGTTTCGGAGCTGAAACAAGTTCAATAAAGTCGCCAAGAAAGACCCCACCCGTCTTCACTGTGAAAAGCCTGTGAAAGAAGAAAATTTCAGTGGCTACTCTTGCTTTAAAAATTGGTACGTATCAAGTTATTCTCAAATTTAGTTCTTAATATTAGGATAACTACTGTAATCTTCTGCGGAGATTTCTAAATATGTTATTTTTATGACCCAATTAACTTTATGGTACAGCTCTATATAATTTTAGAAACCACTCTAGTATAACTTTACCAGTTTCAAAAGACAGTTGATCGCTCTGATATGATATTATTCCATTAGGAGCCGAGGGCACTAAAATTCTTTTAATAATAATGAAATGGATCTTGTATTTCGTCGTAGCTTTCGTGATAGTTGAGCATGCGCTGTGCTTTCATCGAGTTAGTTGATTGTTTTTATTCGTCAGCTGGTGTTTGTTAAAGGCGCAGCTGGTAGTTTCTTTTCTACTTCTTTTACGTCTACCTCGAACCAGCGTTTCTACACATCGCGAGCTCTTACCGGAGGTGACTATTCAGATAGCCCCTTGATCCATTCATCGCATCTTGATGCGTGACGAGTATCCTCTTAAGTCTTCCATCTATGCACACTCGTTAATGCCCTCCCCACTCGAAAAATATGAAAGAAGTGCTAGTCATACGATAAAGAACTTTACGAAGCCACGAAAAGTCCCATACGAGCTCTAGTGCTTCTGCGCACTAAGAAAAACAAGCGGATTTGGGGGGGGGGGGGTGGATCTTACCCACATTAACTGCTCACCTGTACAAGTCAACTCTGAAAAACAGAAAATTCACGTCGCAGTTTGTCACAGATTAATTGACCGATTGGCTAGTTCAGTCACCACAATAGTCATCATTATGTGTAGCCGAAACGGCCTTTTTTTTTTTTATTATTGGCGATTATTTGTTGACACTCCCGTCGTCCTGGTCATGCGCGTAAAGTGTGAATTTTTTCCCCCCCTTTTCGATTGCAATTCAACGGACCGTAAACGATTGGATTGGTCCTGGTTATTTTTATGTATTTATGGCTGAAAAAAGCTGAAGATTTCTGGGGAATGTGCATGTGTGCGTACCGCCATATTACTCGACTCATTCAATCACGGAGACGTTTTTTGCTTTCTCGTAACCTGGCTTCTGCTTTTATGGGCAATTTGAGTCCAGGTGGAGGTTGAACGTCGGCTGAATTCGTTCCGCGTGAAAACGTCATCGACAAGGGTCGGCAAAGACGTCGGGCGGTGCCGTGAAGCGCAGGTGAGATTTCGCTCCAACTTTCTCACGCCTCATCAAAGAGGCAAAAACCGGCGAATTTCTGCTTCGTTTTTTTGCTTTTCTCCTTTACTATGTTCACTAGTTTCTTCCGTGAAAAGAGAGTATGGGGAGTAGGGAGGAAGGCCTTGTATGTCGTAAGAATTAGCACCGCCATGTATAATCGCTGTGCTGGCGTCGCCCGTATAATTATTCGCTCGCGCCTAATCCCCACTAGCCTAGCGTAATACTTCGTTGTTTTTTTTTTAGAGCTAAAACAGGCAAGAAAATGCAAGAGATTTTTTATTTTAAAGAGGGGGGGTTCGTGTGACTCGCAATTCTAAACAGGCATACATTTCCAAGTTGAACTGATGACCTGTTGTAGTGTAGATAGATAACGACGCTCTTATTTGTCCATTAAAAAACGTTCCAAATTGCTTCGCTGAACATCAAAGCTGTTTCACGCCTCGAGGACAACAGCGCACCGTGAAACCATCCCAGATCATGTTGCATTATCTATTCCCTTGTTCTTGTTTAATATCTCCGTATTTTTTGTTTTTTAGCAAGCCGTGTTACAAGTCCGGTTTCTCTCTGTTCAGCCTCTGGGGGTCAAATGAATATGCATTGTATATGTCAATGTTTGAGCGGGGCGTACATAACGAGTGTGTACAATAATATTTAAATTCCACGGTTCTAATGACACGCGGGCGGAACACTCCTGTCAACTACACGGGAAATTTTTGCCCCGCGATGAATACGATGATTATGTTGTTGTTGTTTTTACCAGCCGTTCCCTACACCCTTCTGGGTTTCTTCTTTTGGAAGATGATTACGTATGGCGTCATCCTTTGCTCATCAAAAAGGAGTCACCACGTCGTGATTGAACACACTGAATTGGTTTCCTTGAGTCTAAGATCACCGTGAAATGGCGATCCATATTCTTTTGGTTTACCCAATGACGTGGCTTTGACGCAAGGAGCCACGTGAAGTGAACTTTGATTGGCTAAGACTTGTTGTTGTTTGGAAACGCTGACCCGAATGAACCCCATCATGACCCCCCAAGAATTGCGCCGGAAACTGATGGATGAAAAGGAAAATCACGACAGTGATCCCTCTTTTTCTTTTTTTTTTTCCCCTTTCTTCCTTTTTATGTGCAGATTTGCTCCGGCACGTTTGCCAGAGACACTTCCTCGTTTACTTTTGAAAATGTGTTTTTTTATTTTTCCATTGGGGAAGGTCACACGCACAAAATAGCGAAACTTGGGTTGGAGATGACCAAATCGGGATCGAAGTTGAATGCCTATGTTTTTATGTTATTGTTGTGTTTTTCCCTTTACATCGCTTTGTTTTCGAAAAAGACGTAAAATGGGTAGGCAAATCTATTATTAATCAGACCGAACATACTACAGTCCTTATGTTTGCCGAAGATGATAATCATGCCGCGTTATGCGAAGACTTTCGCCGACAATTTTTCTTCCCCGCCATTTTGTATAATTTGCTGGAAATTATTGTACACAAAGCAACCGTAAAGAAAACCTTTTTATCGTGTCGTGACGACTACCTAAAAGGAATAACGCAGTTGGTGTTGCGTTAGATTTGGTTCAAAGCGTTTCCTTTGTTTACTTACATCAAACGTTTGTATTTCTATAAAAGAAAACGACAATTGGCCTTACAGTGTAATGACTACCTGATTGAATAAGTGGGAAAACAATCGAGTTGAACTGTGATTGATGTTTCATTCAGGTCAGAGGTGGGAAGAGCAAATTGACGCCAACGTTCAAGCTGCATCAACAAGCATAACGCAAAAAAAAAAAAGAAGCTTACGTGCAAGAAAAAAGACAATGTCTTTCAGACGTCAGTACAAACAAGCTGGAACGGGTGAAACATCATCGCGATGGGCGTGGCCACCGGGAGTAGGAGGCGGCGGAGTTGGTGCGGCTGGCGGGCCCCGAGGCGGTAGTTTGAGCGCGCTGGACCTGCTGGATCGCTCAGCCGATGAGCCAGACGCTGGCTGGCCGCAGACGGAAGCGGAGCTGGCCAAGTTGTATCAGTCGACCATCATGGAACAACAACTGCGGCACTTGGAGCCGCTCCGCGAAGACTTGGCCGATTGGCTCAACAAAATCCTCGGTGAGTTCAACCATCCATACAACATCATCACTTTTTCTTTTCTTCTCTATCTCTCCTTCCGTTTCTTCTTATCGTCCAAGACCCATTGTCGTTTGCTACATGTGTACATACTTTAGATACGCGGCAGCGTGACTTGAAAGTTCTTGAAGGCTCACGGTCGTTGCGCATATAAAAGAGCCAAAGATAGGGATCCTTTTGCGTGCTAGTCTTAAGTCAGCGGGCGGCTATTTTCCCCTTTTTTTTTTTTTTTGTTGAATTTCATTTCAGATGGCAGTTGATTTGCACTTAAATGTTTCTATGGCCTTTTCTGTGATAACAAAACACTACCAGCAAAGAGGTTAGAAGTACATCCGTAAATTTACAAAAGAAAAATCTTGGCGAAATTTCCAAGACGGACTAAAGAATTGTGATGGGAACAGTTCCAATAATCCATATCCTAGCTGTCTTTCCAGTTTTTTTTTTTTTTTTGTCTGACTGTTTTGGCAGATTCCCCTCTCAATCAAAAGCTTGGCTTTCGCTAGTCAGCCTCCATCACGTTGACCATCGATTGCGCAAAAAACACACAAAGATAAGCTCTCTGAAACATGGTTTATCATAGAAATGACCTTTGTCCATTCTAATCGCTGAACACATGTCATTCATTCAGCTTTTTTTTATCAAAATTTTTCCCCCCTCTCGGAACATAACATAGAAATATCAAAAATCATTCTAGCGTCGTGTGTATTATATACTCCCACGTACGAAACAACCTGTTGTCACGATCAACAGAAATATTCCTTTATGGTGTGTTTTTGAATTGAAAGCCTCTCTCGCAATTTCACGAAGGCCGGACCATGATTTGCCAGTTAACTTTATCGAAACTAGGGATAAAAGAAACGAGTACCGCCGCCACATATTGAGACCATTTTTGACCAGTCGAGAAACATGGGTAGGGCATACCTTATTGTTGTTTGTTGCGGTCGTTGCATAGTAATAGCTCGGAAAAAAAATTCATAGTATTTATCTCTATATGCACTGTTTGTTTGAAATGAGAAAAGAAAAATGCTTGTTCGAAAGGACGGTGGAGTGGATGCCGTTTTGAATGTGTAATCCTTTCCATTTACAAGATGCGTGCACCGCATGTTTATTTTTTGTTGTTGCACTGTTCTGCTTTGTTCTCTCGGATGAAATTGCGGAACGACCTAGGTGTGCAAACGATGTACGCATCAAATTTGACGAATCAGAGTATCAATTTGTAGTTTATCCCCCTTTTTTTTTCTGTTCTCTCGCTTGGATCTGATATTTTTCTAAAGGCTATTTTATGATGTGGGAGTGTAAGCCAATGGGCGAACAGTCATTAACGGCGCTGTCCGTCCGCTGTCTGACTATCCTCCGGTTTTCGTAACAAGCGGGATTGAAAAAAAAAATGTTTTTGTGTATAACCGACGGCCATTCTGAAAATGGATTAGTGAACAAGCAGGGGGGGGGGGTTTGTTATAGCAAAAATAAGATGGAGTTACTGGTTAGGAGGAGAACAGGCCGCTGGTTGTTTACGTGAAATCTTTAAGAAAAGGGGGGCGCTTTGAAATTTGATACTTACCAGCTGAACGTTTTGGGGGCGGATGGGGGTCGATCTGGGTTGCTGACTTTGAAAACTAGATAGACTTTTGGGTGTGGAGGTTCGCCTTTTTTTTTCTTCTGGCTGTCTGAAACATTAAAAAAAAAGGACACATCCGCCAGGCGCGAAACGAGCACCCTGCGACCCATTCATCATCGACGTATATAGATGTACACAGCATTTACAGGATATAAGAATTGTAAACAACCAAGGCCACAAAGCGTAGCCATGTTATATAGAGGGGGGGGGGGGGGGAAACCGACAAGTCGGGAATATTACGTATTATTTACCTAAAGGAAAAAAGAAAAGACAAGAAGAAAGTTTCTGCTTTTACGATCGTCTCTTGTTTTTCTGTGTTCCCCAACCAGAGCCATGGGTGACCCCGCTGCGCAAGCGTCGGGATCGAGAAGAAAAGTCCCCCGGCCCTTCTTTCCAACTACCGACGTTATTATCATATCATTGCAACCACCAACTATAGAAGAGAGAGTAGGTCGAATAACAAAACAAAGAAAAAAAAACGCATATTGTTAAGACAACGATTGAAATTCATACCTGAAAAACGTACTTATCAGGTACCGAAAACACAACCGAGGACTCGGATCCCCGGTCCTTTCCAAATATTGTTTGGCCTGCTAGGCTTTTTTTTCAGTTGATTAATCACGCACGAATCAAATTTATTTTGAGGAGGCTTCAAACCGTTTTTGACAACGATTTAGTGTCTTGTCTTCTGGCCCCCACCCGCAGCGCGTGAGCATACACATCCACGTCCCTTATAGGCTTCTTAAGAAGAAGGAAAAAAAAAAAGAAAATGAAAAGCAAACATACCACAAAATATGTGTCCATTACGACATACAGGATGTGTGTGTGTGTGTGTATTTTCATTGATTCAACTTCTTTTCGTTTTTTTTTGTGGGAAATTGTTTTCGTGTAAAGCGCTTGGCAATCTCTTTGCAAATGCTTCACGGCGTGTGAGATCAAACGTCTCCACCTTATCAAGTTTTTTTTTGTTTTTTTTCACCCTCAAGAGAAGGTCGTCATCCCGCCCAAACAATTTTGGGCTCTTGTTTTACATGAAAATTGCTGGCTCTATTTTTGTTTTTGTTTTTCTTCTTTTAGTGTCAGAACTGATTGAGTCGTCAGAATAAGAAGCGTTTCTTTTTTCCTTTTTTAACACGCTAGACACTATCCATCATCACAAAATATTATGATTGTAATGCGCAATCGGGAGATCGATTTTTTGTTTTTTAGGTTCGGCTGATCCCGGTGGGCTTCTCCTGTGTAAAGGGCGTGAAATTGGATATACTGGCTCGCAAAGTAGAAGGAAATAATAGTAACAACAAGAGAGGCTATATCATTAAAAATAGGCAACAACAAGAATGTTCAAACATAAAACGGAATAAAATATATATTTGAAAAAAAAAAAAACCAGGTTCGTATTGCTTGTTGGGAAACAGCTGTGTTTTTAAGTGCAAATATCCTGAACAGCAGCAACAAGCGGCGGCTGAATTATACCATTACACATCCAAGGTCTTATGCTAATTACAGCGTCGGCGCGTGCGTAAATCATTTCCGATAACGACCCAATCGTAAATCGGCACTGTGCCGCAACAACAATGCCAATCAATTCTTGGATTCTGCGTCCGCTCTTTCTTTTATTTTCTTTTACATTTTCGGTGGCTATTTCTTTCTTCTTACCTAGTATGGTTTGCGGCTATGTTGGCATTTGTATTTTTGTACAAAGATAGTCAGTAGGTTAATTATCCCGTCTGTATGCACGATTGCGTGGTTGGCATTATTAAAAATGTGCAAACCCGAAATAACAAGTTTTTTTTTCTTACTTGGATTTGCTCATTTCCTACCACTCGATTATTCGAAGATTGTATTTCGTAATCGCGCGAATTGTGCGACGTAATGACCGGCTGTTATTCATAAGTCACGTTCACGCGTTTTGCTGGCATTTCAAGGCTGAATTGAAAGTGAAGATGCAAAAAAAAAAAAAAATGAATGGCAAATGAAGGAAGTCATCGCAGAATAAAAGAATTCGGAATATATCCAAGGTTGATTAGCCGTCAGATTCAATATAAGCTCCTTATCTGTTTACAATATTTTCTTTTTTCAATCTTATAGCTATTCCATAATCTTTTTTTTTTTTTTGGTATGTGTGTTTATGATTTTTAGAATTGGATTACCTGACGTCGTCCAACTTTATGGATATGCTGGACACTGGCGTGCTGGTTTGCCACCTGGCGCGACGCATCCAAGGAATAGCCAAGGACGTTGTTACGAGTCGCTCGAGGGCTCTCTTCGGTGACGGTGTCGACGCTGCTACGAAATATGACGATGCTAGTACGGCCGCTCTCCTCAACGGCCCGCCGGATAACGTGAAACAGGCACAACAATACCTCCAAGCGCTCCTTAGAAGTACCAATAATCAAGCAAATCTTCTAGCCGCTGCCAAGGTCTCATTCTTTTTTCTTCTTCTTTCGTGCCATCCGTACTTACCGTCAATAGATATAGTATCGTAAAATGAAAAGATACATTAAATATGACTAGCCCAAGTAGTTGTGTGGACCGGTAGGTTTTAGCCTTTTGGTGAAGAAAGCGAATAATACGAAATGGTTGGCCGTGGGGATGAATACGCAAGTAGGTAAAGTTTTTAAACAGGCAGAATGTGAAATGACCGTAGTAAACGAATCCGTTTTTAGAGAAAAAGAAGCCATATTTACAAATGAAACAAAACGTCGTCTTATCGAAAATGTAGCCTACGTTATATTTGTGTTTGTTCGCACTTTGAAAGTTTGATAAGACGGATGTATTTGACACTTTTTTTTTCCCGCGAAATGGGAACTCGGTTCTTTTACTACCTTGAATTGATCAATGACTTGGATTTGTTCCTAGTTGTCTGGTTCAAAAAAAAAAAGAGAAAAGAAATGAGAAAGGCCATTTCTCTTTTGAGTGTACGCAGTTTGTTCTCTTTCTGTGTATCTTTCCAACTTTTTAAAATAATAGTTTGATGCCGAATATGGTCCTCCGCTTGGCTTTCTTAGTATCTTGAAGCCAAACCACATCCAGCTGAGTGATTTTCCCCGTGTACGCATTTATTCTTGTATTTGCGCCTCGTCTTATTGGATGACTAATGTTTGACTCGGTTTTCCAAGATGATACGAGAACTACCGCAGATTAATCATGTAACTTTTCTCTCAACCTTCAAGGCTGCCATTATGATTAGAATGGTAAAATGATGAGGGCAGTCGAGGGGCGAAAACAGTTTACAGGAATGGAAACCAATAGCACCGTGAAATGGGAAAATGGAATAAGCCGGTTTTTTTTTTTTTTTTTTTTTTTTGATGTTGTAAATTATAGACTTGTGTCTAAATAAGCAGAATGATTGAGCCAAAGCTAGTCATGTTGATTAATAAGATTCTTCGTGTAAATCTCTTGTCGCCATTGCTATTAAACTATTCTCGTTTCTATTACATAACAGGCTGTGCCGCAAGGGCGGATCCGGTGCTGGGAAAGAGCGGCCAAGGGCAGCTTCTTCTCGCGCGAAAATGCCTGCAATTTTTTGAACTTTTGCCGACAGCTGGGCATCCACGAGAACCTCCTCTTTGAGAGCGAAGATTTAGGTAAGTGCTTTTTTTCTGAATTATTTATTTTTCTTTCCCCGTTTGTGATTAATTCCATTGGAAAAACTGACGTGCTGTGCCTGTAAATATTATTTTTTTTTTTTTTTTTTTGCGTGTGGGCCCATCCCGAATGGATAAGAAAGGAGTGCGCTATTATCTTCAGTCCTCTCTTTAAAAAAAAAAAAAACACAGATTTTTTATTGTATGGAAACGTCCGGTTCTTCAAAGAAGGACCGCTCGTTTTGATAGCAATAGGAGGTGGAAGCTAATGGACCGAACCCATCCGATCCATTGTTCGAGGAACATGGGGACGACGGGAAGCTCGTTACCATTTCCTCTGCTTTTATCAGAAAGAATAAAGAACTCAAGATTCAATAGCATAAATGATGACAGCGATATTTAAATGGCAAAAAAATGGATCCGCGCACGCCACTGTGCCACTGGCACGTGCCTAGCGGAACAATGGCAGTTTCGCTCATCATTTCTTCACTAACGCAAGTTTGAGGGGGGAAAGAGGAAAAAGGGCAAGACAATCACGCGTTTTTTTTAATGGGCTATAAATACCTTTTTATGGAATACTTCAACAGTTTTTTTTTTTTTGCAGCAAAAACCCACCATTATTTTTTTTAGTTGTCCAGGTAGATTTTCCCCACCTCCCTCCGCCCTTTCGTGGGGCTTTATACAATATAGACGCTATAGGCAGAGTAGACTGTTATCCATATCCGGAGCGAATGTGATTTGTGTAGTCTCCCGTTATATCTTATTATTTTGTGTGTGTTTCCTTCATCGGCTTGAAAACTCGTCAAGTTCCTTTCTAAAAAAGGCAAAAAAGAAAACAAAAAAAATAAGGATAAGATTAAGATGAAGTCCCAGATTCTCTTAAATTCTTTCATGCGTGCTAGTGCCGTGATGTGTTGTTTAGTTTGTTCACGACACACAAAAACTTTTGAGGGAAAGAGAGAGAACATCATCATGACTGAAGGCGTGGGGGAGGTTGGCTGACGTTGCTCTGTAGAGATAGATGGAGGCTCGTCTTTTTACCTTCTTTTTTTTCTCTTGAAAACGTCAATATCGTTGTTGGTTGGTTGGCCAGGATTGCGTGAGTCGACTTCTACCTGATGTTATGCTGTGTTTTGTTGTTTGTTTTCTCTCTTGCTTTGATGAAGCATTGAAATTCCGCTTTGCTCCCCACGCCAAAAGATTTACGTATCCCGCGTTTTGGCGCGATTGTCGTCAGGTGTCGAGAGATGGAATCTCTTTATCTACCTTCATCACTTCATCGCTCGCACGTATATGTAATACTAGAATCGACCCAAGTATTTTTTGTTTTCTTTTATTCATGCACCACCGCCCAGCTAAGGCGCTGAAGATCCATCGCCTTATAAGCCGGATGGACAGCAGACATTAAAAAATGTTAAAAAAAACTCAGCACATAGTCTGTTGTGTGCTGGAATTGGAAATGAATTCGACGGGCGCAGACAGCTCTCTCTCTCTCTCTTGTTCAACTTTCTCGGCAACTCCGAAATGGATCAATGTCGACGAGCCAATCGGCAAGGCATTAGCATAGTTTTTGCACGGCGCATTGAAACTCCAACTCAATGATTATCATTCTGGCATAACTGTTTATGCTCGACTGTGAGAGTGTGGGAGCGAGAAAGACGGAGAAAAATTTTCATTCGTATGACTGATGACTGCAGCCGAGTGTGTAGCTGTTTTAGGATAGATATCTACTCTCACCCTATGTTAGCTGTAAGGCGGATTCTGAGCTGTAACGATGATGGATGATTGTTGCGTGTTATGCAAGATGAATTAAAGACGTGTTTCTTTTTTGTTTTTGTTTTTATGGTGATTGTTGTCTGCGCGTGCTTGTATAGTGTTGCACGGACAACCGAGGAATGTGATCCTGTGTCTACTGGAGCTGGGCAGAGTGGCCGGCCGGCTGGGCATGGAGCCACCGGGACTGGTGCAGCTGGAACGCGAAGTCGACCTGCAGATCGAACGGTACCAATGCGGTCTGGATCAGATGACAGCCGATCTCCTTCTCCTACGTGATGATGATGACAATGATCACGCTCATAATGATCATAATAACCATTCCGTTCCTCAAACCACCAACGAACCTTTAACCCCCTCTGATGAAAGCAAGGCCGTCGATGAGCCGTCAAACAACGACGTGATGGGCCACGAACACGAGGCCGGACAAATACCTGTAGCTCACCTCAACAGGTCCGTTTCTTCTTCTTCTTCTATTTCTACGTCTTCTCTTATTTTCCATTGGCTTTTGCTTGGCGGTGGATGACGTTTCACGCATTCATTTGTTTCTGTTTTTTTTTATAATGGCTTCCCACACGCGTGCCACTCAAAAAAAAAAAAACAAACAAAAAAACAAACGAAGTACGCCTCCCTACAGCCGGCCTAAATTTCCTCTAATCTTCTAAAACATTTACCTTCAATTACCTAATTCATTGGGTACTCATACAATACGTGAAACGGGCCTTTTTAATTATTAAACCGCAGAGATTTAATTACCAGCTGTTGATTACTAGATAAATGAGAAGTCACGCTGACTCGAAATAAAAACAAAAACAACAACAAAAACACTAAAATCGGACCTGTTCACCAACACTAGCAGATCTCTAACGTACTCGGTGAATGCCAAAATGGATGACCAAGACCCATCATTACTAACCCGGTGTGGGTCGCCAACCAGTGACGAATACCTTCCTTCACTACTTCCGGTAGCGCCGACCGATGACAAATTGGCCTGTCGTTCTCCCGTCTCACCATCTCCGTCCATTACCTCAACCACTTCTACCGCCACGACTAACGCCAGCAAAACTCCTGTGATTGTTTGCAGACAAGCCGATGAGGTGAGTTCATCTCCTTCTTCCCCGACCAACAGCTACGGCAGATTGCCCTTCAGCCGGCCCATCAAAAATCCATCCGAATTAGACAAAAAGGTCAGAGTCGTCGAAAAACAATCCAGCTGAACACAACACATTCGTAGAAAAGCTTCCATATTTACGCACAGCAATTATAGTGGCTTTTCTTGTGTGGATGGTTTTTGCGAGACCATTCCGAGCTTTTCCTTTTTTAGAACAGCATTTGATCTGCTGGTCGCTTCCCTAATGAAATTTGTAACTTGATTGTTTTTTGTTTCTCTAATCGACCACCTTTGTGTTTTCTTTGGTTTGAACAGGTGGAACATTTTTTATTAAAATCGCAAGCCGAATGCCGTTGTGCGGAAAAGTATTGTGATCGTCTCAAGATTTATAAAATATCCGAAGGACTTTATCGAATCGGAGACCGGAACGTCTTCATCCGCGTATGACATTTATTTTTTTCTAAATAAATTCTTGCGCCCACAGCTGTTTTTATTTTAAGGCTAATTTTTACGTTTGTTTTCTCTTGTTTCTGCTTCACTTGTTCCTGTAGCTATTCAAGGATCGTCACGTCATGGTTCGCGTCGGAGGAGGATGGTATGACATTACCGTTAATACAAACGTATTAGATTTATTGCATACATTTATTTGCTCCACGTCGATTGAAAAAAAAAAAAAAAAAAAAAAAAAAAAAATAGGGATACGCTCGAGCACTACCTCATCCGTCACGATCCGTGCCGCCGCGGCCACGACAACAGCCTCAGCCGCAGCCCTACTCCAGAGTGTAGCCGGCCATCCAGGCTGTCTAACGGAACTATTAGTCCCATATGCCCGCCGCTTATGACCAGCTCTACACCTTGTCTATCTCACGAGGTATTAGCCTTGCCTTTAAGCCTCTTTTGCATGATTTCATTTATTCATTTTTCTCGTTTTCCGTCATGGCTTTCAAGGCAAGAGGCAGGACGCCGGAAAAAATGATGATCGGTACGGTGACACCAACATCGTCGTCGACGAGCGTCGCCAGCAATGGTCGCAGGAGATACGTCGGTCGCAGTCTCACGATGGATCTGAATCAGCAAATCAACACTCATTTTAGCACCAACTCGATGGCAACGACACCGAACAGTCGGCGCAGTTCAGGAACGTCCAATTCAACTTCAAGTTTCACCACGCATACCAAGCTGTCCACGTTGACAGCAGCCTACAAGGTATCCTCGAAGCTGTATATTCATGAAGACCGATGGTTAAAGATCGATCTTTTTTCGTTGGAACATAGCAGGAAGGGACGCTCTCACCTACAGGTCTAACACCTACGGCATTGACACCTACGGCACTGACACCTGAGCTGAGCAAAACGATGGGCTTCAACTTTGGAAGAGCTCCCATGATCCCCGGAAGGAACGGTTCCTTCAATGCAGGAAATAGCGTCAAAAGGTCACGGCCCACGCCCGTCTACAATCGTTCACGGACCACCGATCTGTCCGATTTGGCACGTCGCACCAGCGCTCTCATCTCACCCTCTCTTCGCTAATAACTTCATACTCTTTCAGGTTCATATTTAGTTTACTAACGTTAACAACTACTGGTCTAATAGTATACACGTTAGCGTTAAGTTTTCTGAAGGGAGGGAGAAAAAGAAAGCAACACATTCAAACCGTTTGTAAATAACTGAAATAACCTTTAATGGGATGGCAATTCGGCGGGAGTAGATCCTTAAGTTGTTTGCTACTCATTAGTTACACATTACCAAATAATAATTCTTCGTGGCCATAGTTTCAAGTTTAATGACAAGTTTTAACTCGTTCCTCTGACAGTTCGGTGCCAGATCTGTTGATTTGTGTTTCTGTTACAAAACAAAACATTACAAGTTGTCTCACCACTATGCAAAGCTATTCTTATCTGCACCTAGAAAATCTGCACACTTTACAAACAGTAGGGGTTAGTTTGCTGCACATACCAACAAAGTCCTTTTTCTGTCTGGTACAAAAGGTGTATTGGCAGAAAAACAAGTTGCATCGTTTCTCATAAAATATATGTGAGAAACTAATCTCTTAAGCGACAGAGAAGAAAGTAGCCTCTGGTGATTTCCAATAAGTAGTAGAAAATCACAATAATTGTAGAAGATACCATAATATCGAAAAACACTGGGTTGTTAAAGAGTTAAGATTGCACCAAATTTCGGAATAATACTTTCGCTTTCTTCTTAAATGCCATTCGTTCCGGTCCAGTTGTGGTCCTACAAATAAGGAGAGATCTTTTTTGTTTCTATGTATGCAAGAAAGTAAATCAATAACTTTTCCTAACCTGGGAGCTCTGCCCATGGCGTTTCCCAATGGTCTCGACATGGAAACCGATTTTGGTTAACGCAGCATGATCAAGAGTTTTACGCCCGTCGAAAACAAAAGCTGGTTTCAGCATCGAGTCGTACATTCGTTGATAATCGTAAGTCTGTTGAATTTTAAAAGAAAATTTTAAGTAATCCATCATTTTTCTTCAACTTCTTCCAACATTTACAATAAATTGGTCCCATTCCGTGCAGACTACAAGCGCGTGGGTGCCCTTGGCAGCTTCATAGGGGTCCGTGTGAATACTGATACTACTTTCTTCATCCAATTGATCTAGATCCAGTAGTATTTGAGCCTTTTCGACCTAAATAACAACACGCACTATTTTAATAGAAAAGCGATTGCTTATGGCAGTATTCACTAACTTTAGGATCGAAGATATGAAGAAAAGCCCCTTCTTCAAGAAGATGCTTTGCGACATGAATGGCGGGTGACTCGCGAGTGTCACCAGTGTTCTTTTTGAAGGCAAATCCTAAAATCGCTATATGCTTATCGGTGATAGTGTTGAACATGGATTGTACGATGCGCTCTCCAAAGCGCGATTTTTGATACTCATTCATATCGATAACTTGTTGCCAATAAGCAGCTACGCTCGTTAAGTTGAGTGATTCGCTAATGTAAACCAAATTGAGAATGTCCTTCTGGAAGCAGCTACCACCCCATCCGACTGACGCCTGAACAAAAATAGAGCAACACGTAGAAAAATTTCCCTATCAAAGTTATGCAACCAAACACCTGGAGGAATTTGGGACCGAGACGAGAATCAAGTCCGATGGCCTTGGCCACTTCACTAACGTCGGCACCTGTTGCTTCGCATACGGCAGATATGGCATTAATACTAGAAATTCGTTGAGCTAAGAAAGCGTTGGCAGCCTAAACAGGATATCATTTTAATCACCATAGGAATGAAACAAACAATATTTCCCAATACTAGTTTAGATAGTTCCGATGACCAAGTATTCATGTGGATGATTTTTTCCGCCGGAACCCAATGCTGGTACACCCACGAAAGTGCAGCAATAGCTTTTCTTCCTTCTTCACTCTCCTCGCCACCAATTAGAACTCGGTCGGGCTTTGTAAGATCATTGACGGCAGTACCCTCAGCCAAAAATTCCGGATTGGAAAGCACTTGATAGCTAACGCCGGGTCTCGTGTTGGCTTTCAAAATGTTTACGATGGAAGCTGCAGATCTTACCGGAACGGTACTCTTTTCGACGACGATCTTGCTCCCCTC
Organism: Daphnia carinata; assembly: GCF_022539665.2. NCBI lineage: Eukaryota > Metazoa > Arthropoda > Branchiopoda > Diplostraca > Daphniidae > Daphnia > Daphnia carinata. Next base: position 2,414,595 of record NC_081331.1, read on the forward strand.
GCACACATCGGCAATCAGTCTGGCGCATGATTCAACAAACTGCGAAGAAAAAAATAGTTCATTAGTCTGGGCGATATTCGATTAAAAACTAATGTTGGACTGGGTACTTTCAAATCAGCAGCACGGCCCTTGCCCAAGCCAAAAGTTTTAGTTGGAGTGTTGACAGATATGAAAATCAAATCAGCCTCCTTCAATGCAGGGACCATATCAGTAGAAAAGAATAAATTCTTTCCTCTACATTGTTTCACAATTTCTTCTAGGCCTGGCTCATAGATTGGAAGCTTGTCTGAGTTCCACTGGTTAATACGCAGTTCACTCCTGTCAACCACAGTTACTTGAATATCAGGGCACTTGAGAGCCAGAACACTGCATGTGGGACCCCCCACATATCCGGCCCCAATACAGCAGATTTTATGAATTGGAATTTCAGCAATGTTTGTGGCCATTTTCTTTGTTAGTTGTTCTCGTATCACCTAGTAAAATTATATTAGGTACATTTTACCATTATTCATGCTAGAAATGATAGGCCCCAATAATATATTTTCAAAAAACATTAAGAACACAACCAATAAGACTGTATTTCTATAATCCACATACCTTTAAAAAATCAACTGCAATGGAAGTTGTCAGAATTCTAACTGGAGATCAACAAATACGAGAAAATGTAACGCAGAAAGTAGGCGAGTCCTATCGTATACGTGGAGCACAGTCGTGAAGTCTGACGTTCATGTCTCTGTGACATGTGCTTGAGCTGCCCATTGTTTAAAAAGGCCGATGACCGGAAAGGCTTTTCGGGGGAGGCTACAGGCTAGCAGGTGTAAATAAAAATCAAGTAATCGAGTACTGCTGCCCAATTCCAGCAGCCCCTCGATTTTGCCTAACAGCAGACAACAAGAAATCTAGCAGACGATTTTCCCTTCGATTTTTCGTTATTTCGTGCAGTCCACTGATATACCTCAATATTTTAGTGTGAAAGAGAGTAAAATTTATTTTTTTATGTTCCTTTGAACTCTTATCATGTCGTAAATTATATCCGTACGATACTGATGTGGATTTCGTAGGGTGTATCTACTGAGTTAAACTGTCACCATCCTAGCCTTTACAGACAAACATGCTGCAAGTTTCAAAATATGTTGTATGACCTTATACCCAGAAGAAATAAAATCAACAAGTAAGTTTTATGTCTAAAGAAGCTGCAGTGTAGGCATGGTCACTCTTCTCTTTTAATTGACATTTTTCATGCTTCTAGTTATCATGGCAAAATTTGGTGGTCAGATGCTTTTTCGGACAGTGGCGGTGCTGACAGTTATGCTACCATTTGTTGGTTTTATTGTATGTGTAGCATGGTCTTTAATTTTTGACTTTAAAAGTGCAACTGCAACCCATTGTGGAGTAAGTGATTTTTACATAACTGCACCTAAAGACAGTGTTTATTCTCCTTTATCATCTATGTTGTGAATAGGTGCACAACTACCTCCCATCAGTATCCGCTGCAATTGGGGACTATATCCCTCAAAGATATATCTGGAGACTTGTTATTGCATTACATACAATTCCCAGGATACAGATTGCCTTTGTTTACTATGTGTATTTCCTTTCTATACTTGCCAAATGGCATGAGAACACTGTGTTCTTTAACTGCATATTAAATCTAGTTGAAATTTTGTCTCTCTTTGGTCTCACCTTTATCTCCTCTACTGACAATTACAGTAAGTAACACTAAAGCTTATGATAGTTTGCACACTTTTAATGGAATTTTTCTTTGTGTTTATTTGCAGCCATCCACAAACTTTTTTTTATCACTTTCCTCCTCACGTCGACACTTTACATGGCACTATCAATATATCTTCTAAGACGTCGGATAACATCCCCTAGTGCATTGGAATTAAAATCTGGTCGATATAAACTGCGTTTATTTGTAACCAGTCTTCTTGCTGTTGTCGGAGCCGTCGGTTTCTTTGCTCGTCACAATAACTACTGTGAACCAATGAGTAAGAAATTTTTTAAGCGAAAAGATTCGTGCCTGTCCATAACATTTCATAGTATATTCCCATGTAATTTTTCTCAATTCTTCCATTCAGTGTACACCTGGTTCGCTGTATGCGAGTACCTCGTCATTCTTTGCAATATGGCATTCCACATGACGGCTTATTGGGATTTTCCAAATCGGGAATGGAGCCTACGGCAATCATCGTTCATTCGCCAACAGTACCGAATCTGACATCCTGCAACAGTGCAATTTTTTCCCGCCTTCCGAGTACCCCCTTCCTTCCACCTCTCTTTAGCACAACTTGCAAAGCGATTGACCACCCACATGCTGTGTGAAACACTTAATTGAGTAAAGCCAATACATCTGGCCTCTCGTCGACGCACCTGGAGGCCATCTTAATAGTCCCCATTCGATCGGCTCAGTTTAACTCAAGCAGCACCATGGGTAGGGTGTGGAAATTTTTTAATAAGTTAAAGTGTTCGGCTGCATGCAACACGTGTTGTTGCACATACGGTAAGTGGATTTTGCACATTCTAAGTATTATGTCATAATTTAACTTTGTATTGGCAGATACTTTGAAAGATGAACAGTCTCAGGTCGTCAAATTGCCTAATGGAGATACGATCGTAACTTCAGTCCTTCATCGTTTCTTTTATCATGGTACTCACATTCTAATATTTTTTTATTGTTTTTTATTTAAAAATTTCAGAACATCTATGGCTATGAAAGAAGTTATAAGAGGACCTTTGCAATAGCGATCCTGTCTATCTTTACCTTATTTATCGGACTAATAATTGCAAGTGTTCGTCCTGGTGGATTGACGCCATGGTTTTATCGGCGTTCGGCTTTATCCAGTGCAACAATGGTCATGCTGACGCCGAAATCTTTTGTAAATGTTCAGCGTGATAGTGACGGTCGCCGATGGTTTATTTGGCGACACTACCGTTTTATTTGGTGTGCTCAGTCTGGCAAATTTAAGCGCATGCGCTGCGTAGATGAGATAGGACTAAGATTTTCCGACATCCATGGCTTAGGGAATGGCCTTGATCCCACTAACCACCGTTTAAGGTACAAAAATTTTATTTGTATGATTCACGTTGACCTTATTTTTAAATACGCTAACAGAAAAGAAAGTTATGGCAGCAATACTACCGAGGTTGCCTATCCCAGTTGGATTTCCTTGTTGATCTCGACATGGATGAAACCTTTTCGTCTATTCTATTTGGTGGCCATCGCTACTTGGATAGTCCAAAAATACTACATCTATGCTGGTCTTATTGGATTCGCTGCCCTAGTTGAGGCGGGGTCGAGCGTTTTTCTTCAGTTTCAGGTAACAGTTTCTTCTTGGTAATGTAAACCTTTCGTACATAATTTCCTTTGATTAAAAAAAAAATTTCTTTCTCCAGCATCGACTTCGTTTACATCGTCTGTCGCTTCTCAATTGCGAAGTAACGGTTCTCGGCCCTGGTCGTGAAAGACGTCTGATAATGTCGGATGATCTAGTACCAGGGTCAGTAATTCAATTGACATCAAAAGATAATATCACAATGCCGTGTGATGCTGTAATTTTGTTTGGCAGTTGCATCGCTCGAGACTCAGGTATCTTAAGTAATCTACTAGTTTGTAAATCATCGTATCTTTGATGTATCGAAATACCCCAGCTGCAGCCAATCCAAAGCACAAGTACCAGTTGCCTAAATCTAGAATGGAACTGTACGATCGGCAGAAGCACCGCCAACATACTCTATTCCGCGGATCTTCCATTGTTTTGCGAACTGATAAGGTAATTTTCATAACGTGACTGTCAAGATTCACAACATAACTAATTTCGTAAAAAAGGTCATTGCCTTAGTTATCCGAACCGGGTGGAGTACGGAGAACGGCGGTGCCTTTGCAGACAAAATGGCTGGTATTAGCTGTCCATCGATTTTTGATCGTCATCGTGACCACTTGTTTTTACTTCTCGGCTTAACTGGATTATGTGCTGCCGCATATGGAATTTATGTCAGAGTATGATAATCTCCCGTTGCAAATTCATGTCTTACTTTTAAGCCTAATGAGTTTTTATTTCGATTTTTAGCATTCCTCACTTGATATTCCGAATCTTATCCTTACGGGAATGAGTTTAATCGTCATTTGCCTCCCGCCGTTATTTTCTCCTGCGCTATTGCTTACCAGTCTTTATCCGATTGTCCGTCTTCATCTGCATGGATTCTGTTTGAATTCTTTTGATGAACCTAGTTCCGTTTTAAATCGCGTAGGTGCCACGGACACCGTCTGTTTGCTCAAGGTAGTATATATTCTATCTATAAGTTGATACGATAAACTGTAACATAATTTTGATTCTAGAATGCACTTATGCGAGATGCAGATATGAAATTGCTCAAAGTTTCATCCACCAGGTGCATAGAGGCATATACATGTAAAACGCAGACGCAAAATTCTAAAAGAATTCTGTTTAACAGGTACGATGAGTGGACACGTGATCCGCAGCTCACCTTATGCATGGCCTCCTGCCTCAACCATTTCACGCCGAATGACTTTAAGGTATTAGTTTTACTTTGTTTCTTTTGCATACATCCACTAAAATGTGATCTAGGTGTTTTCGACTGCGGCATGGAAAATTATTACCGACCAGAACAGCCACAGAGTGCAATCAGTTTGCAATGAATATGAAAGCTTTCGTATAACCAAAATCTATGCCGATGAGACTCATTCTTCGTTACCATTCGTGCTAGTCAGAGCTGACCCAATCGAATCGGTAAACGCGGCTTCATGGTATTTCATCCGAGGCCCATATTTAAGTGTTGTGGAGTTCGCCGAGGAGTATTCGTTTGGTAACTGAACCAATTAAGCTATTAAAGGTTTGCAATCATCAATTAATTTTTTTTTAGATCACAAAGAAGAACAGTTTGAGCTGGTGGCATTTGCTGGACGCCCACTGACTGAAACGGAGAAGTTGTCGACTCTTGAACCGGATTTAAATCTTCTGTTACGGAAATTTCAGCTGTTAGGCGTAGCCTCAGTGGATTGTAACATATCAAAAGATGCTAGTGCAGCTGTTTCACTTCTTCGCTCAGCCAACATTAGAACCTTGATGATATCAAGTGAGTATTTTGAAGAAGAACGAATTAGTGATATACTTACTGAATAACCAAGCACAGATAGAGACGTCAGAGAAGCCGTTCATCTGGCCCGCACCGCTGGGATTATCCTCAACAAAGAACCTGTGGCCCAGATAGAAATTCCGTCAATGGAAGGATTACATCCTCCATCGCTGACAGTCATCGATCTTCCAGAAACTGGTATGTAACCGAGTTTTTGTTTATGATTTTATTGCCTTTAAATATTATCCTTGCCAGGTTTAGGAATTGATCTTGGAGAAAACAGTATTCAGCGAAAGGCTCACGTCGTTCTGACTGGTGACATGTTGGATGCATTGCTAGAGTCATTTCCAGAAATGGTGGACCAGATTGTTGGCCGTGTAGCTGTGTTTGCCTCTGCAGACGCACTCCAAACGAATCGCTTCTTGGAGAAGCTGAATGGACTGAATCACAAAATACGTAAGTCACAATATTCGTTACTTCGCATGCCGTTAGAAGACCGGATGTTCTATTCGCTCTTTGCTTAGTTGTATGCAAGGACGCTGAAGACTGCTACCTCACGGTGCCGGTAAATTGCCTGACTCTGGCTCCACAAGATGAACATCACATTTTGCATCGGGATGTGTGCAATAGTGAATCAATCAGCAGTATTGGGGAGTTACTAGGACAGAGCCGAGCCTCTTTAGTGGGATCTCTTGGGATCAGCAAGCTTATGGTGTGCTACATGGCTGCCCGGCTTACTTCCACTCTATTACTGTATGATAATCCGTCTCCGGCTATCCAAACCCTCTTCGTCGATCTCGTTTTAGTTATGGCTCCTACGATGTTATTTGGTTTCACGCAACCGAATAATCATTCTCTCTCGAAAAAAAGGCCATCCCAATCGATCTTCTGTTTGAAAGAAATATTGTCCGTCCTTTTTCAGCTGGCACTCGTCGTAGCCACACAATATTTTGCGCTAATCATGGCTCAGCACCAGCCATGGTTTGAAAGAACTTTGCTGAAAACGAATTGGACAGATGATTCCTTTACTTTATCAGACGAAAACTATGCAGTTTACTCCTTGTCCCTCTTTCAGTATTTAAACCTATTTGTGGTATTTTCGTCAGGAGCCCCTCATCTCCGTAGAATTTGGAGTAATCTAGGTCTTACTTTGTACCTTCTAGCCCTGGCAATCTTTTGCTCTGTTGTAGTTCTAGAACCACCGGAACAACTCAAAATTTTTATGGCGTTGAAAACTCCACCTATCTTTGACTTCCGTCTGGCACTGTTCTCGCTAGCCGTCATTTACATATTCACTTCCTTAGGAATTCAATGTCTGATTGATTATTGCTTTGTTCCAGTTTGCTTCTCACGTGCATCGCCTCGTAGTTTATCGGATCTGGGAGGTTTAGATAGTGTTAATGTCAACGTTTTATATCGACCTTCCACTTTAACGACCCAAACACATCAGCTTGCCAGTGAGAAAGTTCCCCAACCCACCACCTTAAACTTACCCATTTTTTAAGTGTAGCATGCCAAGATCGATCTTCCTGTTCTTGTGTGATATTTTATCGACTCATATGTTTTAAATAATAAATTATTACAGACAACCGAAGCAGGTGCTTTCTCAGGAGTTAAGCTTAGCTACAGTCGAACAACGAAGCTACTTAAAGCTGACATTTCACATGCGTATGTGGCGTAGTAAATATGGGAACCTTATCGAACTTCTAAGTATATGGTAGCTAGTGTAGGTTTACCGTATGTCGTTCCCAAAGTCACTTCTTCGCTTCTATTGTTTGATGAAAGAAGAAATGGGTACAATACCATTCCCTAATTCCACGGTATCGAGCGCCATTTCAAATGCAAATTGTGCATACGAGGTAACGTAAATCATTTGGTATAAAATAATTCTCGTAGAATATATCCTATATCTTTGTCAGTTAAAATCATGCGATCAATCTCTTCTGTTAGTTTCTCAATCTCTAATTCCAATTGATAGATATTTGCGCTTGAGTTGTTCTGCACGGCTACCACAGGTTTGCATACCGTAGAAGCCGGAGAGACAAGAAATGGATTTGTTTTCTTCTTACGCCAAGATTTGCAGTATTGGGAAGACGTCTCCCAAATAAACGTGATGGTCGCAACAGCCAATCCGGTGATGGTAACACAGAATAGGCCGAGAAAGTCACCAAGTTGCATCGCTCGTGACGTATAACCTGTAATAGAGCGGTAATTAACGTATTTGTTTTGTTTTTTTAATGAATTAATAAAGCTTTTTACCGCCTCCTATTGAACAAGGGTTTTTGCCAGTAAATCTCGGATGTCGTGAAAATTCTAGAATTCCCACCTGGTCAATCAGCCTTAATCTATAAACTCAGGTTTGCAATAAATTTTTTTTAATAATTTTTTTTTTACAGCATATTTCAAATGTTAGTTACGCTCGGTTGAAAACTGGAGTGAGAGACGAATTCTTAGCAAAGGCAAATCCGTATTCGACAGTTAAGTAGCTTTTATCAGTTATCAGAAAATAGCATTGTGTCACATTTTTAGCTTGATTGAGACGATAATTTGTTAGCATTACTTCTAGAAGCAAATCAAATGGACCAAACCATATGTATCCTGTAAAGAAACCATAATGTCGCTATCAGCTTTTAAATAATAAATAGTAATAATTCCAACCTCTTTTTATTAGATTGAGAGCTGCTTCAATGGAAGCTACGAGACTTCCTCTACCCGATTCCAGATGTTCGCTGAGCACTTCTAAACTTGCGGCACTCGTCTGATTTGTCTGGAAAGTACCAATTCTTCAAAGGATGGTAATAGATTGAACAAATGTAGTGGATCAAACTTGGTTAAGTCCTTTTGTATGATGTAGATTTATAGGTATTGGTTTGTTGCTCAACGTTAGCCATTTCACATCCTTGTATGCTGGCCACGATAGCTCACGAGGATGCTGCAGCGACCGCTCTCGATAAGGCCGAGCCAAAGAAGCAGTCAAATTTGCTGTGTAGAACGTCGTTAAAAGAAGACCAACTATCCACCATGTAGCCATCAGAACGCGTTGTGAGTCTAAGAACAATATTTTCAGTCAAGAATAGCGTAAATAATATGAGAAAGTATATCAATTTTACGAATTGAAATGCGAAGTTTGTGGTCTTGCCGAAACCTTGAGAATAACCAGTTTGATTAGCAAAAGCAACCTTAGTAGATGAACTAATATTATTAATGTTACAATGAAACCACTACAAAGAGAACAAAATCGCTAGGTTTTCCGCGGAAATAGTTGACTGCTTGAGGGTGGAATTTCAAGTGAAGTCTGTAGAAAACGAGCATGACAGGGATCATGCCAGCGATTGACAAAGCCACCAAGAGCCATACCTACCAGTAAGTTAAAATAATTATGGCATTTTTCTGGTTCTGTTTTTTTAACATCTAGAAGCGTTTTATTCTACCTCCATTTCAAAAGGAGATAGCAGCGCAGTGAGTGAATTTACTCTGGAAGGCTGTTTTTGTAGTGTTACCCATTCATCTTGGCCTAGCGGAATTGACATATCAATCACATCTCGTAATTGAGGTAAGGATGGGACGCGAGCAGCGATGACATCGATCTCCTTACAAGGTAAAAGTTACGTCATAGCTTAACGTTCTTTTCAATGAGGTAATAATTACATTTCGTTCCAGCAACCCAATTAAGCCGTTCCAGCTTCCGTTTTCATGTCGAAAACCAATACCACTAGCTTTTGGCAGTGCAATCAGTTGATAGGTGAAATTCAACTGGGACTGAAGTAAGTCGATAATTCTCAGCACTTGTTCATTGTGATCGGTTGCTCCTCGATAAGGGTCAAGCTGTATTCAAATTTACTTAATATCCTCTGCGTTAGGTAACGTTTAGATATGAAATGTTAACCTACCGCAGAAGGTGCACTGATTCCCACTTTCAAAGTGCGCCCTTCTAGACTATCCCGTGTCATATCGATACAAACAAACAACACCGCAGTTCAAAAGTCTACTATGTTGTTTGCGACATCCAACAACCAGCAAATGCGCGTCAGTGGGGCTCTGTCGGTAAGTCTATGTCGTCTTATCCTCCTTTCTTTATTTTGGCATGCGCATAACCGTTGCCATTTTTTCTCGAATAATCAACAGGACGCAAATTTAGTTAATGCTCTAAAAGGGGCAATGCCGTAATAGGTATTTTACTTTGGGCATCAAGTAACATGAAAACACAAAACTAATAGGTCTTTAATTTTATATGACCAAAATCTTGTACTCCACACCGAGAAACATAAGTCGCAGTATTAACGCCGTTAATTTTAGGTAACGCTTATGTAATGAAGTACTTGACTACTAGAGACTGATAGGGCGTGAGAATTCCACCAGGTTTTGCGCCTGATTAAAACATACTGCGTGAGAAATGCAATCAAGTCCAGCAGATGTTTCATTATGTACGCAACCCAATGACACGAACATCGCGCACCGTTTGCAATAAAAAGGGCAATGTAAAATCCAGCGATCAGTGTTAGTTGGATAGACCCTCGCTCAAGCAAAATGTGGAAGCTCGTCTTCTTTTTGGCTTTTAGCTTGGCCAATCCGGCTCTGGGCCAATACAACCCTAATTGCGGTGGCAAGCAAGTGATTGTCCACTTGTTTGAGTGGAAATGGACGGATATCGCTGCTGAATGTGAAAGGTTAGTAATAACAGTGGCATAGACATGGAGAGAAAAAACCTTTAATCATCTGACGTTTTACGTCCAGGTTTCTCGGACCAGCAGGTTATTGTGGTAAGTAAAATAATACCGTTTTTTCAAAGCTGTATCGTTCAGTAACTAACATAACTATTTATTTTGTAGGATTCCAGGTATTTTCGTCAATCGGAAGAATGGCAGAAGGGAGGTACCGGTAATATTTTATTAATTTATTTAAATAGGTTTCGCCGCCTATGGAACACGTAATCTTGCCCAACGATAATTACCCCTGGTGGCAACGTTATCAGCCTGTCAGTTACATACTTCATTCACGCTCTGGAACACCGGAACAATTTGCTGACATGGTTCGTCGATGCAATGCTGTCGGAGTCAGGTTAATATTGCGTTTATATTATGAACTTGCTTTGAAAAAACATTGTAGATGAAATGCCATATTTAGGACTTACGTTGATGCTGTTATCAATCATATGACTGGGCTTGGTCGCGTCGGTGTCTCCTATGCTGGATCTTCCTACAACGGCGATGCTCGCGATTTCCCAGGAGTTCCTTACACGGCAGAACATTTCACGCCTAAAAACCTATGTCCTTCTTCTGACGGTATAGCCATATTTGATTCACCTATATTTTCGTAGTTTCCTACTCTATGTATCTCTCAGGGAACGTTAATAACTACGCTGTTGAGGAGAATGTGCGTAACTGCTATTTGGTGGGTTTGACTGATCTTTACGGAGCCCTTGATTATGTAAGGAATGCGGTTGCTGGATACCTTAACAATTTAGTGGATCTTGGTGTTGCGGGCATCCGAATTGACGCTGCAAAACACATGTGGCCAGCTGTATGTGATATTACTTGGCTATTATTCTGTGCGCTTGTCTGACTTTCATTCTTAAAAGGATATTGCCAACATGCTTTCACGCGTTAAAGATTTGCCAACCACGCATGGATTTCCCGCTGGATCAAGGCTCTTCGTTTACAACGAAGTTATTGATCGAAATGATGGGGCTGTTACAGTAGACGAATACTACGATACTGGTATGAAATGATTGTATATTTTGCATTGATGTCGTCTCCGTTGCTAAACTGTTTACTATGCGCACTAGGAATGGTGACGGAGTTCCGTTATTGTATGAAACTCGCATGGGGTATTGCGGATTACGGGCAGCTTGGCGGATTGGTTGACTATGGATGGGGTATGGCTCGAGATGACCGCGCTTTCGTCTTTGTTGATAATCATGACAACCAACGTGGCCATGGTGGAGCAGGTAATCGTCTGTTTTAACGTATTATCGTTGTGCAGAATTTTCATATCCTATTTCAGGTGATGTAATCACGCACAAGACACCACGTGAATACAAGCAGGCTGTTGCGTACATGTTGGCACATCCTTACGGATTTGCGCAGGTTATGAGCAGCTACTACTTCACTAACACCGACGAAGGACCACCGCATAATGCTGATTGGAGGTATTTGAGAGATTTTTAAGACAAAACAAGCTCTAATCACAATGAAGCCATTAACTCCGTGTTGAAATTAATAGAGAAATGTTAATGACATGTTCTTGATTTGATCATTGTAGTACGGCAGATGTTGTTATTAACGCTGATGGAAGTTGTGGAGGAGGATGGGTTTGTGAACATCGCTGGAACGTCATAGCAAAAATGGTGCTTAGTCAATTAAATCTCTTGTCGTTTACAACGAATGTTTATTTTGCTAAATACTTAATGTCTAAGGTTCGCTTCCGCAACGCTGTTGCTGGCACGGCCATGGAAAACTATTGGAACAATGGTGGAGCGGTAGCATTTTCTCGTGGCAATAAAGGCTTCTTTGCCATGGCTAAAGGAGGTTCCATGGATCAAACTCTTTCAACAGGTAATTTAGTCGCCTAGTCTGATACTTTGTTCCAATTAGGATTCTATAGTAAATTTTGGCCAGGCCTACCTGCTGGAACTTATTGTAACATCATCGACAGCTGCGCAACCAACATTAATGTCGGTTCGGACGGCAAAGCAAGGATCCAGATAAACAATTATGAGGAACCTATTGTTGCCATTTGTGTTGGATGCACCGCCGATAGTGGCCCTACAAGTGCACCGTGCACGGGGTCGAACTGTGGAGGTATATATCTTTGCCAGGCTTATAGCTTATGAACACATGAAACATTTGAAATCTTTTGTGCATGTAGTTACCACTGCGTCTCCACCAGTTGATGGCACATGTACGCCGGCGCCGCCAAGTGGAACAAGCCGAACCGTAATATTTGTTCAGAAGGCCACAAGTGTCGGGCAGGATCTCTTTATTAGAGGAGGAATCGATCATGCCAAACGCCCCGGTTGTGTAGAAAATGCTGCAACATCAGCCTGTGCAATTTCGATAACGGTAATTGGCTAAAGCATAAATGAAACAACAAATTCATTTAGCATTTGAGTAACGGATGCGTTTTCAACACCTTGTGAAGACTAATTCGTTAGGGACATCGACTCACTACGACAAGTATAACGCTTGGAGAGCAGGAGACACAAAATTGGATTGGTATGGTGCTCAGTCAGCCCAGGGTTCGTATAACGGTCAAGCATCCTCTGGTTCTCCTTTGGCCTGGACATCAAATACCGCATCCAGTCCTGGATTCCAATCCTTGAATAAGTACATTGCCATATCATTGCCATTTTTGTCATATATGTTTGTATTCATTTCTTTTTGTTTGTAATTGTTTTAGATGGGGTGATCACTATTGGATGCTGGATGTAAATATGGATTGCTCCCAAACAGAACAAGGATGGTTTGAGCTCAAGGCTTTCCTGACTAATTCTGGTATACACCATGACTTTACAGAGTTGTGTTGTTTTCAAAGCGCGTTCGATGACGACATTATCTGTGTTTAGGTTCTGGCTGGGAAAATGACATTTCACAGGGTGCTTGCACGGGTACAGCTGGTGGAACGGCCCCGTACACAACTAAAAATCATATGGGACGTTGCGGCTACATCAACGTTTTTACGTTCAGTGGCAACAATTGTCAGATCAATGCCTTTTAGCCCAAGGAAAATAGTTACAGTATTCCGCGAGTTTAAGTAGAACAAATAAAATACAAAAAAAAGTTCAAAGTAAGCTCCGCCAAGAACATATTATTTTTTTTACCCTTCCAGTTTGGTGAAGAATCATCACGTTTATGTAGCTATAGAATAAAAAATCCAAACCGCTTAGTTTAAAAGCAAATATATATATAGTTATCTAGATTTAATGATATTATTTTTTAATAGGAAAAAATTTTAAGCCCGACAAAATAAGCACGACTTTCGGTTTTTTTCGCTTAATTCAAAAAGTAGAAGCCCAATATAAAAATATACCACATTTTCGTGATCAGCGATCAATTTTGTACCGGAAAAATGTATTTTTAATGAAATCTGGGATTTGAAGAAAATTGAAAAAGTGGGAAGGCTATAGCCTTCTCACTTTTCCAATTTTGGCAAAATTTTAGATTTCGCTTTAAATACATGGTTTCGATGAAGAATTGAACGGGCACCACGAAAATGAGGGTTGTTTTCTCGTGCGACTCATAGCTTTTAAGTAAAACGTCAAAAACGGTGAAGTTGGGTTTCAAAAAATAAGCCCGGCTTAATCAAAATGATGATTATTTCAAAAACGGCTTACTTGACAAGGAAACAAGTGCATTTTTCCGAATCAGCGTTAAAATTGGATTATACTGTGGAATTTTCATCGCATTCCGAGAGATTTCGATTTTTTCCGATTTTGACAAAAGTGGGAAGGCTATAGCCTTCTCACTTTTTCAATTTTGGCAAAATTTTAGATTTCGCTTTAAATACATGGTTTCGATGAAGAATTGAACGGGCACCACGAAAATGAGGGTTGTTTTCTCGTGCGACTCATAGCTTTTAAGTAAAACGTCAAAAACGGTGAAATTGGGTTCAAAAAATAAGCCCGACTTTATCTTTCGGGCTTAAAAATCTTTCCTTTTAAAAAATAATACCATTAAATTTCGATAACACTAGATGATTCAAAATTAACCAAGGAACACGCAAATGGAATTTTTTTTACGTAGAGTTTATAGTTTTGGAGTAATCTAAAATAGAACATTAGTGTGTATGCGAATCGAAACCATTACTAGCGCGCCAGTACGCTACAGCGCTAGCGTGACACATAAAACTTCTTTGATTATTCAAAAACCATAAGCTCTACCTAAAAACAAATTTCATTTTTGTGTTCCTTGTTAAATTTGAATCACAATCATATATAGTTATCTAGATTTAATGATATTATTTTTTAATAGGAAAAAATTTTAAGCCCGACAAAATAAGTCCGACTTTCGGTTTTTTTCGCTTAATTCAAAAAGTAGAAGCCCAATATAAAAATATACCACATTTTCGTGATCAGCGATCAATTTTGTACCGGAAAAATGTATTTTTAATGAAATCTAGGATTTGAAGAAAATTGAAAAAGTGGGAAGGCTATAGCCTTCTCACTTTTCCCATTTTGGCAAAATTTTAGATTTCGCATTAAATACATGATTTCGATGCAGAATTGAACGGCCATCACGAATATGAGGGTTGTTTTCTCGTGCGACTCATAGCTTTTAAGTAAAACGTCAAAAACGGTGAAGTTGGGTTTCAAAAAATAAGCCCGGCTTAATCAAAATGATGATTATTTCAAAAACGGCTTACTTGACAAGGAAACAAGTGCATTTTTCCGAATCAGCGTTAAAATTGGATTATACTGTGGAATTTTCATCGCATTCCGAGAGAGAGATTTCGATTTTTTCCGATTTTGACTTTAAATACAAAAGTGGGAAAAAGGCTTTTATAAAACGTCAAAAACTCAAAAAATCTCATTAAACGATTTTTCGAAACCATTACTAGCGCGCCAGTACGCTACAGCGCTAGCGTGACACATAAAACTTCTTTGATTATTCAAAAACCATGCTCTACCTAAAAACAAATTTCATTTTTGTGTTCCTTGTTAAATTTGAATCACAATCATATATATTTTAGATTTCGGAAAAATGTATTTTTAATGCTTTAAATACATGGCTTCGATGAAGAATTGGTTCCTTAGGTTCAAAAAATAAGCCCGGCTTAATCAAAATGATGATTATTTCAAAAACGGCTTACTTGACAAGGAAACAAGTGCATTTTTCCGAATCAGCGTTAAAATTGGATTATACTGTGGAATTTTTTCGATTTTTTCCGATTAGGCCATCTAAGTGGTCTCACTATATCCATATATTGTATCTTTCAACCTCATCCTAAGCTGGTAATCAGTGTGGTTCTCGTTATGTAACTCAGTTCATTAACACAATTCAATACGACCAAATTGCGCGGCATCAATTGAAATTTGTCGTTATTTTGAAGACGCTGTGAAATCATACTCTTTCCAGTCTGCAGCAAAATCCAACACTTTCTTTTTCTGCTGCTCAAAGTTTTCTCGACGTGGGCGACGCCATGCCTGTGGCTCAAGGTCCAAAATTCCTCCCAAAATTTCCTTAGAACATCACTGTTTATTAGTCTATTAGTTATTTGACAGTTTTCTTTTAATACCTGTGCAAAGGCAGTAGGAAAGCGTTGTTCATCTTCAATAATATGAGCGAATCCAGATTGCATACCGAAATCTACAAAGAAGTATGACATTCCCTTGGGGACGGCTTTTCTTACGTCTTTGCCTTTCAAATCAATGACTTTTTTATTCATCGCCCACTCGGATTCGCACTCCAATAAGGCTTTCTGCAGACCGTAAACTAAAAATGTTACGGCCTCTAATATGTAGAGAAAAAAAAAATGTACTTTGAAATATATTGGGGCGGTTTCTCCAGCCGATATCGATAGTGGGACACATTCCAATGCCATGTGTGGAAAACGGTTGAGATGCATAGCCGTTTCAAAGAAAATTGCATCAGCTTCCCGTGCTTCGAACATCCTCGTCAAGGCTTTTCGGAACATCTATTTAAAAATTATAGAATGAAACTACTCGTTCAATAAAACTTCCAAATCACTAGAACCTGCATTTCTGCCCAAACATCTTCGTCTAATTGTGTGGAGCAAGTTACGTGAGTGCGAGGAACAATTAAACAGTGACCAAGAACTAATGATTGATGTACAGGCAATGACAGATAGCACTTTTGTCCAATGGCTATAATTAGATGTTTTTGCATCGCCTAAAAGTAAGAGATTATTCAGGAAATTGCCGTGGAAAAAAAACGACACTTCGTTTTATACCTGTGAATCAAGACAAAGGGAGCAGGAATCCAATACTTTTTCTCGTTTTTTGTGCTGAGCTATGGCAGCCTGCCTATCTCGAGCTTCGGCCGCCACGTCATCTACCTCTCTATTTGCTCGGCTTTCAAACATATCATCTAAATCGAAATCATCATTGGTATTTTCCACTCGTTTTCCAGCCAACCGTGAAAACATGGCATCCTGATCTTCAGCCGTCCCCTGCTTTTCTCGTGTATACTAACAGAACATTCTTGAAGTTAAATAGGGTTTTGGTAAACACTTAATTTAACTTTACCATCTGACTGAGAGAATACTTGTCGTCATCGGCAAAATAACGAACTCGTTCACCACTTTGATGGGTCTCAGCCTTCAATTTCTTTCCTTTTCCTTTACTTCCCTGGAAAGAGCTTTCGCCATAACGAGGCGCGGGCAAGGGGTGTTGACCGCCTTTAGCATCTGTCCTTGTCAGAACAGCGATATGCTCTTTGTTGCCTGCTGATCCGTCCTGTTTTCTCTGAGCCATTGTTTCCCTCGCTGACGCTAGTGTCAGTTTAAGGGCTTTCACCAAATCCTAGACAACCAAATTCAGTTAAATAAATAACAAAATCAGACAATGTGATAAAATGCAAACAACCAACTGGCCCATGATTTCGGCTTTAACAATTTTTGCACCAATTGCATTTAATTCCTGTTCGGTCCACGTTTTTTCATGATCTTTTGGCGATAGGCGTTCATTCTTTTCATTTTCGCCTTCCGAAGATGATGAGGATGAAGAGGGCGATGAATCCATGCGGATTTTTGATTTTGCTTCAGTTTTCTTCCATCCCTGCTGTGTTGACGAAAAACGCTTGCTCGCTTGCGAAACTTCATCATCCTCATTCGGTCTTCTAAACCTTTCTTCAACTGTTAACGGTTTTTTAATTCTTTCTGTATGCCTTCTCTCTCGAGATCTTGATCTGGATCTACTTCTACTTCTGCTATTTGTCCTATGTCGGCTGTTCCCAGCAGATTTCTTGTGCTTTTTCTCATCAGAAAAGCTACAAGAAGTACTCGAATTTTCATTTGAAGGGGAGATATTTGCATCACTTTTTTCTGGTGGCAGGCCAGTTCCTCCATTTTTCCAATATGGATTTAGTTCCCTACTTGTCTGTCCGGGTTTCTCCATCATTATTTTTCTGGCCGTTTCTTCTTCCTTGTTCAATGATGTTCTTTTGACAGGTATGCTGCTTTTACTGAAAATCGGAAGCAAAGAAGGAACGCTCATCCATTCATCTCTCTGAAGAGGAGCAGCTTGTGAGGATTCTACTGTCTCTGACACCTTCTCCACCCACTCATCAGAGTCAGATGAATTTTCTTTTTTTTTGTTTTTCTTGCTTTTTTTATTCTTTTTATGTTTTTTGTCTTTTTTACTTTTTTGGGGTTTACTTCCAGATAGTTTCGCATCAAGCTCGGGTAGCATCCATTTATCTTCTCCCTTTAATTTTGCCAATTCTTTACGGGATTTCCTTTTTTCATAATCTTTTTCGGCCTAAAAGAAGTAGGAAGGAAAAAATGCAGACATGAAACAATAAACAGGTAGGATAAACTTTGAAATCACCTTTTCTAGGATTCGCTTTCTCGCGTCGCGTTTCACTTGTCTAATTTCGTTCAAATCATTAGAACTTTCAAAATTTATCGACATTTTAAAAATGGCTAATAATACAATTCCAAGTAAAAATCGATCCGGATCTTATATCTAATACGAAATTAACGCTGAAAATATTTATACCTATAGTTGCGAAAACGTAAACATTCGTTTGGACTTCCGACGGATGGAAAAAAACTAGACATTGCCAACAATTGTATTATTTGACAACTTTTTTCTCTTATACAAGCAATTTAGGAAAATAAAGTTAAAGTAATTGTTTTGAAAATCATTTTTTTTTTAATGTTATGATAACTTGTGAGGAAATAAATAAAATATAACTATTTTTAACATTGTCAACGCCAACAGTGGTTAGAACTTTTCCCGCCGTCTGTCAAGCAACAGAGGTTCATACTTCATAGTTTCATACTTCATAGCAACTACATCGCAATATTGCATGTTCAACGTTATAAACACTTCTTATATAAATTATTACCAACTCCTGCGGGGTTTATAAAAAATGTGGGACCAATCAGGAAGTAAAAGATGATAGTTTTTTTTTTCCTATTTCTGCGTTAAATATGGCGAATTATTCCTTGTACTCCAGGTGAATTTGGAAATCCGATGGCCGGTGGGTTCTTCACTGGAACTCCTGGTGGAGGCCAACCAACTCCTGGAGAAAAGAAGGCATGAAAAAACAAAACTTGTTATCTCTAGCTGTGTTTTCATTGCTCTTGTGTTTATTTTTTGTTATTTGCCTTCTAATTTTTTTTTCTTTTCCCTTATTTTGCAGGGGGGAGCACAACGAGCTCACAATATCATACCAGTTAACATTAAGGATATATTGGATGCAGTTGACGAGAAACTCAAGATCGAGGACACTGAAGCTCATATGGTATTTCTTTGTTTGTAAATCATTATATTGAAAAAAATTTTAACACCAAATAAGTAAAGAATATCAATGTTGAGTAGATTTTACCTGTTTCTACATCTCTAAGACTGTGTCATTTTTGTTTTAACCTGAATTACTGTTGTGGCATTAGGTTACATTTGTAGGCACTGTCGAACAGATTGAGTCTAAGCAGACAAATGTTTCATATACAGTAAGGGATGACACAGGCTCAATTGAAGTCGTCCAATGGATTGAAGGTGAAGGGGTAAGATTTTTTTTTTGCCGGATTATTTACAAAACATTCATGTTTCCTAATTATTACAGAATCCCATGTCACATATTCAAGTTATGGAAGGAAACTTTTGTCGTGTGGTTGGGTCAATTAGGCAAACACATGATCGTCGCCACGTCATGG
The DNA here is from genome assembly GCF_022539665.2 of Daphnia carinata. Classification (NCBI taxonomy): domain Eukaryota; kingdom Metazoa; phylum Arthropoda; class Branchiopoda; order Diplostraca; family Daphniidae; genus Daphnia; species Daphnia carinata. Next base: position 2,433,531 of record NC_081331.1, read on the forward strand.
CCTTCCGCGTTGCGAACCTAACTACTGCAAATGAAATAACGACCCATTTGTTAGAAACGCAATGGGTTCGTATGAAATTGAGGCAAATGAAAAGAAAAATGGTACATGAAACGTGTATGTGTTTTGTGCAAAGATAACATTGTTTGCTGTAGGGCCTAGGGCAACCAATGAACAATTCATCGGTAGGCGGTGCTGGAATGACCGGGCCTTTAGCTTCTTTGTCCAATCCCTCCAGTGCAAGCGGCATCCCAGGGGGATTGTCGAGTTATCAGGCGATGGTTTACACTATTATCCAGGTAGCACTTTTTTTTTTCTTGTCGTGTCTACATTGAATGTTATGGCATGCTTGAATGATTCTAGGCCACAACTGCTGAAACTGGTATGGAAAAGTCCCAGATTTACAACTCTGTGAAAGGGAAAATGGGCCAGCGAGAAGTGGAGTAAGTCTAAAATTTGTACACACGGAGAATTTCTACTAAATAGCTTTCTTTGATAGTGCTGCATTGGAATTTCTGTGCTCCGAAGGGCATATTTACTCTACGGTGGACGAAGATCACTTCAAATCGACAGATAGCTAAACAAAATTCCAAATTACCTTACTTTCATTTTCGTCAATTGTGTCCTTATGTATTCATAGTCGGTATCTACCAGTAAAGGTACGATTTGTGTCGATTATATTGCCTATTGTTGATTGGTAATCTGATTTTTCTTTACGAGACATATCATTCTTCATCAACCTATTTATTTTTTGTCGTTAGGTGAGTCACGTTAAGAAAAGTCAATTCGCACACTTTTTAATTTGAAAACTGTACCTTTGCGGGTAATACGATTTTGACGTAAATATCCAGATTACCTGAAAGCTTCAGTGGGAATTATATTACCACTAGCTTCCCTATTAAACAACTGGTGTTCAAAATGCTGTCAGTTGTTAGGAAAATGAACTTCTATAATTGGGGACAATCTTCTTGGTAGTTCCCACAGCAATGTTCTGGTTCTTTGTCCAACACTCGCCGTAGGATGTAGAGTTGCGATATTTGGTTGCGATGTAGCTTTACTATTTGTTGTTAAACATATAAACTGGTTGAATACCGCTAATACATTTTTTTTTTTTCACGATAAAGGCAGATCTTACTTGGAGCGACGACGTTGAAGCAGACTGCAAAGCAGCTTAGGATTCAATTGGGCAGGGTCTTGCGATCCAGCCAAAAGGCTCACGATAGTTCCCACGATCAAAACGATTGACAGGCTCATCACCGTATACCATAAATAGGAAATTCGTAAGAGCGCAGGCACATCCCCTCTAAACCCAAATACGGAATTGCATTAAAATTCAAAATTTAAGTAATACAAAGTTATACTCTTGTATCAAAAAGTGAACTGTCGACGAATTCACAATGGTTGAATTTGGCGAGTGGCAACCATCTGCGTTAAGTGATTTCATTTGATAGTTCATGACAAGACCGTCTGATTTGGCAATGTGCGTTTTTATTCCCAGCGTCATCATAGTCGCAAATGATAGAGCTATTGCCGTTCCAGCTCCCTTAACGCCAACGAGCCAATCGAAATTATGAAATACGAAGTAGGCCTTTGAACTTTTGGAACTATAAATACTTACAGTCGCATTAGCCCATGGAACAAACATACCCAAGCTGAAGACTCCAAGGATTATTCCTGCCATGGCGCTGACAAAACTCAGAGAAGACTACCATAGTAGTTAAACAAAATATTAGAGCTTTGCAATATTGTTTTTTATGTAAGAAATTCTTACATCCAGGGAGATATGAAGTTTTGAAGTAAACAAAGCCATGCTAAAAATGACGCAGCCGAAGAGAATTACAGCCATTTTGGTGACTAACGATGCCTTACCGTCCCGCATAAGAGGGAAGAAAGGTTTTATGAAGTCTTCTAGTATAACCAACGATAGCGAGTTCAAGTTACTGGAGAGAATACTTCAATCAAAAGAGAAGGTAAAAAAATAGTATGATTTTCTGATGCTTTATGCATTTGTAAATTGTGAAACCTAGCGACTCCACCGACAATTCCTGCAGCGAAGAATCCTGGTCATTACATTTCAGATTATTATTACTATTATCACGCTTTCAAGTATTCCAAAAAAATTTTACCGGGCAAGCCGGGAAAGTTTCCAATAGTTTGAATAACAAACAGAGGGAAGATCTCATCTGAATGCTTAACTATCTACTAGAAAATAGTTTTAGCAGTATGTCGATCTAACAACTATAAATGAAAATTATAATGAAGTAAAAATGTCCCTCACATCAGCCTGAAGAGGATCACAGTCAAAGTAAAAGGCATAAGTTACAAGACCTGTTAAGCAGCACAGGGATGTTATGCCTGCTAGCATTAAAAAGTTAATCCAATGCGATCTAAAAATATAAAGACAAAATACAAATATAGACCGTATAAATTCCTGTCTGAATCGAAACAGTATTACATTACGGCTTTTCGCATCGTTGGCAAAGCTAAGAAGCGTTGAATAAACACTTGGTCCGTGGCGTACATAGCGGTGAACAGAAAAAAACCTCCAATTGTTAAAGACCAGACCTAATTCCAATGGGAGAAATGGACAAAAAATTAGATGTGACGTAAACAACAAAGGTTTGTGATAGTAATACCGTGTGACGGGTTGTAGGATCAAAATCGATGCTGCGAAACGCAAGAAGGCAAACTAAAGAATTGTCATTAACGGCTGGAATTCAGTATCACCAAATTACTTTAAAAATTCAATGCGCGACGAGTTGAAATTGCGCAAAAACACGTTTTCTAGACCATCAACGTCTACAATTCCTTTGACGAGCACAATGATTGCTGATCCGTACATTAGACATAGCTGTACGGTGCTAGTCCAAACAACGGCTTTGATTCCACCCTGGATTATCGTATAAATGTGTAGTTACCTTCTTTTAAAGCGTGGTTAATTACATACGATAGCTGTGTAGAAGATGCACACAGCAAACATGATACTCATCGAAACGTGCTCTTGGAGTCCAGTCACTTCGTAAGAAAAGATTGACAATTAATACTTCCTTAAATGCTACGCACTTTAAAATCTTCATTTACCTCTTTTTAAAGCAAGTGCTGGTCCACTTACCATGACGGTCAAAGAAAAAATCTATTAGAAAAATACATTAGTACAGCCACGTTCCAGTAACGAAATGAAATATACATGAACGACATTCTTGGCATTTTATGGTTAGATAAATACCACTTTAATCACGTAAAGCAGCGCAGCCAGTCTGCGTATGGTATGATTGAAGCGCATTTCAAGATACTGAAAGACAAACAAAACGTGAAATAGATCGCTTGTCAATCGGTTCAATGTTTGAGGGTGTCTTACTTGATGGCTCGAAACAAGTTGAAGCTGGTGATAAATGGGGAAATAGATGTAAAGGGATACCGGAATAGAAAGACCGACGGCAATAATTATCCACCAGTACATCGATCCAGTAAGATATACGTCTGTCGGTACGCTAAATATCGTTGACGCCGAAAGTGAGCTACATGAAAAAGAAGATAAATTAAGGAACAACGAACACAACTGTCAAATACTACCTTGCAGCTAACGACATAGCAATGGGAAATATGCCCATCGTTTTTTTGCCCATAAGATATTCGTTTGTCGAATTGCTTACGCCTCGCCATGCATAATACATGCCAATCACCATGCATAAAAGCAAAGTAAAGACAAAAATCAAGTAATCACCCAACCCGAATATTGCACGCCCCATTTGGAAAGATTCAAATCGATCCATCACCATTGCGCAACGATTAACTTTAAGAAACACAGGTGCACAAACACTACATTAACCGTAACGAAACAATAAATTCCACTGACACTAATGCTGACCGCACTACACCGCGAAGCGCAACACAGTTTTTATTGCGGCCCTACGCCGACAGGCTAACAAACGAATGGCAACTGCATTGGATCTCGTATAAGGTCTACTCGTAAAACCAAATGAGCACGAATTTTAAGTGATCAAAGGAAACTTCATTGAGTCAAATCTTGCAACAATGTGGTTCACCTTGACCATTCCGACTAGAAAGGAGGTTCGTACACATTGGCCCACAAAATTCCTATCCATGTCTCGTTTAGCAAGTTTAGCTCGCCATGGCACTTTGCACCTCCAACGATTCAATAAAACAAAACCTAAAAAACGCGAGTGGTCAGGCAGGTGCGCTTCCCGTGCAAGTCCAATGAATAAAATTAATCGTTTATAGAAGGACAGAGAGATCTAACGGTTTACACAGGGAAGTCACATGCCCATCTTTATTAGAAGTTTACGTTAAACGTACAACGCGAGAATGGAGCCTTTTATAATCATTTCGAACACCAAAAGAGGTACTGAGCACGATTGCTATAACCCGTTATTTTCCCACTGCGCAGTGTAATATTACGTATCGATTCCCTAGATCAACTGCTGCGAAGGGTTTCGCTGGTTTGGCTAACACGTTGTTGAAAAGCATACCATTTGAAAGAACACTTGTAACGTAACCTTCGTTTCCTTTGAAAAATAAAGAAAAGAAAACCCAGATTGTCATTTTAGAAGGTCAACGGTAACGTAGATGAATTGCGGTTGCGTGAAAACTGTTTGGAATTGACCTTCTAGAACACCAAGGTCTTCTGGAAAGGTCAAAACGTATAGGAATTTAGTCTAGTTCAATGTTGTTGGTTTTGTTATTCTGGGGCGAGTCCCCAATCTCCTGAAAAAGGTATAAACGCAAGTATCACATACCAAAAACGAAAAATAGGCTGACTGCAAATTACGGAAAATGAAAATGTAGACCTTACCTTGCGCGATGGAAAGCAATCACTGACTTTGCATAGGAGTTTGGGATCAAGTAGTCGTGGATTTTGTCGCCCTGTCATAAAACTAACTATTGTTCCCAGGATCAAGACGATCAGCATTCCTATCATAGTGTACCACAAGTAGGAAATCCTCCAGATAACAAATGGAGCTTCATCTTCGCTCCTGGCGAAAAGACATACAAGGTGTATGTGAACAATTATGTATCCTCAATCAAAACAATTTCATTTACCCTTTCATTAGTCCTTGGCTTATTGCTGTCCTGGTAGAATTGAACGATGCGCAACTCGCAGTGCTTAAAGTTTTCAATTGATTGTGACCTAATCCACGTGATTTTGCAATCTGCGAACCCACTCCGAGCCACATCATTGCTGCGAAGGAGACTAGCATACCGAATCCAGCGCCCTTAACAAAACAAGTAATTGATCAATAGCGTATAGAACTTTCAATTAAAACTTACTTACAATAGCGTTGGCCGATGGCACGAACATACCCAAGGTAAAGACGCCAATCATTGCTCCATTAACAGCTCCATTAAAACTGAGAGTGGCCTATGGGATTAGGAGCGTCAGTAATATTATATTTTTGAAGAGAATGTTGATTGAAGTTACGTCTAAGATGGTCTTGACTTGCGCAACGAGAAGAACCATTCCCAAGTTTATGCAGCCGAAAAGGATCGCTATTCCTTTTGTTACTTTTGTGGCGGTTTGGTCTTCGATGGATGGATAAAAAGGCCGAATAAAATCCTCCAAAACTATGAGCGCCACAGAATTCAAACCACTTGACAAGGAACTATCAAAGGTGAAATCGACATTGAAATCGTAAAAAAATTTAACATTTATAGAGAATTGAATACCTTAACGCGCCTGAAAAAACACCTGCGACAAAGAGACCTGGCAAACCCGGCAAATTTCCAACCGTATCCATGACAAATAAAGGCACAACCTGATCGGCTTTCTCTATAACCTGTTTACTATTTCTTTTAGTGGAACACTTAAATGAAAGCTATTAAATTTCTGCACTCACTTTTGAAGTTAAAGGGTCGCAATCAAAATATTTGGCGTATACAACGGTGCCACCAAAACAGGCAAGGCCGACGATTCCTGCTGCTGCAACTAAATTCCACCACATGGATCTGTAAACAAAAGACGAGAAAAAGGATTGATGACCAACAAAGACATTATACCATTATAACTACAATAACGACTACTGTACATTTGCGCTCTGCGTAACGTTGGCATCGCTAAGAAACGCTGGACGATGGACTGGTCGACTCCATAAAAGGAGGTCCAATAAAAAAAGCCTCCAATTACCACAGACCAAATCTTCACGGAAAATGAATCATTTAATTAAAGGCCATTACCTGACAAGAAAAAGAATATATTACCGTGTGGCGAGTAGTAGGATCGAAATCAACACTGTAATATCCGAAACCAATAAGCGTAAATATCATTGAATGAAACTAGGGCACTTTTGTTTCAATACTTAAAAAATTCCACACGTGACGAATCAAGGTTGCGCTGCCAAACCGTTCCGAGACCTCCTACATCGTAAATTCCTTTAACAATGACGGTGATAAAAGAACCATACATGACAAAGATTTGCAGTGTATCTGTCCAGACAACTGCTTTAATGCCACCCTATAAAAGACATAAAATTTCATGATTTTTTAAAAACAGAACTCGTTAATGGTACATAAACGGGAATAACTATACGAGCGCAGTGTAGAACGTACAGACACCTAGCATAATGCCAACGGAAAGGTACACATTGATTCCTGTTACTATATTTACGAAGAGAATGGATAAAAGGAATTGTTCACTGAGTTTTGGCCCAATTGAATGCTAATAGCGTTTTAATACCTTGTTTCAATGCCAACGATGGTGCGTACACTACAATGGCCATGTAAAACAGCTATTGTAAACAAGGATTAAATAAAATGAAACCTCAGAATTACTGTTTATCTAGACTTGCATTGAATCAATTACTTGTTTAATGATGTAAAGGACGGAAGCGATACGCCGCACAATGTGGTTGAATCGTAGTTCCAGATACTGTCGATTTCCAGATTGCGAAATAAATATAACGTTTTTTTTATATGCAAATTAATGTAAAGCATGAAGCGTGCAAACCTGATTAGCTGAAACGATCTGAAGGCGATGGAAAACGGATAGGTAGAGATAACCGGTAGCTGGTGTACAAAGAAACATGGCCAACGGCATCCAGGAATACATTGTACCTGTCAAATAGATGTCCGCTGGGGTGCCTAATAACGTCGTACCTGAAATGGAACTGTTTGGAAAAACAATATCACCGCATAAGACGAAATGGTAATTTTTAATAGACATAAATGTTTAACTACAACCTCGCAGCCAGAGACATTGCGATCGGAAAGATGCCCATGCTTCTTCCTCCCATTAAATATTCGGAGGTTGAATTACCACTCCGCCAAGCATGATAGACGCCAATCAGTAAGGACACTAACAAAGTTAAAGCGAAGAGTAAATAATCCACCCAACCAAACAGCAATTGATGGCGTGAAAGCGTCGAATCGTCCATATTTGAAGATGATTAAGGAAGGCACGTTGCGGACGGTTGAATGGTAGTAGTGAGACTGCTGAACCTGTAACCCACATTGAAGCTGTTTCCACGCTGTAGTTGATGCCCTTTGGCACTCTTCACAATCTGATCTCTGTAGTACAAAAAAAAAAAAAAAAAAAAAACAAAACAAAAAAAACAAAAAAAATACAATTTAAACAGTTAAAGTTGTAACGCGAGATGAGACAAGAGGGATGTTTCTATGCTCTCGCATAAATAAAACTTCCGTCCGGTTTGTGTACTTCTTTTAGTGGAATAGATAGACAGCTTAGATTTTACTCACTGTATAGAAGAGCTTTACTTAATCTTGACCTAGTTTATGATCAATGAAGAAGGCAAAATCACATAAAATTCGATATTTCCTTATTGGATGAATGCCAACTAGTTTAGTGACGTAGAAAGCCATACAAATTTTTGTCGTAAAATGTCAGAATTTTAAATCGTAAAAACTTCATTCCTTCACTTTTCGCTATGAAATTCTTTAAGCTTAAATTATATAAATAAAAAAAAAGAATGCTGCAGCATGTTCAATAAATCAAATTCAAACGTTATCAAATAAGGACATGCGTTACAATCGGGTTCTTTGTCAAAATCCGCCGTTTTTCGATAGCCAACGGCGCATACCGGACCTTTACGGCACGCAAAAACAAAAAGAATTTGTGGAACGCATCTGATCGTCATCAAGAATTATGGCGCAGGCGTTCGCGCAATGCGCCTGGAATACATTATGTATGAAGAGTGTTGTATCTTCTACAATCTTTAAACAAAGAAAAGCAGAAACCTACACGTAGGATTTAAGCTGGAATTTCTTTTTTGAATGAGAAGTGGCTTACATGTGCAAAATAAAAATTCTTCCTCTTGCCCAGCTGTTTTCTTTTTACTGCCAATCAAATGCTGTTTGATGACACGCAATTTTAGGTTGAATTGAACGTGTCTAGCGCTTTCTACGGGTATTATAACTTCCGCATTTCTCAAATTAAAAAATAAGAATATCGGGTAATAGAACTCACCTCTCGGTTGGATTGGTTTCTGCATTCGTGGTTACATCATCGACGTCAACATATCAACTTTGGGGTTCGCGCATGCTGCATAACTAGTCCATCACTCCCAAATTACAAGGGGAAATTCGTCGTTGTGGCGTGAAAAGAAACTTGGCGAAGAGTTGTGTAACAAATGATTTAACTAGTGCGGCCGCCCACTCTGCACTCGAAATCTAAAAATAGATAAATAAAGTTTCTGCAAGCACATTAACATCAGTCAATTCTTACCTCCAAGTCGATACGAACTTCGGCTGTAGTAGGAGGATAAACAGAATGCAGCTTAAATCTTATGCATTTTGTGGATTATTTTTGTTTTCTGTTATTTTCCAAAATTACTCTGCCGACGGCCAGCAACAAGACAGTAGCAAACTCGATTCTAATGAACATCATCGTTCACCCAGGTCGATTTTCCTCGTTAAAAAGGTAGTTGTGGCTGGCGCTATTGGACTTCTCGCTGGTCTTGTGATTGGCCACAAGAAAGCTAGAGAGAAAAATCACATCCAAGCTTGGAATGTTCACAACTACAGAAAGAGATCCGTCGGTGACGTTAACGAAGATAATGATACTAATCCTGATTACAACGATTCCGAGTTGCTTCGAGTTGCAAAGATTTTCGATCAACTCGGTTGTGGTGGCCGTCTCGTCTGCGAACTGCACCAGCAAAAGCAAGAGGACCTTAATGACACTGGGCTCAAAATCGTCCAGCTGTTTGGGTAACTTAAATTAATTTTTAGAATATGCTGTACAGTTGATTGTTGACTTACTGTACATCACTTGTTTCAAAAGAATGTCTTTCTTTCTGACAGTGACAAACAACCACCGACTGTTGATCAATTGAAGACCGAACAGAAAGCCGTTTTACAATATGCGGCCTTCGTCGGAGCAACTTTTCCCAAGGATTTGAAAATCTGTTCACGTTTGTTTCCACGTTGTCCGATCGCCGAGCAGGCACTATCACATGCCTTCAGCAATGCAAATGTACGTCCTCAGGTTGCTGAAAAGCGTTTAGCATAATAGCTTTAAGCTTCGGAAAGCGCCAACGTTTGTTGAAAATGCATTTCAACGATATTTCGTTACGAAACCAAACCTAAGATTAATATAATATATTACGATAATAATTCCTAATGATTGCCTGCGGCATTTAAATACAAATTCACCTCATATTGGTTATCGGAATCCTTACCAAATTGGTATTGCCTCATTATTTTGAATAATTATGCTGGTTGGGCTGGTAGGACATTCGACTGTTCAATGCGGCGGGCGGAAATCCTGCAGTTATAGAATTTGAATCAATCAAATGTTATCACAAGTGAAATTGACATTTTTTTTTTGTATCATCATGTTAAAAGTTTCTTTTTCCCTTTTGCTGAGTACCGCAATTGCAGATTAAACAAATTTGTCCAACATAAACTTATTCCTGGCGCCCGTATACATAGCATAGAAATACACATTTGACCGCCGCCAAATGCTTTCTAGATCAAAAAGAGAAGCGGTTCCAATACAAAGAGCAGCGATTCTTCCTCCAAACTAGTTTTCGTCTTTAAACATTTTTTTTTTTCCTAGGCAAAACTCAAGGGAATAATCGAATTCATGAGAATCTAAAGACGCAATAAAAAAGACTAGTTTAATGTAAAAGAGTCGTGTGCATTCAAGTGAATCACATTTAAATTTTGTGGTTGACAAAGCATATTTAATCCTTAAAAAAAATAAATTCTCGAATGACCGATTTCCTTTTGAGCAAAACCGTGAAAGTGTGAAACGCTGTTTCACTAGTTTCCATGTTGGCTAGAAAAAGGCGTAGCCAATTTTTACTATGCAAATTTTAAGCCCTTTTATCATTTCCATACTGTTCGAAAATAGAAGAAAAATCGAGGAGCGTTTTGGCCACGCAAGACACTTGAAAAAAAGAAAAGACAATTTGCATACGAGGATTGCACCCGAAAAAGGAAGCAAAAGTTCGAAATAGCCAGAAGCGATTTGGCGGTACCGAATCAAAGTGTGATGTTCACCATGGTACCTATTAACGAACTTTCATTCATGAAGTAATCAACAACCTGCAAATTGTTGTGAGTTGCATGACTCTGTAATGTATCGCAAGTAAAAATTTGTAGAGCTGCAAGTTTACGGTGACGCCCTGTGTGTGGGGTTGCGTGCAACGTAAATTACCCGAATGGATTTCAAAAATGAGATACGGGAATTTCAAGTGTTTTTTTGGCAGCACAGTCTAATAGGTACCCTGGGGAAAAATAAAATCACGTAATTCAAGGTGGAACACGTAGGACGGCACAGCGAATCAGAATAATTTTTTTTTTTTAAATCATCATTTGGTTTCAACCTGAGGGCTTCTGTTACTTCTGGGTGAATAATTTCGAGTGACGTTTCGTCCTATCTGTTCACTAAGAAAAAAGAAAAAAAAACAGCTGTGTCGCATTTCACAAAAACGGAGAAAAAGCTTTTTAAAGTCCGCCAGAGATGAGACAATTATCAGACTGAAGGTTTAAATGGAAAAAAAAAGCATCGTGATACAGAAAAGGTTATTCACGCATATTTTCGTCTTCCTTTTTTTTTTTTTTTTAAGATAAAGAAGTTCACGACTAAAATGTTTTCTTAAGCGATTATATAGGCAGAATGATTTTTAAGCGACGCAATCAAAATGGAGGCAAGTTGCGTTTTGTTCCACGACCTGTTGGCTCTTTAAAATGAGCGTGGCCAATAGGTGACCGATTTTGTGGAAGATCGGACTCTGCGTCGTATTGGAACGCAGTTTTCTCGGCCGCATTCACCGATTTCTCTTTTAACTTTCGAAATCAAACGGCCTCGTTAGATGCCGTTAAGAAAAAGGTCGCGCCCAGCATCCGATAAGCCTTCATTTTTCTCAACGGAATTTATCGAGCATCAACATTTTCTGATGGGAAAAAAAAAAATGTTCCAGCCCGCATCGACATTAGATGCGAATAGCGACGTGATGGAAAGAATGAAAAAGTAATAACGACGCCGTTATTTACGGTGCTGACCATTTTGAAGAGGAAAGAGTTTAAACGATGTAAGCGTTCGGAAATTCCAAGGCCGTGACGCACCCAAATGGGAAATGCGTTTGATATTACGTGCAAAATGCATACAAAAGAACGTAATGAGATCAATGCCAAATACAAACAGCAAGGGTTCCAAAATGGCCAGTGTTCATCTTTGGCTATTTAACAGGATCGTCCTTGCGAGCTGACAAAATTACGCATCGCAGAATGACGAAGAATTGCACTATGAGCTCATCAAAATGCCATTTTTGGATTCTTAAAAAAACTGCCGTGTCATACCTTTTTCACTCTTAATTGAAATATCTCGGCATTGCGGGGTGTATGACTCGGTTTAAATTAACACGCAAGGGCATCCGAGTAAAAACCGCGAGTGTGACAATAATTGAATTACGCCGAACGAGAGTTATTTGACCAAATCGGTAAACAAGAATTTTGAAAAAAGAAAAAGACAAAAATACGCCGTGAAAATGTAGCTTTCGCTGGCCTAAAGTGATTTTCAAGTACTTCGCCTACGGTGCGTCCCTCTTAGCGGTGCGCGTTATTATCGTAACTCACATTATGGACAATCGCGGTGAATCACGCAAGGTCGCCAAAAAGCCCAAGTTACGCGCCTGACTATCTGGCACAAGATCACCCTTGTGAGGATTAATTCTGCACTCCGAAGAGGATTAAAAAAAAAAAAAAAAATAAAAATAAAATTTGGACAAGGTCTTGAGCTTATATAAAGAGACCCCACAAAGTTCCAGCAGATAGCACACGCTTTCGATTTCTTGTCAACTCTGGTGCTCATTCGATAAACCTCTGCCAGACATTCCACATTCGCCGAGAAAATATCGTCATGTTAAACTCACGGTTTACCTGGTATTTGGTACTGCTCGTTTCCGTTCATCTGTTCGTCAACGTGCAAAATAGCGATGCCGCCGAAGAGCACCAGAGTGGTCACCGTGTTGTCCGCCAACTCAATTCCCGCACCAGGTTATTACTCGGAGCAGCAGGATTGGCTGCCTTGGCTGGATCAGTTGGTCTAGTCACTGGCTTGGTTATTGGTAATCGCCATAGCCGACAGCACGATGGTTTCCGCGTAAAACGATCCGAACTGGGATTCGAAATTGACGAAGCCATGGTTCTCGAAGTCGCCGCCATGGACGAGTCCGGCTGTGGCGCTCGCCTTCTCTGTGAATTACATCAAGAAGAACCTAGTCAATTAAATGGAACAATCTCACGCAGACTCGTTCAGATTTTTGAGTAAGCGACTCATTTCACCTGAACAGCTACCGTTAAAAATGAAATACTAAATGTGTTTAGAACAAAAAAATGTAATGTCTTCATTTCTTACCCTAGCGGCCAACAAGCACCCAACTTTGATCAGCTGCGGACAGAGCCGAAAGCAGCTTTTCAATACGCTGCCTTTGTTGGGGCCAAGTCAGCCAAGAATTTGAAAATTTGTGCCCACGTCTTCGATCACTGCCCTTTCAGCGCCAAAATCATTCTTGAAGTCCTGAACATCAAATCCGCGGGATTCGTCCCTGGACAAAGAGAAACAGCGGCAACAGAAGAAAATGATTAGAATATTTATTGACATCTAACTTAAATATCATATCAATCGGATTTATCGTGCTATCATCAGTATTAATCATATCATAACGTTCTCTAGTGCACTGAATGTATCGCAATACGCTTAAGTTAATAGAAGCCATGCTCATAAATAAAAGCGAATATTAAAAAAAACAAAAACGGATAGAAGTTGATTCCTTTCTTTAATTGTGATGAAGACATGTATACTCTCTCAACTGTAAAAAGTAAAAATAAAAAAAACTTTGTGCAATCAACCGTCAGCACTCTTCTAGTAGAATGAGTCTTATCCCCTAATTGAAAAGAAAGGGAAAGAACAACAACCCTGTGGAACGACTTGTGAGTTTACAACCACACTCATATAATGCCTAATTGATCCTATAAATAACGACAAACAATGCAGCTGCTGCTGAGAGGGGGGGGGGGGGGCTAGCTTGATGATGAAGCCTTTTATAAACAATGCGTAGATGACACTCATAAAATGATAATTCCTCTTCTAGCAAACATAATGTACGTATACGTGTTGCGCCGACAAGACACAAATGGCAGAAGGAGGGGGGAGGAAAGAAAAAATGTGAAGTGGCGAGTCAAATGACTCAAACACACACAACACAAGTTTGAAGGTTATTCGTAGACCGGATGTTCTTATTCCGTCTGCCATTTCCGTGTAATGTCTAACTAAAGCCGTCCTCATCTAACGAGTATACGTAATGACGGAAATGAGCTCATACCTGTGATATGCCGACGAGTTGATTCTTTCCACCGTACTATTTCGCTTGTTGGTATTGCCATCTGAATATGATGCGGGCATGTTTTTTTTTGTGTGTGTCTGTGTGTGTGGAAATAGGAGCCGTTCTGTTATGCCCCGTGATTTGTAAAGGGTCGCACATGAATCTCAGGTTCCCGTTGTTACATGCAATCCATCTGAAGCAAACAAGAAAACAAAATAGAAATGAACGGTTGACTGGGAAAATAGAAAAGAGACAATTTTGTGCGGGAAAGAAAAAAAACATACGGGCGTCAAAGGAGACAGTAAACGCAGAGTCGGTCACGGTTTCGTGATCGGGGCAATCTCTGCTGAAAAGAGCAGCATTTGTCTCCATCACCGGTAGTCTGTTCAATGTTCATCACGGTCCGTCACTTTTTTTCACGAAAATTCGTCCGCCGTTGTTTACCGTTAGCTTTCTCGTTTTCTCCTTTGCAATTCAAATAGAAGAATTTACAGGGAGAAAAAGAAAAACCAAGGGGCAAATCTCAGTAAATCATATGCAATTTCACACAGGGATGAAAATTTGAAAAAAAAAAAAAAAAAAAAAAAAAAGAAAATTACAACTTTCCCACTGAAGTAGTTTTTAACTTTGCACCAGTTTCTGATCGATGGTTAACGGCTAAAGGAAAAGTTAATTTATGGCAAGGGCTTTTTACCTTGTGAATCTCCGAGATTTTCCTCTTCTCCTCGGATTGGCCGCAGTGATTCTTTGTCATTAGTAGTAAACCGAGCGTGGACGGATGAACCGTTAAAAGTCAGGCCAAACTGAGATTTCCGAAAACCGTTAAGGCCTACCGTTCCATTCATAATCCAGGTAATTTATCTAGAGAGGGCGGAAAAATAGATACTGTTTAGTCGATGTCAATCCCGTAGACAGCCAAAATCAGTCACTGTGCAACAGCTAAGAATGGTTCTGATAATCAGTTAGGCGCATAACGGTGACGACCGTTAAATATACGGAAAGCGCATCCACAGCGAAAGAAAGGAAAGCAAATCTGATAGCCGTTTATGTTAACGAAGGAAAGGCAACTCATTTTTCTCCCCTCCGTGTCTAGCAAGCCATCTTTCTGGCGTTTAAAAATTATAATTGCTGACAAGTAAACCTTCGTTCACTAATTATAAGCTCTTTCCTGACGGCAGCTTGCTAAAAAAAAAAAAAAATATTATATATATAGAGTTTAACCTGACGGTTAATTACTTACTCCGGGTTTACGCAAGGATTTCGTTATTCATCGATTGAACAGCGGAAAAGACCCTTTTTTTGTCTGACATTTAACTCAGGTAGAATACTATCTCACCATCTATAGACGACACGAAGATGGTTGGAAATGTACACGTCCTAACTCGGCCTTGCTGTCCCATAAATTTAGTCATAAAAAGAACGCGTTCCCACCGAGAAAAATAAAAAAAAAAAAAACTCTCCAACAAAACTTTGTTTTCGCTTTAAAAGAAACAACATTTTGTTGTCTAATAAAGTAAGTGTTTATATATATTTTTTTTTTTACATTTCTTGGTTCGATCGTTTGGAATTCCTCAGGCGGCCGTACGATAACAGCTTTGTTTGTGTTCAGTTTTTTTTTTTTTGCTTCATCACATATTCATATGAAAATGTGAGACGCAGCGTCCCGTAGATCATCCATAGGGATGCCGATCGAGAAGCAGTTAATCTTTTCACAGGACCCCACTGACAAGTTCACGTTAAAATAAAAAGAAAAAAATACACGCCCAAGACTTCCCCCCTTTAAAGGATACTGAGTCTAACCCTGCCAAGTACTGTTGATCAAGCTAAGAGAAGCCCCGCCTTTCCAGAAAAAAAACCCAGCTCCAAGTATTAAAGCAGAAGAGTCGAAAGGTGCGGGGCTCAGTTGGGCGCCATCCGCCAGTGAACATAGTACGGAAACACGAGAGACGAGAAAAGTTGAACTAAAAGCTCACGACAATGTTTCAAAAGTACCAACGCACAAAAAAACATGGATATTAACGCATGGAGTACTTAACAAAACCCGCAAAAATGGTGAGCTGTCTATTTTGTTTTTTCTCCCCTTATACATCCCGTCCTAACTTATTTTTGAAAAAAAAAAAAAAGGAATATGTCGCCCACCGACCAGCGTTCAGTTCTGCTCGATTTAGTTTTTGGCTCGGTCGTCGGTTTGGTCGATAGCAGGTGCGCGCCGCATCTCGCATTGGGGTTCAATTAGTTTTCATCGTTCGATTGGGTACACGGTGCGTTAAGCCACCACGAAGAAACTGCGTTTGCCATACAAATAAAATAATTTTCTACTTAAAAAAAAAAAAAAATGTGTCTTTTCCCGATCATTAAATCCTCTCGAAGAAACAAGAAGAAGAAGAAGAAGAAAAAACAAAGTATCGGGAGTATGGTTGGTCGTTTGGCCGCACGCGCGCCTACAAAAACCTGTTGCCGTTGAGCCGACGTAGCGTGAAGTTACGGCTTGTCGTGAATTGCTTGTAAAAATAAAGGGAAGTTTGTTCAAACTCCAAAAGTCATCAAAATGTAAAGATACAAAGGGTTGTCTCGCTTGTGCAAGTTTCCGGTTTCTAAATTCATCTACACACAAAAAGAAATAGACGAGCAAATGAGTTTGCAGAATGAAATTAGTTCTCACAGCTAACCCGGGAATCGTGTAGGCAAAAGGACAAAGTTCAATACCAGAACCTCTTAGTTTTTTTTTTTTCTTCACCTGTGTGCACTTTGACGCCAGGGAATATCAGACGATTTTCTTTTGTTTGGAAGTCTAATAACAGTTGGAGTCTTTTTTTTTTTTTTTTTTTTTTTTTTTTTTTGAACGCCGCCCTTTGCTCGACGATCTTCACTTGATTGCCGTGCACGACCTTAGACTTTCTTTCGGGGCGTGTACTTTTCGTTCAGGAACCGAAAGACGGAGGGAAAGAAAAAGAAAAAAAAAAACCAAGAACATTTTCTTGCCCTCACGTTATTGTGTAGATCAGAGTAAACTAGGCAACCCGTAGAAGCCCAACACGATAGAACAACATCTACCTTTGCGTAGTGTTTAAGAATGGCGTGACCCGCTGATTATCTCCAGAGCATTTACGTTTTTTTTTTCTTTTCTTTCCTTACGCTATTCACTTTTCCTCTTTTGCACGAATATTTTTGTTTTCCTTCCACCCCCATCATTTTTGTTGTCCTGACATTTAGAGGGAAATTTCGTTTTGATCTTCGTATGGTTGTAATATGAAACGTTCGCCGTCAATTTTTCTCACGGAGGTAAAACGCCGACAGAACGGTGTAGCTCAAAGTTCGTGTAACGCGTAAATTAGTGAAAATGAGCATGCATCACAGCAAAAAAAAAAAAAAAATGGGGGGGGGGGGAGGGAATATGTGTGCCCGAGGCAGTAAGGAAAAGAAGCCGCCACTGGTATTTGAAATGGCATACAGTCATTGATCATTGGGAACGGACACCTGGCAGGGCAAAACAAAAACAAACGACGCGGGTGCCTCTTTTTCGTTTGTTTATATAGGCGAAAAATAAACAAAAAACAAAAAAAAAAGAGAACAGGTTTATGCCGTTCGTTTATCAGAATTGATTACTGGAAGGAGATCTATATAAACGGGATTCAAGCGTCGGAGTACGCATAAATTTCTACCGCCCGGTCTCTTTGTTGTTGCTTGTTAGTATACATTTCTTTCCTTTTTTTTTTTTGGCTGTTAAAAGATTCCCTCATTACGAAGCTACGGTTTTTTTTTTTGCATGCGTGACTTTCCTTTGCACTGCGGCGAACTTTATTAAGGACAACCTTGCTCTGTCTTTTTTTTTCTTCTTCTTCTTATCAAGAGCAGTATAACCAACATAGAAGTTTAATGGCTCAGATGGAAACACCTAACTTTCAGACCTCTCCGACTTCATGGCTCCTCTCTTCGAGGGTTTTAAAGTCATCCTCGCAGCATCTGATTACATAAAGTCAGTTTTTTTTTCTTCATCTCTCGCACTCTCAACGGGATATCTTATAAACTGACCATGCGTGAAACCCTTTCGGCAAAAACGAAGGAAAAAGCGAAAATACAAACAAGAATTCCAACAAAGGGAGAATGTTACAATTCCTTTGTAAACGCACTACGCCGGGGGACTGTGAATTGTAGGAGCCTATCATTTAAAATTTGCTTCGTAAATTGTTCACTTCGTTCGCAGATGAAAGGGAAAGAAAACAAAAAAAAAAAAAAGCGAGATGAAAAGGGCGCCATAGTCGTGTGGAGCTTGTCAGCTGCCGTCGCCAACTAGCACTAACACGAGAAAGAATGACGCGACAGGCATTTCTGAATCATTCGTCAACAGTTTCTTGCCCTTGTCGTAAGAAAAAATTTAGAATCGCTGAAACGCTTTTGCGACTCGATAGCACATGTGTGTGGCATTCAACAGATGTAGTCGATGAAAAGAAAATTGTTTGTTAAAATTACCTTGAATACAACATTTTCATGTTTCTTTTTTTTTTTCGTCTGAAAAAAACAAACAGAAGCAGTTGGACGGCTGTTGGTGGACTCCAGTTGGAACGAGTCTTCCTTTGACGAACCCTGTGACGCAATCTCGTAGCGGCGGTACAACCATCCAGTTAATTGCTGCCTTCCTTCTACTGGTCACTGTTGGTCTTTGTTTCGTCGGTCGGACAACTACCCCGACAGAAGCATCCACGACTGCTGCTCTATTGCAAACGAAGGGACTGTTAGATATCCGTCAATTTGATTATCGACTCAACAGTCCTCAGATATGTGCTCATGTTACCGTGCAGCCTTTCTTCCTGGCGCTGATCCACTCGAAGGCCAATCATTTTCGGCAGCGACAGGTCATCCGTCAAACGTGGGCCTCTCAACGCGATCTCATCCGTCACGTCTTCCTGATCGGCCTAGCCGATCAAACGGGACTAGAAGGCACGATGGATGTCCAAAGCCTCCTGGAATCTGAAAATGCAAAATACAATGACTTGGTGCAGGGCGAGTTTATCGATCATTATCGAAATTTGACTTACAAAAACTTGATGGGCCTCAAATGGGTAGGCCAGTATTGTCCGTCGGTGCGTTTTGTTCTCAAAAGTGACGATGACGCTTTCATCGATGTCGTCCAGTTGAAAAAGTTCATCGAGCGAACTTGGCCTAGTGGTCCATCCGCTGAAACTTTGATCTGCAATGTCCACGAAGACGCTCCCGTGCAACGTTCAGGTAAATGGGCCGTCAGTCACGAAGAATATCCTTCAAAAACATATCCGGCTTTCTGTTCCGGCCTTGCTTACGTCATGCGACCTGAGCTGGCCAACAAATTGTTTCGTTCGGCCAATAAGGTTCCGGCTTTGTGGGTAGACGATGTCTACGTGACGGGACTATTGGCCGCTAGTGTCAACGTGCGACATTTCTACCTGAACCTGCGTTTCACGCACCAGCAAGAGGACGTCGTCCAGTGGCTGGACAGCAATCCTCCCATTTCAAACCCCCTTCCTTTCATCGTCTCCGAGCTGGACACGAGCCGACCTGAATGGCCTAGACTGGCCCACCGGTTATGGAATAGAACTCGTTCTAGTTCAGATGACGAAGACAGTGATTCCTGAAAGACGGATCAAGTGATTTAATACGTATCCTTCAATTCAAAATGTGCCATACACAATTCAACCCGCAAGAATGTCAATAATAATACACTTTTAGTATGCGTCCGATCGTCAAAGTGGAGTTTCTTAGATTCATTTTCTTTTCTTTTTTTGTGTGTGTGTGTGTGTGTGTCGGTTTTTTTCTTTTTATATCCCCCCCGGTCAAAAAGCATACACCCATTGTCGGGCTTTTCTCATTTGATATTTATACCTTTTGATTGTGGGCTTGAGTGGCGGAGACGTCAAGGTTGTGGTGAAGAGAGAACAGGAAGGAGTGGGCGGAAAAGAGAAATCAATCGGAATGAATGAATAAGGTACGAACAAAAAAAAAAAAAAGAAGAGGGACCAAACACAAAAAAAAGAGAGGGAGAGGGAAAGGGAATAATAAATAAAGACATCCGTCAGGCATCGCCTTTGAACTTTTTGCCAGCGTTCTTCTTGCTATTGGCTTTGTTGTTAGTGGCATTGGGTTGTTGCTCTCGTCGTCTAGCTGACGAGGAAGTAGAACTAGCCGATGTTGAGGTGGATTCGGCAGGCGAGGCCTCGGCGCCGGGTGTGGGTACGTCGTGACTCTGTTACAACAACAACAGCAAACGAAAACAGGCAATCGAAGTCGCACTTGTCTGTGATGGCGCGCCATTCAAAACTTAATAGAATAAAACCACGCACCTGAGTAGTAAGGAGGGAAGCGATTGAGTCACCTTCATCCCAAGTATCGACGTCTATCATCTCCTTGTCCTTGTCGCCCCCAGTGCCGGGCAGGAGATGACTATCCGTTTCTGAATGGTTCTCCAATATGACTTGACGAACATTTTTCCGTTGAGAGTCCGTGTGTTGAGGACAGCGAAGCGAGCGGGTACACATCCGGCCCGTGTGCTCCTACGACATAAAAGGCGCTAGGTTATGTTCACCCGATTCAGAGAAGGTTCTATAGAAATGAATATCTACCGAGATGACGCCGCACATGGTGGTAAGAAGCGTCCGGCGTTCCATCAACCCCATCGTCTCCATTGTATTACCACCAGTTGATCCAGTATTCAAACTATCGCTCCCGTCGGCTCCTGAAAAAAAAAAAAAAGTTTAATTGTCTTCTCAGTAACTGCAAGTCATCGTTGATAACAAGCGTAGATCACGAGCTGACGACAAGGTCATTTTTGGACATATTCATTTGAGTGCACGATATTTTAGAGGAAAAAAGAAATGTGTTGGAACTTTTCATGCCTAATTATTTCAAAAACGAATTTTGTTTTGTCGCCCATAAGAGTCGTTGAGTCCAGCATTAAAAAAGGCAATGAAATAAGTTAACATTCGACGGTGTAATTTTATTACCCGGAACTGTAGACGCCGATGAAGCACCTAGGGCCGGATGACCACCTGAGCTGTTGCTGTTGCTATGGTTATTGTCTCCATTGCCGTTGTTCTTCCACTTCTTGCGCCTCGGCGAGTTCTTGTCTTTCTTGTGCAAGTGGTGACGACGTTTGTTCTTGCCTCCACCACCGACCCCGCCGCCTTCTCCGCTCATGATACGGTGGTCCTGTCTCTCGCCGGCGCCGCTCGCAGTCCAGTCGTCGTCGTCACAGTCGTCATCGCTGACCAAATCAGCCTAATGAATTACCATTCCGCATGAGTGTGTCGTCCGTACTGCTGTGCGCAATCGATTAAAAACAACGGACCTGTCTGCTGGCCGAAGTGGCGATACGCCTTGAGGCCAATCGTGAACTGTTCCGTCCCATGCCCATACATTTTTCCAAATGCGGAGCAAAACGGGATGCGGCCATGTTGCGCTGGCAGTTCGGACAGACGCATTCAGCCGGTTTTTTGCTATTGACCGCTACCGATGATAACATTTCTGACGCCGCGTCGTAATCCATTGTTTCTCCGCCGCCTCCTGTCGATGAACGCGTAGTCTCGTCTGCATCGAAATCGCATTGTGAATCACCTGAAAATATACGTATATATATGTTTTTTAAACATGGAAGACGAAGAAAGGTCAAATTTTTATTATTATTACGCCGATGATTAGGATACGCCCAGAATTCTAAAAGAACGAAAAAGAAAATTTAACGATCCTGGTTGATTGAATTCGTGCTTTTTACGACTGGTGTTTTATAGTCCACTAGTAATGGTCTGAAAATAATAAAAACCGGTTGAGATGGAGATTCGACTCGGTTCTCTTCTACTAAGAATAGCCCCAAAATAGCGGAACAGGTTACGGAAGGCCAACTGCATTCAAAACTCCGGTCTATTGAAAGCCGGACGACTTCGGTGAAAATATAAACGAAAAAACAGGAAACGTCTTTCGACGCGCAAGTGAATAAAGGCATCTATCAATCTACGCTTGACTGCAATGGCAATGAGAAATTATGACGTTAAGACGTGTTTCTGATGAATAGATTATTTCCGTTTCGTGCTGACGAGAAATGGAATAAATTTACTACCTGTTAGTCCGTCTTCGAGGAGAGCAGTGAGTCCCAATTTGGCGCCGCGGTGGACCTCGAAGACGATGCCTAGGATCACGTCATCAACTATGTCGTCGTAGAAAGATTGAGACGCTTCACGAATAGCTGCCTCGCTCAACGGATGGAGTAAAAGCCCACCGCCAGCCTCGTCTTCATCGCCGTCCAGCTCTTGAGCGTTGCCCAGTGGATCGTCGAGCACGTTCAGCGGAACTACCGTGATCGAAAGTGTTGGGGGCTGTTGTTGCTGTTGCGATCCTGATGCTGGATCCACCATTTCATGAATTTAGCCGCTATTATTCTAAGCCCATAGAAAAAAAAAAAAAAAAAAAAAGAGAACACGAAAACAAAAGCAGATCATTAATGATAGCCAGGTGCATTCGATTTGTAACGTCATTGCATCAGAAGCGGCAGTACAAGAAAAATTCAGTTCTCGTGAGTTTGATCTAAGAATTCTGTTCCCCCCTCTCCTCACGGTTAAAAAAACAAAAGTGCTGACGTCATTTATTTATGAATTCATATCAAATTGAATGTGTCCGACAATCGCTGGATTTTGTTGTCCAGTCACGATCGGCTGAGTCAATGTTGATTCTTGTCTTCTTTTTTTTTTTTTTGTTGACTCCAGTTTTCTTTTATCACTCTATTTTTTTGCGGATTCGTTCAGCTTAATTTAAACAACCGACGCCATTGGATAGCAACAGGTGCGGGACACATGAAAAAGGAACGACAAACTTGGGTTAGAAAGAGAAATTCGTCACGGTGCTGTAGGAATACTGCAGGATACAGGCCAAAATACTTTCTGCCCTTGTCCCCAGTTAGGTGTTTCTCTTTTTCCGTGAAAAGATGAATGATATCATCGAACACCAGGGGTGGAGTACACACAGACACACCTTATGAAGAAACCAGACGCTTACTTTTGGACGACCTTATAAGGGGAGGAAAAAGAAAGGGGGAAAAACAAAGACAAAGAGGAAAAAGAAAGGGAAAAAAGGACATGTTGGGCGTTCATGGAAACGCCAAAAAAAAAGGCAAAAAACGGGACACTTTTAAAATTGGCATGACTGGATAAAACACAATCAAATTAAATGACCACTGAAGCCTGTTTTTCTTGTCTGTTGCCAGAGCAAATTAAAGCGAATAAAGTTTGCAAGTTTCTTCCATTAGCGCATTCAAACGGAAATGGCGTTACAACTTGTTTCAATGGAAAAACAATGTCAAATATCGAGTAAAAAATATATATATATGCATTCAAATGTTCCTTTCGAAAGAGGTCAAAAGATGAATATAGTTGGCCCGAGAGACAGATTGCATAGTAATCACGAGTACCGTTTCAAATGCTGCGATCGTATCATTAAGGGAAGACGGGATGACGGATTGCCAAGAAGGCTTTTTACCTCATCCCGAGCTTCGAACACAACAAGGCTTCTAAAAAAACAAAAACACGAACAGTGAAATTTTTATCAAGGACTAACCAGCAGCGAGATAGTGTCGCCACCCATCTATTTTGATTGCCCGTTTCACTGTCAGTCTAACCTTCAAAGCCAAGAAAAAGATACCTTGCAACATGAAAAATAATTAAGAGGGACCCAAGGATATAGTATTTCGAAATTGAAATGGAGAAAAACGTTGTGGTTCCAAAAGGTATAACATTTCCATAACCACATCGTCGAAGAAATGGTAAACCAAAAACTATGTGCGCCACATTTTCCACCCGAAAAAAATGAACATTGCATTTAGAAATAATGCGACACAATTCACGATGCGCATTCGACGACTTTCAATCATCCTGAACACAATTTTAATTTCATTTGTATCTCCCTTCAGGGATTTTTCAAGACGTCTTTGCCGATGGCAACGCATGACTTGTAATTGATCGAAAATACCAAGCCTAGCTTTATCAACGGGGCAGGAGGAGAAAATTAAATAAATACTATTTGTCATACTGCATGTAATTTTCTATTTTGGTCATGGGAAAAAGGAGAGAAAAATCGGTTCAGAGCTACGTCATCTACCATTAAATTAATATAAGCAATTTTATAGGAATTCTTAATTATTCAACCCGGCACACAAAAGAAATGGAAAAGGCCAGGGGATATTTCTAAAGGCTTTTGACCGCGGGGTGGTGTGGCTGTGGTTATTGTTTCCTAAGAAAAAAAAAAAAAAAAGGCTCCAACGAAAAGTCGTAATAACCGAGAGCTCGGCCACGATCTATGACCCTAAAACCGCATTACCTTCAACCTCTTTTCTTAGCTCATTCGCTCTCACTCTTCTTTCCTTGTTTTTCTTGGAACCACCCACAGAACACTACGACAATCTACTACCAAATATGCGCGTGATCGCGGGAAGTGAAGGTCTTGCTTACTTCCATGAACTTGCGTTTCCTCCATAACTTCTTAACCTCATCTATTTGGTAAAATCTTGTGCAATTGGAAAACCCACACAGGCTAGCTCTATTTCGAATTTCGCAAAACTTTCTGTTTTACGTGCATCTATTACACATCTCAATTTGGCAAAAACAAATGGAGAAAAAAATCGATACTATTGGAAAGCTTTGAGTGAAAGCAACCTGTACAGATTTCACATCGATCATGGTAGGTTGGAAGACATAACTAGCGTAGTTTAAATTTAACCTCCAGCTAAAAATATTTCTACTAGCGTAGTTTAAATTTAACCTCCAGCTAAAAATATTTCCTTATAAAAATAAAAGATCGGACTTCTTCGCCATCTAACGGCCACATGTAGACATTTTCACTGAAAACCATGAATCCCTTACCCTAAAAGAGAAAAACGAAAAATAGCCGATCGATCCATTGGAACACATGATCCATATATGCAACTAACTCAAGGCCTCTCATTTTCGCCATCTGCTTTCTACATGTACTCAAAAGAACTTCTTTACTTTCATATGTCTCAAGAAAACTCATTCTCTATCAATTACACAAAACAATGATCAAGTAATGCAACAAGGACAACTTACTTGGAGATTTGATCACTAAAATTTCCTGGGCTGATACAAACTCGATCTATAAGAAGCGAACCACCTCGTAAGGCTGAAGTAAAAAAATAAACCTCAGAACAAAACAAAACGGACGCAATACTTGCGGAGTTTTCTCCGAAGAGGACTGACTCGGCAGTCAACACTATTTGAGAGAAAACTTATTCTTCTATTTGGAGAAAAGAAAAAGCAGACGACGTGCCTGTGACGCTGTTGCTAGGCGACAATTTGGATTTCCGTAATTAAAGCATTAATGCTCACGACCCAGTATCAAATATCAAGGCTACTATTGCGCAAATGTCTAGGCAAACGTATTAATTGTGAAAATGTTCAGGCCATTCTCTATCGTCCAGCAATGGATTTCCATTTTATCCTCTCGGAATTACTCGAAAATCGGGGTCATTGGAGCTCCATTCGACAAAGGACAAGTATACTGCCATTTTGCTATCGATAGTGATGTTATTTCAATAACATCCGCTTATTTTAGCGTAAAGAGGGTGCAGCTCTTGGACCAAGCTTCTTACGACAGGCGGGACTAGTAAAACATTTGGAAGGAATTGGTGATTTGAAATTTCCTTGCTGTGTTTCCTGATTGCACAGACCAGTCTTATAGGCTATGCTTCAACAGGTTGTGATGTTCACGATTTTGGTGATGTTGACTATGAGCCCAGTCAAGAGGATGAGACTGTTAAGAATGTACGGAACATGAAAAATGTGATAGCTTTCAATGAGAAGGTAACATCTACTCTGCTGTAGTTGCTAAATTGTACGAAAGTGGATTTAAAAGAAAAAAACTTTTCTACACAGCTATCACAGAAAGTCAGCAACATTATCAAAGATGGTAGAATGTGCCTAACTTTGGGAGGGGACCATTCCATTGGTGTAGGTACTGTGCATGGGCACCTGAAAGCCCAACCAGAGACATCCCTGCTCTGGGTTGATGCTCACGCCGATATCAACACTCCAGCTACAAGTAACAGTGGGAACGCACACGGTATGCCACTTTCGTTTCACATCAAGGAGCTAACCGAATACCAACCCGAGTTACCTGGCTTCCAATGGCATAGCCCAATGTAAAATTTACACGTTTTTTTCTCTTCAAATTTAGGTCAGCAAAACAAAAGTGAATAAACAAATAATTTACTCTTTATAGGATTTCTGCTAGAAATATAGCTTTCATTGGTCTCCGGGATGTAGAACCTTATGAGAGGTACGGAAAATTCTATACTTGACCACCATTTTCCTAAACGTTTCTTTTAACTCTTAGGTTAATAATCGAAAAATTGGGAATGTGTGCCCTGTCTATGGAAGAAGTACATGGAATAGGCATCAAAGAAGCCGTCAAATATGCTTTAAGTCGAATCGACCCACGGAATACTAGACACCTCCACGTCAGTTTTGACATCGACGCCCTCGATCCTCTTGAGGCACCATCGACAGGAACCCCAGGTAGTGGGGCTTTATTAATCGCTAATCGTCAAGAATAAACTAACCTTCTTTACAGTTCGAGGAGGATTGACGTTGAGAGAAGGAACCGAACTATTAAGGAGTGTGCATCGCACCGGTCGATTGTCTGCTGTTGATATTGTAGAAGTAAATCCACTCCTTGGCTCAGCAAGTGATTTGAAGATTACACTAGATGCAGCTCGTCACTTGGCAGCAGCAGCAGCTGGTTATTACCCAGGTGGATGGGCTCCAAAAGGTATCACCGATATACCCCAGTCTTAAACCAAAGAAGAAATTTGTTAAGTGCATCTTCAACTTTTACGATCTGTTGATTTTATTCTTTAATCATACATATTAAATTCAGCCAAAAAAAAATTATAATAAAGTAACAAGGCCCAAGAAATCTTACAAGATCCTGTGCCATTCCCTAAAGATTTTCAAATGGTAGTCTATAACTATTGCTGCCTCGTTTATGGTGTTTTTGTTGCTGCTCATTAATACAAATAATCTCATGCTAATTAATAGTCCTACTAGGCTGAACAGCATACCAACAAGTCTTTCTGTTTCGTGCACTTGGAGGCCAAATTCAAGAAAAAAATGTGCTATGTGCCAAAAGGATAGGAATTGAATATGTAAGAACAAAACTTATAGTTTAAAAAGTTTATAAAATGGCCACTTTCTTTCACATGGAAGGGATGCAAGAATTTTGTCTGCAACAGGAGATATTGAGTTAACTAGCAATTATCGGAAATTTGAGCAAAAAAAAAATATCTAATGATTAACTATTGGAGATGAAGAATACTTACATGCAGGAGATGCAGACAGGACGCAAAATGCGAGTATATAATACACTTCATATCTTGATCGATGTTTCTTTCTCAACTGGGTAGGATCTAGCTCGACACGGTAAGGGGTTTTATGCGTTACCACGTTTTTCGAAAGATTGCACAAATATGGCGGGTGCAAAATTTTGCGGGAAAATGGTTTTGTTCGGCTGCTTCGTTACCTTTCCCCTTATTTGACGTTGAAATGCCTGAGGCATAGCTACAGGTTCATGGGTTGCTGTTGACCCTGATGCAATTGAGGTTCAGCTGTCCGAGTTGTGCTACAGATTACGGTGCTCAGTGCAGTCTTGACAGAAACCCCAGGAATACGAAATAATTTTACACAAAATGAAACGTCAATACAATGACACGAAAGTGTGTTTAAAGGTAGTGGAATATTAACTGAAATTTTTTATGTCGGGTTTCCCACGGTGGAACAAGTGTTTTGTTTCTTTGGCAAAACCCCATTCCATAAGGTCGCTAATCTAAGTTTCTGATGAGTAGGACATGCAGGTCAGTTTGACGATGGAACTGAGCTACCCTTTGGAATCGGAATCAAACGTTTTTTATGAAAGTGGACTATCGAAAGTTATGAAACGAACGAATACTGTCATTTACTGCCCCTCGAACGAAAAGGACTCAGTAGCCGGCATTCAAAAGGTGGAAATCGTTGGATCGTTGGCCGCCGTCGAATCTGCTCGACTATTAATACGGGTTTTAAACAATGTTGTTTAATGCATTCATGGCCATTGCATTTAACTTGACATTTGTTTTTTTAAGGATTACGTACCCATCGGGTTTGTCACCAGCTGTAGATCTGATCGAGTCGATTCGCTCGGGACACACCTTCTCGTTGCTCATTTTTCCTCTACGTTTGGTGTTAAGATGGTTTTTAAACTTGTTGAAGAAGATTCCAGTTATCAGGTGAATATCCGAGGTCATCAATATCGATTTGCGCTGTTAAGGGAAGCAGTATACCATTTCTGTCACATCGTTCAAACTCCTTCGGTATAAAAATTAAATTTTTGTTTTGGTTTGATCTGCGAAATGCTGATGGTATTTTACTCAGGAATCTGTGGAAATGGATTTAGGATCGTCTTCTCTACATGTCAGCCTCGTACGCAACTGCACTCAGTTAATAGAGAAGAAATCGGGTGCTCGAATATGCTGCCCAGCTGATGGCAATTCAGTCTTAGTAAGAGGATCTCTAGAAACAGCATATTTTGCCAGTGAAATCATAGCGGTATGTTCCCTTATTCGTCCATTGTACGTCTTTTTAGGTCAATGATTCAATGTGTTCTCCTAGGGTGTTACTCCATTGCATTTAAAGTTCCAGGGCCCATCGTCTGTCGAGATGAATGAACGCATTCGTTCGATCTCCCGTCAAATGGATATCTCCGTTTCCATTGACAAAACGGATTCGGGCATCGACGAACTTAATTTCTCTACATGTGAATGGAATACCCGTAAGTAAAAGGCTTTCATTAAAAGTTCCTAAATAACAGCTATAATATAGTTAATTTTTAGGTTACCTTTATGAACTTTGGCGTCTGCGTCTAGGTTTGCAGTTAAGTTTTTCTATTTTGCCAACACAGCGCTATCTGTGGTCGGATTTAGCAGAATTGCCCAACAGTTTCTGTAAGTTGTTTGGGTATCTTGCAAATCTTTTTCAGTTGAATGATAGTCTAAATTTCGGTAGTTAGGAAAGTAAACTCCACAATTTTCGGGCCTCAACGTGAAGAGCTAGCCCTAGAAGGGCATAGGACATCTTGTGATGAAATTTTAAACTTAAGGTTTGTCTTTAGTCATGTTTCCTATAGAACTGTACATCTTTCTTAATTGTTTTTTTTTTTTCATGCAGACGCATTTGAGGCAAGTTGCAGTTGCACTGGGCCAATTGACGAACAATCTGGTTTTTACGTCAAGTTCGAATCCCAGTTCACAAACCTATGCTTCATGCATTTTTAAAGATTTCCAATCATGCCTTACAACGTGTTTAGAAACGTCTGTAGAGCTTTAATCCTTTGTACCCTATGTTAAAAACAATATTCAATCGAGTTTCGAACGAGAAAAAAAAACTAATTCTGTTCTTTTAAAAGTTTGTTCAAAAATATCACGGAAGGTTTGTTTCTTTAAATAAAATGTACTTACCCAGAAAGCTTAATAAAATAAAATGGTGAAAATAAACTTACATTTCTTGTTTTGTGTAGCCTAGAAGAAAAGCATTTAAAAACGAGTAAACGACAAATGTATTTGGTATATAATTCAAAATTAAACGTAAAATATGGTCAGTCGTCGGACGTCTAGTGTGCAATAACTTGCTTTAACATCTCGTCATCGTTATGTGGATATGGAATAGTTTGTACGGTTTGCTAGGTCGACACTGACACACTTGTACGAATTCACATATTGCGATGAAAAATTATGTAAAGGAACCAACATGCAATATAACGGGATGAAGGAGACCATGGAACGGCGCAAAATATGTAGCAAGGGGGTAAAAATGGCAAACATCCAAATTTGTACATGTATGTCACATCGTCATTATGATTTACAAATGGATGAACTTTAAAATATCATTTAGTACGTGAAAGGGATTGAAATGATGACGGCAATCCGTCTAATATTTCATTCCTTGATTGCACAGAATCACCAACTCGGCCCAGCAATGCATCGTACAAAACTCTTCATTAACTCTTTTAACTTACTGGCCAAACCATGAACTGGTGGACCATTTCTACTGCCACCCACCCGTAGGCATGAAATCATTCCATACAAAGTTTAAATACTAGCTTCAAATTTGTAAAGAGAAGGCTGCTAAAATGACCTATAAAGCCCGTCAAGAAATGCTATTGGAATGAAAACAACCAGTTTAAAAAGGTACTGAATGAACAACAGAGTTTACCTTAACAGAAACCATGATTTAGGGGAAATGCACTCACTCTAGGCCATATAATGATGTGATATGATCTATTGGGCCAATCTATTGCAGGGGCGGATATAGCACACATTTCTGTGGTATCGGCCATTTTGTTATATCCGCCATTTGATCATGATGTACAGCCGGAATCTGTAATGTAATTGGCTTCCTTTCCTCACTCTGCGCACGAAGACGCGGTGGCAATAGTACGAATAAAATCGCGTAAACAGTGAGGAAAGAAACTTTGTTAAATTACCTGATGGCGATGATTCTGGATTTGAAAAAAAAAAAAAAATGCACAACACTTGGCGACCTCATTATCGGCAATGCATCGCATCAAGCCTTAACCACTAGGTGATACATTCCATTACATTACATTTTTCGGCCACTCCATAAGCGTAAAAGGGTCATTGTCCGTGCGAGTTATCACAGGTGGGAATGGGGGAGGGACTAAATAGAACACACACACAAGACGAATAGGGATTATGGTTTAAGTGTTAAATAACACAACCAATTGGGTCACGAATGAAATACACCATATTAAGCCCAGGATGGGACGTCACATCAAATCGAAAGATTTCAAAGTTTCGAATCTTCCTTCTCCTAAAACGATAAAAATGCGCAAATAAACTATGAATTCTGTATAATGAGCTAGAAGTTAATAATATGGAAAACTTACAAAGCTAAAACTGCGTTCGAATGATTTAGGACTATTTTCTTCGGCAATGGGTTCCATCCGGTCTTCGCTCAGGCTAATTGGACTGGAATCGCCCGAACTGTTATTGTCACCGGAGTCAGATCGGGCTCCACCGGAACACGATACACCCGCATTATCAGAAGACGGCCGAAGCTCACTCTCCTGTGAAGAGAAAAATAGTCAGCATTATCTATTTCTTGCTATATCTAGAAAGAAACACAGACCTTTATTTGGGCCACCCAATACTCATGATTCTCCTGAAGATGTTGAGTCTGCAGACAAAGAATCTTGCGTCCTGCTGGAGATCGTTTTCGATGGACTGGGGTGTCGGAATCGCTGCCGGAGCCCGCTGATTGCACAGGATCTCTTTCCAATTCCGTCATGCACGAGCTTTCTCCTGAACTGGCCCTCCTGTCGTCGTGGCATCCACTTCCATCACTGTAAAATGAACTCGGAAGGCTTTCGTCGTCATCATCTTGGATACCGTCATCCCACTCCCCGGGCAAAAGGCCAGCTTCCCCATAAGCATTACACAACGGAGCCACCAAGTGATTAATAAAAGACTCTTGTAGTTTGGCCAATTGCGGATTGTTACGATCCATGTAGGGAGAGATGGGCATGCCCAAGGAAGCTTCTTCGTCTCCCTGAAACATTCAGTTAAGAAATCCATTAATTAAGTCAGGAAGAACAAGACGTTGAAAAAGAGTACCTGTTCGTAGAATTCTTCGGCGATGCGATGAGTCCACTGGACGTGAATGTTGTGTATCTTGCACGGTCCGTTGATATCGGCCAACTTGATGCACATTTGCATGGCTAATAACCGGTCCGTCTCGTTGGTCCAGTCGATTCCGGGGGCGTCGGCGTCGTTGATTTTCGCATTGAATTCAGCCAAAATTTCAAAATGGCGTTTCAGATCCGTAGCGAGAATAGCTTCAATGATGAGGTAGCGAAAACGTTTGAATTCCGCCCGTTCTAAGTGAACAAGGAAGTTGAAACGAGGATCGGAAAGAAAAAGGGACCAAGCAGCCGCCGCGTGATGATTCTCCAAAACAGAACGGTCATTGTACAAGATGGCCTGGTACATAGAACAAATCCAAGAGAATAATAACGAAATAAGTTTAGGTTATCTGCAAATTATAGTGAGTGCCTTTTGCGAGTCTCTTCACAATTTCTTTTTTTTTTCTTCGTTGGAGCCAATCTACTCAAATGGATGTTCTCGTTGAACTCGAAGGGCATGTCATTTTAATGAATTAAAGCTATTCAGTTGTATCAAAAACGGTACTTGTGAAAGGGGACGTTTCGATTCAAGAAACACGGTACAAGCCACCGTCGTCTCTTATCCCGTCTTCAAATCGATAGTTTCCCGAACAAAGACAGAAATAATGAGCAACTATCGTCAGTATAGAGCCAAACGTAATTCGAAATTGGGTCTCACAGCATAACCCCTCCAAAAAAAAAGGGGGGAGAAGTCTTTTGTTCCATCAACAATCTGGACATTTATGCACTGATGGTGCACTGAAATTAGATCAATTCCAGCTAGACAATGTGCGTATACACAGGTACTTATTTACAGGCAAAAACGTAAGTTCTTCTTCAATCGAAATAAAATAGACATAATTATCGAACGGCACGCACCGAAGAACAAATCGTTTTGTTATAGGTACCGTCATTAAATTTAGAAAAAAAAAAAAATAGTACCTGAGGGGCGAGAGTGGTAACAAGAAAGGCATTGGTTCTGCCCGGATGGTCATAGTCGTGCATGGTGGCTGCCGTGTAGAGGGCCATCAGCTCCAGAGCTGGGAAATTGGCACCCATGATACCGCAAGAGTCTTCGAAATTGAAAGAGGCCCGTTGCACTAGAGCAGGACTTGGACTAG
Source organism: Daphnia carinata (assembly GCF_022539665.2). NCBI lineage: Eukaryota > Metazoa > Arthropoda > Branchiopoda > Diplostraca > Daphniidae > Daphnia > Daphnia carinata. Next base: position 2,466,190 of record NC_081331.1, read on the forward strand.
ACGAATCCACACCTGTTACATTACAAAATGTTTACACGCAGTTCGAGTTAGCGCTGAAATGCAATTCAATTTACGATAGGCTAATACATTATTAACCCAGGAGTATGTCGGCTTGAATGGTTTCAGCAGCGCACATCTCATCAGATGACAACTTTACGAGTAGACAGGTAAACCAAATCTGATTATCCACTAGAGGATTTACAGTCCCGTTTCCTCACCGTTGCACATTGTTTTCTTCTAACCTTTTGATTTTCAGTGAGTGGTGGTTACTCCGGTAACCATTCGTCCCCCCCCCCCCCCAGCACTTGTACGGTCGTTTCTTTGCCTGACTACTGAAAGACATAATACTCCTTTCTATATTTCGTCGAATGAGTAGTTTTCCAGCAAAAGTCAATGGAAATATGAGCCTTATCAACTACTCTTTTAAACGTCATTCGGGCGCGTCCTTTTCATTCCGTCGTTTAGCAAATACAATGACCACATCACTCACGCGTATTGAGGGGCCATTAGCGACGGAGAACCAATGCTGGTCACGAGTACGGCCTAGCAAATCATGTTCAGAAAACCTTCACTACTCGTTACCGGCCACTGTAAAAAGGACCGGAGAACCACTCAAGCAAAAAAAAAAAAAAAAAAAAAAAAAAAAGGAAAAACTGTACAGTATTCCATTACGTTTCGTTCTTCAAAGAGTTCCAGCGCGTATTATTGATCTTCTTCTCTCTCAAGCAATCTAAGGATTCCCTCAGTTTCTTACGAGATCAAGATGGAGAAAAAAAAAAAAAAAAGAGTGATGGAAGAATTCAGGATGAAAGAGAAGCAAGAGAATGGACAATGGGTGGAGGAGATACTCACCAAGAATTTTCGCCGAGCTCGGATCGGAATCTAGCGAATGAACGGTAAATCCTGGAATCGGTTGCGATGTCAGATAGAAAACGGCGTGCAGCACATCAGAGGCGTGCGTTCGGTTATGATCTATCCGATAGCAAAGGTACAGTGATTAATTCAACAATGTGATGCATGAATGCTCTCCTCCCCCCCCTCAGTTTCCAGAAGGTATCGAGATGGAGCCAACCGCAAAAATGAAACTTACATGGCTTATCTCTGTATCCGAGTTCGAGGGCGTGAAAGAAGTGGAAAAACTCCCGGACGGGAATCTTGAAAGTGTCAAAGAGCCCAACTTCAGCAAAGACTCGATAGCACGTCTGCCAATCAAAAAAAAGAAAGAAAAAAATTACTAATCACATTGGACAAGAATTTCATGAAACAGTAACAAATGCAAATTTGATTAGTTTTTATGGGTGTATGGAAAACGAGATGGGGTATTGGGAATAGGAATGAAAAAGTAGGGTACTACAAACATTGCGCCCAAAAGGGACCACGCGAAGCAGCAAAAACGGAAGGCCATATCCTTTTCACCTTTGGCTTCAGTAGCCTCGTGATATACTGTACGTATACAACACCATCACGTTCGCTCATACAGGCCTCGTCTAGTTTAGTATCCGGCCATTTCCTTTGCACGTGGTAACACACTTCCGGCACCATTCGCTCATCCTTCTTTCTTTTCCTTTTTTTCTTCAATATATGTTTCGATTTCAATTTTCTACCAGCGATTAGATTTAGATCCTTGATCTTTGCACTTCCATTTCTCCTCCCATCGGGGATACTATAACCTTATTGCAATTCTTTCCGGATCTTTCTTTTTCCTTTTTTGCTGTTTTGCGGTAGCAGATTCGCACGGGCAGGCTGATAATGGAAATGCGGCAACCCAAGAGGATAGCCAATATCTTTCTCATGGGTGTCGGGAAATAACGAAATTCACTACTATCCGACTAGCACCCAGGCAAAAATAGTTTGGATGTTTAGAGTCCATATCCACTGGCGTCACACAATAGCACTGTACATAAACCGGCGGGGGAGATACTTTGGTCAATGATGCAAGTGCGTCAGCAAAAGAAAAAGAAAATCGTGGTAGTACATTTGAAGAAATAAAAGGAGACCGAAGATAGTTAGAGGCAATATCCCATTGCATTGCTATTTGGCCTCCAAAAGAGAAAAAAAAAGAAGAGAGATGGAAGCGAGATCATAAATCTTGTGTTCGGCTCCACTTGCGAAAAATAGCTGGACGAGATCATCTTCACTGCAAGATATCATTAATAACGAAAGGCGAAAAGGCTTTTGCGCAACTCGCTAAAAGAGCCCAGCTATTCCGCACGATTTACACGCAGTCGAGTGCGTGCGATGATTTTCTTTTTTCCACCAGACTGCGCTTGTTCATTTGCGACATTGGCCGCACTTCTCACGCGTTCATTATCTATTCAGAGGGACAATGAATTCAATGAAGGAGTGTCGTCAGATTAGCAACGATTTTGGCATCACCCACCGTCATACATTTAATTCTTCTTTTATTTTTAGTTCTTTTTTGTTTTGTTTTCTTACGAGCCTTCGCGCACGCTGGCCGTTACAAAACAGAAACCAAATTTATACGCCTTATCAGGCGTCCGGCCAAGAATGCATCGGCCTTGCAAAAATTTTCAATCTTAACCGGCTATTCTTAGGAGGATCGAAAGGCAAAAGCCGATAGTTTTGGCACACCGTTTGAGTCATTCAATCCCATCAGTCCGTGACGTCAGAAACTTCCTTTATTCATCTATTGAGGATGAGCTGTTATCCCCGATTTTATGGTAAGCAGTCAATTTCCTATTCTTGCAGTTTGTTTTGTTTAGTTTCTTTCTTTTTATCATCGGGCACGACGCAGTTGTAGACTAACGCATTAGATGTTGACAACTGATCTTAAAGAACGTAAAAAAATGATTCGAAAAATAATGTTTTCTTACCGTAGACAAAATTCTATCGGTGTAACGATCCAACAGATCAAAGATGGGATAGTCCCAATCTTTAAGGTCGTTTAATAATTGGTCACATTCCAATTGGTCCAGGTCGAAACGAGATCCATCTTCGAGCAAAATGACTCGGCAATTTTGTTCATCTTCTTCGTGCACCTGGAACGATTCCTATTTCAGCAACGGAAGAATACCAAAAACATAAACGTTAAAAACGTATAACACACACACACAAAAAAAAGAATCTGAGTCGAACGTGTCTGCTGATTAAATTTTGTTATTTCTACCTGTCACATACAGAATCTGGCTATAGAATTTCACACACGCACAATCAATGTCACCATGGAAACCGCTGTACTGCTCCGCGTTAAAAGATGCAACTCCATTTCCACCACGCAGAGTAGTAACACCAACCCGGGCTTCCAACACTCAAAAGTCTTAAAATTCCCTTCACAGTTCGGCGAATCGCTAACCTCGCTTTGGTTTCAATCGCTATTTACTTCCCACACCAACCCATTTCGAGACTCGCTTTATGTATATATATATTTCATATATCAAGGCTATATATATATATATCTATATCGTCTAGTCTGATTGATATATGAAATATATATTTCATATATCAAGACTATATATATATATATATAAACGAGTTTTGACGTGAACCAATAATAACCAACGGAAAAAAAGCTGGAACAACAGACAAGCATTGAACATCCTCGGATTCCTTCGGAGCCTTGTTTACGAGGCTCCGAAGGAATTAGATTAGATGCGATGAGACTAAGCCTTTTTACGCGACACACACAAGTTCTAGTTTTCAAAATGAATTCAATAGAAACTATCATACCCGATTGATAACGTAGTCTTCATCAGTAAGATCTGCGACTGATGTACAGGGGCAATCGTACTCCTCCAGTTCAGTGCGGATGAGTACTGGAAGCGGGTGGGATTCCAGTGGGCCCAACGCAGTTCGGCTACTGGGTATCTCTTCGCAATGGTCACTCGAATTCGGCGAGTCGGAACTCTCGTAATCAGACGTCCGCGGCTTGCCACTGGCAGATCCTCCGCCACGATGGGCGGATCGTCGGCCCAGACAATTTTCTTGTTGAATTTCTCCATTGTCCGTGACGTCTCCGCTTTCAAGTTCATCGTCTCCAGCTTCGCCGTCACCATCATCGTCATCGAAACAGGGTGTCTGTCGGTTATTATTTCCGCTTCGATTGCTGGTCAACGTGCGCGTCGTGACATACTCGGTGATCCGCAACACGTTAGAACTTCCCGATTCAGGAGCTTCGCAATCCGATCCTGCGCCCGTAGATCGCCGATCTTCAATTACGACGATCGGCTGCTGAGATCCTCTTCGGCTTCCACCGCCGCTTCCGGCACCCGAACTCCGTCTGTAAGTAATTAAGACAAAGTTTAGAAAAGAGCGACTTACCCTCTCATACACATATCCCCGCTATAAAGTTTGTCATTCGCTAGAAAACCAAACTCTCTCATTCTCTTCAATTTGCTCGACGTTCCAGTGTTGCTCTTTGCCTTACCGTGACCAAACTTTTATTGGGGTCCACGTCAATGAAACCATCTGTCCAAACAAGCACGCAATTCGAAAATACGAGCGAGACGTAAACTGCTAATTATCCAAGCGAGGAAAGCCAGACGGAAAGAGACAAACTAGTACAACTTTCCTAGCTCTATTGCCAATGGGAATTCTGACATTCTCTAAACTTATATCAGTATATGGAAACATCACATATTTTCAAAGGATCCTAAAAACGTTTAGCGAAGTTTCAATCATTTTTCTCGGCCTTCATTTCATCGTAATCCGATTGATTGATGAAACTTCCCGTTCTCCTCTGTGTTTCGTGCTGGATTATTTTAACTAACTACAGGTGAGACGCTATTTGTCCTTCGGTAAAATTCTATCAACTAGATATTGCTTTTATCGGTCTTGCTTCAATAATATCTAAAAAATAACGCTAGACATCGATGAAAGCCGAGAAAGTTTTCCTCGCAGGAAATTACAGCTCGTCAATGATTAACTGAGAAGGCGTACACGAAACGGATACAAACGGACTGCCAATCAACCCGCTTCAATTCTTTATAAGTACCTAGTGCTCAGTCCGGAACCTCGTCGGCTGTCGACGGCAGATCCGGGCAACGAGAAACTATACGCTTCGTTTTCAGAATCGTCCCGATCGCGCAAATGTTGTTGTTGGGCAGCGTCTGAATCAGCCGTGATGACGGCAGAACAATTGGACGAATTATCGAGGGAAAGAAGGCCTCCCGACGAGAAGTCATTGGCCGTCACCGTCGTCGTCGAGAGCGGATGGAGACTGCAGACCGTTTTCCGTTCGCGCATCAGCCGTTTGCCGTTTGGATGTTGATTATAGAGCGACGTCGTCGAGTGGCTGCGACTCTTGTTACTGCCCGACGGTGACGAGGTCGAATTGTTGTTGTTAATGTTGTAGCCTAGTGTCATTGGCTCATTGGCGGTGAATGCAACTAGGCCCGGAAGCGACAGCTGACTTTGATTTGGGCTCGATGAGGACGTCGCACCGGAACCATCTACATCAGAAAACAACAACATCCGAGGTTAAAGAAAAAATTATATAATAATCGAGTCGTGTGTGTATCTTATACATTATTAAGCATGACTGTAACCGTTTCCTGTTTGACAGGGAAAATCGATTGGAACAATCACGCAAGAAAAAACAGTCAACGTATTACCCGGTCGATTGGACGACAATGTCCAGAGATTTCAGATTATAAAAAAACCAAAGCAAACATTTATCTTCCCTTTAACCTTAGAATTGTATACCTTCCTCAATCACATTAGACCCAACGAAGGATAATGGCTCGAATAGGAAAACCATGGCGAAAGAATCGATCAACGTGACGCACGTCTAGCAACACAAGATGTTGCATGAATGGATCTTTGTTTTCACCCATTTCTTATTGTAATGCAAGTCTCTCGGAATAATAAGGCTCTCACTTCTCCCCGTGTCGTATAATACATTTCCCATACGTAACTTATCTCAAGAATCGCTACTTCCTGAATAAACCTCTTTTCGATTGCGTCATTCGCCTAATCAAATAATCGAATGTCTACACGAGACGGAATTCGGCACGCGAGAGCCGATCGGCGGTGAGACTGAAAACAATGCGTCGCATCATTCACCGTCGTTGTGTGTGTGGCTCACGTATAAACGTAATGGAAAACACGTCAAAAGAAAAGACGAATGACGAAAGAGGAAGACAAATAAATAATAAGTAGATGGAGCAGCACGCGTGAGAAGAAAGGGAGATTGTCACGCGCTGGCTGTCCAATTTGACGGGCGGAAAAAGACGCCGGGGGGTAGGGTTCTTGGATATAGTTGAGTTGTACGGTTTTGAAGAGAGAGAGAGAGAGAGAGAGAGAGAGAGAGAGAGAGAGAGAGAGAGAGAGAGAGAGAGAGAGAGAGAGAGAGAGAGAGAGAGAGAGAGAGAGAGAGAGAAAGGATAATAAAGAAACAAAACTGATTGCGTTAGACATAAGTGTTGATCCGCAATTTGTACGAACAAACTGCAGCCGTGAGACAGATCACGATCCGGAACGATCGGCCAAAAATGATGGAAGATGCGCATACAGAAAGAAAGCGAACCACGTTTAGTTGATTCGTAAATGACGTCATACTCGGCATTGAACACGCATGAAAAAGTACGGCGGAAAAACGGAGATGACAAGAGCAAATGAAAGCAATCTCATCTTTATTTGGGGATTTAAAAAAAGGGTGGACTGGATTGTGGGTCGGATTCTATGTACGTCGAGGAAAGATGAAAAGACCACCGCAATTTCACAAGGACTAACCGGATTTTTGGAGAGGGGGAATCGCGAGACGAAAATAGGATAGGGCAGGCATCAAAAGAAATGCTAGTCATATACTACGTTATACAGAGAGAACGTTTTTGATTACAAGAACTTGATGACCGTCGATCACCACTTCTTATGAAATGTCTTCTGGCTAATTGAAAATCGTCCAAGCTTGGTGAGCTCAGATTATTTCGTGAGTGCACCAGTTCTTCTCAAGCATAGCTTATTTATTTTCTTTTTTTTTTGGAAATTTAACTTGAAGTACATTTGTTATTTGAACAGGTTTCTATCACCCCGATATTGGTTGCCGTCAAATTGGGGCAAGAAAAAGCGGAACCAAAACTTTTCATTTCATGAGACATCAAAAAAAGAGAATTGCAAATTTAATCACAGAAAGACTCCGCCAACTTTTCAAGATTGTGTTGACTTTTCCCCTTTGACAGATTCCAGTAAAAACTACTCTGAGGTTACTTAAGCTACTGTATACACTAAAGCCTTTTCATCGAGACCAACCACTGCAGAATATACTGTATATTTTTTAGAGATTAAACTTTCATCAATAATCAATTCTTTTTTCAAACTAAGAAGCCGCCAATCTACCAAAATGAATAATCAACCACAAAAGATAAGCAAACTGTACAGAAACAGAAAAAAGAAAACAGATTTCCGCTGGCAACAAATTCTATCGATATTTAATGAGTGCAGCTCAAACGCTTAAACGTACCGCCTGCCCCGAAAGACAATCAAACATTTAACGAGAATTAGTATTCGTACCCATTGTAATCAGCAAGACGGTGGTAAGTACATTGGGTCCTGTTCGAGAAAAACAAAAAGCGTATCGGGATTTTCTATCTTCTATCTATTTCTTTCTCCCCCCCCCTCCTATTTCCTCCTCCATCTTTTCATTCCCCCTCTCTTCCAGTTTTCATTTCGCCACACGATCGATCCGACACTCCGATCGTTCTCTCCCGCATCTAACACTCGCACGCACACGCACAGCTACACAATTTTAAAACACCAGGTTTCTGCGCACGGCGGATAAAGGAAACCCGACCGAGAAAATGCTTGAAAGCCGAGTCGTTGGGGCATAGCTGTGCAACAACCAAAGCGCAAAGTAAAGAATTCACATATTTAAAAAATAAAATAAAAATGAGATCTCTTGTTTCTTGCAATGTGAACAAAAAGGAAAACATGGAAATAATGAGTTTGCCTAAGGCTTTACTAGGTGGTGCGCACGAATGCGAACAAATGCAAACAAATGCAAACTGAAACAGGGCACATAGCGCTAAACGTTAAGTTTTCCCTCGGTCGATAATGGTCTACGTCCTTCCACTGTACACAATTTTCCCGTTGGATAAATGGCGGCAATGGAGGGGCCCGTGTTTGCTGGATACCCGAAAGAAAAGTTTGCGTAAGGCTGAAGAGTCAACGATCAAATTCCACTAGCTGTTGCCACATTTTCTGTGACGCGTACCTTGTTAATGTCGTCCGTCACTTTCATGGCTTATCCTCCCCCACCCACTCTTTTTTCGTGCATAACACTTTACCTCCCCCCTCCCCCATCCAAATTAAATTATAGTTTAGAAACATCACTCGATTGTAACCTCTCCTTTAGAAACACCTTGATGTGTCTTAAAGAGCAAGTTTGAAACGCCGGACCGCGTAGATCAAAGGGACGTTATTCGAACATCTTGACTTCGATTTCTTCTATGCGTTACACGCCTGTTTGTCCTTGCTCTCCTTTCGTTGCCAATCGATATCGACTGTGTACAAACGTGCATCAAGAGAAAATAGAGAAGGATATACACAAAAAAAAAAGGGGGGGGGGGGGGGGTTTGGGCGGAGTGAATATGATGGATGAATTGAGATGGTCTCGCAAAAGATGATGAAGCTGCTGCACGCCAGGGACTTAAGAAAAAAAAATCTTGCACATTGTGAGGCGGAAGAAAGCTGTTACTTATTCGGATCCATCGGGATTATTGTACACCCCCCCCCCATTTTTTTTTTTTTTTTTTTTTCCATCGCTCATCAATTTTCCAGAGAGATTCGTAAGAGCAGTCCTCCCCCCCTTGTGGGTCTTTCATCCTTTCTCTACTCATTTCCATAATGGACGGCAGGAGCCGTGGTGCCACTAGCGTCTGATGACAGTCCGGCAGCCTTCGTAACTATTTAGAGTGCGCAGTATAAAGAACTTACATCGTTTCATCGCGGAAGATTGAATATGGTGGGTCCCTGATGGATGTTCACCTTGACAGTAGATTGTCAAGTCTGTGTATATACCTTGGAACGCTTTGATTAACGTGCTGGGTCCTATGCAGTTCGGCACCACTTTCTGCGCGTCTCAGCAATTTCCCGATGTATATATTGCTCTAGTTCGCCCAACGCGTCCCCGCTATATTGCTGTGTGTATAATCGGTTTCTAGTTTAGGTTTTCTTTCTTTTTCCCAACGTCTCTGTTGGTTTCGATATTCGCTTTGAAATGGGAAGATCGTGGCGAAGGAAGAGGGTCTCCATTTTGATTATACGCTGAAAAAAATACCAATTTTTCTTATTCAGTCGACGCCCTGGCGCCAACTGACGTCAGCCTTTTAAAAACATCCATCAGTCTGAAATAGGAAATTGAGCCGTCACCTTTTGCCGTTCGTTGCCAATCACCTGCCGCTTTCCTGAAAGGGCTACTGTTGCTCGTCTTGAATAATTCGTTAAACGTAAGATTCCCTCTCGCGAAGAACAAGTCATTTCATATTTAAATGGCCTTATTTAGGGGGGAAAAAACATAGAGAAAGAAAAAAGAATATTCGTGGAAGCGTGAATACGATCGCGCCAATCACATGGCGTTCAAATGTTGGAAGGGCTTTGTTAAATGGATGGCAGTAACTCATTGCAGACAGGGAAGTTTTTCCTACGCCCTAAAATTCAAGTCGTATAATAAATAGAAAACAGGCTGGCATTCGTTGTTGTGCGTATATATGGCTCTCGCATTTTATCTGTTTCTGGAATCCAAAGTAATATAATAAAGTGCGAATGCCGAATAACTCTGCTGACGCGCGGCAGAGCTTGGTCGTTGCTTAGGATAAAAACAAGGAACGGACCATTTGCAGACCCGCAAAAGAAAACGAGCGGACTTGGCGGGATTAAATGTATATATGAAGAAAAAAAAAAAAAAAAAAGAATCGCATTTCGCGCGAATGAGCGCAGGCGTTTGGAACATGTTCAGTTTGGCCGATATATTTTTTTTGCATAAATGCGGCAGTGCTGTATATTATTATTCTTGCCTTTTATTTTTTTTTTCCGACTTGTCATACTCCCGTTTTCTGCATGTACCCCCCTTTTTGCCTTTTATAGCGTGCACTTTGCACACTCAATGCCGTGCCAAAATGAAGTTATCAAACCGTCTAGCGCTAGCTCGCTGCGTCTCTAGTTGGCGTCACCGGCGTATACCATCCCAACTCAATAACGATCTCTTTCGTATCCTTCAAATTTCAATCTTTATTGGCTCTATTTTATTTTTTCTTCCTCGTTCCACTTTTCCCGGCAACGCCTTCGGAAAGGAATTCTCTCCTACCGAATAGGTAAAACTAAGTTTAAAAAAAAAAAAAACTTCCCGTTACACCTCGACGATAAATGTAGAAAATGAAATGTTTGATATGCTGTTACAATCGAGAACTAACTATGAGTTTGTTCAATAGACAGAGGCGATCGAAATGAATTGAATTCAAATTATTACCATAACATTCTCTGGTCTGCTAACGAAAAAAAAAAAATTGGAGCCTAACTTAATAAACGCGGAGAACATAATGCTACTCAAGCCGAAATGTGGTTACTGCAACGTACAAAAAAAAAAAAAAAAAAGAAATCTCCCAACACATAGACCTACGGCCAGCACAGCCGGCAGGTTCGTAAAATAGAGGAAGGAGAGCGGTGCGCAGCCTGCTATACAAAATTGAATAAAAAAAAAAAAAAAAAGAGAGAGAGAGAGAGCGAGCAAGGCAAGAAGTAAAATTCGATTACGAATAGTACAGGCGATATTTTTGAAGAGATAACAAGATTTGGCAGGAGGAAGGTTAGTGCCCGGCAAAAACACAATGTATATGAAAACACGCACCGGCTGATATTTGGCTATATCCATGGATATACGACGACTTGGGGACATTATATAGTCACCGTATATTACGACTATACGTGAATTACATTTTGAATGTGTAAAAGCGCGGGCTTCGTATCTAGCTATTAACGATGCCGGTAGACATACACAACAAATAAGGGATACGCGCTGTATGTACACAACGGGGCACATTTTACTTTGTGTTCGCTATAGATTATAAGGTAATAACTAATACCCCTATGGATAGAAACAAATAGAGAAAAAAAAAAAGGCAGCGGGTGCCGCCATCGCACCACACGATCAAATTCTTATCTTCCGTCATGTGCGCGCTGTTAGGTACTTTTCGAAGTGGGCAACAAGAGGGAAAACGACCGTTTGCGACGATGAGGAAGTCTTTACGATAAAGAACACATCAACGGCAAAGCGCACATGAAAAATGGCCCAGTACCATTTGAAGTACATAATAAAAAAAAAGCGGTAACTACGATTTAGAAAATCTGTAATGATGGACTTACCTAATCCGCTCCTGAAACTGGCCGTCCTCTTCCGGCACGGCTCCGGTTCAATGGTCGGCATTCCGGTGGCAGATGTCGTCGTCGTCCACGTACTCGTCGACATCCTCCGTAAAAGGTTCGGCGGTACGAAACGTTTCCCTTTCTATAAAAGAAAGAAGAAAAACAAAAAGCAAAATGTCAAAGTGTCACGAAATGCAGAACTTGGTCCAAGCTTTACGTTTTCCTTCATGAGTAATCAATAGAACAAGAAACTATAAAAATCAATCGTATGTCTAACACTAGTTCTCTTGTTGCTGTACATGTGATCAAAGTTGTTTTAGGGCTTAACAAGTTACGTCAACATGGGCGTTGAGATAGGACGTCCTGGTAGGAAAAAGCGCGAAAATTGAATTTGGCCAACGAGTAGTATAGTGCATGCCCTTTTCACAAAGTGTAGACATATATGTAATGGCAAGAATTGTATGCACAAGCGGACAAAGGGAGACGGGAAAAAGAAGGATTGTTACTTGTGCTACTTCTGCGGATTGAACTACAACTTTTCATCCACCATAAAAGGGGTCGAACGGTCCACAACAGGCTCCCTCACAATGGATCAATGTGTATTCTAACTAATGTATGCTGCTCATGTTGTGGTATAAAAAAAAACAGCTGCTTTGCATACACACAACAGATAGCACATAGGTTAGGTGTAAAGATTTCGCCAACATTCAATATCCAATGTGATACAATGAAAGATGTATTTTTTGTTGCATCACTTGGCCCCGTTTCCTTTTTTTGTGCTCAATGATTGCGCAGTTTACGTTTGCAAAGGGGAAGGAAAGGACAATTTCCGACATCTTTTCTAAAGGTCCCGAAAAAGAACGTCGCTTTACGTATTGATTCCCGTGTCAAAGTGTCACCGGAAGGTCATTGGAGAAAATCAACTTGAAAGCCAAACTGTCGCTAGACACTAACGTTGAAATCAAACAACTCATTAGGGAACGCATCATGAAAAAAAAAATCGACCTGATTTTGTTTTCTCTCTCTCTTTTAAGAACCAAAGACGCACGACGATATCGATTGATCGGTGCCCATAACGTGGATTAAAACAGCGCTTCTGTATTTTGCTGGCAATGCCCAGGTTAAGAAAGAAGATCCCCAAAAATACATCAATAATTCTATCGGAGCTTTGTGCCTACGTTGCCAGACAATGGACAGAGAGCCGTGAGAAGAAAAACAACTGTTGTTGATGCAATCCTACGCCATTGCAGGATCTTCTTTTTTCCCCGGATTTTGTCTTTTCCAGCTTTCTGTATCACCAATTTGCTCCCTCGCACTGGCGGACTGACGACCCTCCAAAGAAAATCAAATCTATAAATTGGGCCACTGTTTTCAGCTTTGTAACGTCTTTCGCTTTGACTAACGAAAATATTTTAAATATTAAGTCGCTTTACATGGCATGGCATACACAGAGATGGTGTTGCATAAATAGATTACACAACGGATGACAATGGATGACGGAGACAATGTCAATAGCAAGAATTCGGCAGACTGGATGTGGTGCCGCCAAAAGAAAATAGCGAAATAAAAACAAATGAAAACGACAATGAAAAACATTTTCCAAGTCACGCTCAGTGCCGAGCAACCAACAGGCGTAAACGAATCAAAAACAACAAGCGACTCTCCTACGCCGAGAAAAAGTGGAGATAAGAAACGAGAAAGATAACCTTTGTGCCAGAATAAAGTTTTTGAAAAGATAATAAGAAGAAAAGAGCGTTTTCGCACCTCATTGAGCCATACATGTCAATCAATGTTTAACCTTGCGAAAAAAAAAACGGTTCGCAAGAGAAAAAATTTCGTTCAACAACAATAAAGTTTAACAAAAAGAATTTGATTCCAACCGAATAAGGTTGCGGGAAGTGCATTAACGGAAAGAATTTGTACAGCACTAGACTTTTCTTTTTTTTTTTTGTTTCGTATAACATCCTTTACGTTACACCTCTTTCTGCTATTATCGTTTTCAAGATTGTGTTCTTTGAACTCTGCCTTTGTGCTTCCCCTCCGAACCTCGTGGGTGTTTTCCTCAATATCCTTTTTTTTTTTTTTACCGTGTTGTCTATTTGCGTCTAACACAATCCTCCTCTTTTCCAAATTTAGAAAATATCCTACGCGTCCTACGAGTGCCGTGATAGACGATTTCAAATGCCAAAAAAAAAAAAAATCGATTTCCGCGTCAATCTACATCTCGCAGTCAAGATCGACAATCAATATGCTAACTCGTCTTACGATTCAACGACTCGTACGTCAAGCTGGATCATTGACCTTTCCTTATTCCACGTTGTAACTGGCAACGGATGTCACTCATGGTCGTTATTATAATCCTATAAGCATTGGTAGTATTTCAGAAAGGAGGGAGAAAATTGGTGTGCCAGTCGAAATACGAACGGCTGGACAATTAGTTACGTCAATTGACATGGAAGCGAAATTTTCTAGGCCAACTACGATTTGTACAGAGAAAAACAAGATAAGAAAAAAAAAAAAAAACAAGGGAAAAGATTGAAAAGAAAACGGCCAACAGGGATTAATTCTTTCTTTTTTTTCAATCGGCTGAGTGTGTATACGATGTGCGTCTCGGACAAAGTCAAATACAATGTTGTTCATTCTTCGTTCGCTCTGTCCAACTCGGCCCGATTGTTCTCAATTTCGCTCCTCCCAATATCGTTTTGTTGGCCGTTACAACTACTATACAATCCCCTATCTATTGCTTGCTCGATATTGGGTTTCTTCTCGTTGTTGCCTCCTCTAGAAAACGTCTAGCCACGACAGACCGGTCGATATACACACAGCTTGTCTTTACAACTACGGTCGACTTACTGTTTAATATACTCAGTGTTGAATTTGTGAATTTCTACTCGGCTTTTCTTTCATGTTTTGTGTTTGCTGTGTAAATGTAAACATGCTAATTCAAGTAGTGAAAGCTCCGAGCCCCTCCACCCCACCAAAAATAAAATGGAATATGGCAGCAAGTCCCGGCAGGGCTTCAAAAGAAAAGATCAATGTCTGATTCATTTTTTTTTTTCTTGGTAGGGAAGCCACTTTGGAGAGGTCATGCGGATATTTCCATCACAAGTAATGGCAAGGATCAAGGACCAGAGGAACTAAATTCGTTGTCGTATTTTTGGGCGCGTTGTTGTGACACAAAACAAACCCTTCAACATGAATTTTTGTTTTCCTACTCGGATTCGCGAATTTAGTTTCCCTGAGCTTTCTGTTGTTATTTTCCACCACATGACATCATGAACATATTTTAAGCCGACCAGCTCACACTCATTTGCATCTATTGCCAAGCTACGATGGACCCAAGTCAAAAACACGATTCGTACCTAATGACGTGGCCGACCAAAAATGTTCACAGCGATCAAAAAATAACTAATGAAAGTAAAAAACCATTAGGACTTCAATTTAATCAAAGAGGCACTTGACGATGGGTTCCAATTAAGATATCGCTTTCTTGTTCAACGCCTTTAGCCATATGCAAACGACACGCAAAATATAAAGGCCTTTTCGAATTACGTAAACGCAGCTCATTATGACGGCAGCAGTCTGACCAAGCTGACAAACACGGACGTCGGCGTGCGTCAATGGTGGATATCCCTAGAAAGAAACCCCAACTACCGTCCAAGCTAAAAACTTACGGGAAAAAAAAAAATCTCAGCGTCCCCATAATTAAATCATTTCCCTTCGACGAACTAGTGTTGTATCACGTTTCTCTATTTTCATAATTGTACGAGATCGCCACATTCAATACGCAAAGAAAGTTTGACGGGCGGCCCGTTCTGTTTGGGAAGTTCCACGTCCCCAAATTCAATTTGGAAATTTTGCCTTGTTCTCTTTCTCCACTGTCTACGTCTTGGACAGCGTTTTGATGGATGATCGTATTAGGCACTGGAAGACCTTTGACGTCAAGTAATATAATATCTCCCATGATTGGAGAGGGAAGGCGGAGTGAAGGATAAAATATGAAAAGAGTCAATGGCAAAACTGAATAGAAATCATTTTTTTTAGCGCCCCGTTTTGTCAACGGGCACACCCCACAGAAGAATACAAAAGTGCCTCCTTCTCCACCCCCACCCCAACCAAAAAAAAAGAGCCATGACGCACAAAAAGCTCTTTTAAACCAGCCCCGTCTTATTCATCAGAGTCTAGGCGATTCAAGGAGGCAGCATTTACCGGAGCTCTCTCTTTTTGTTCCCAAAAAGATTTAAGATGACACAAGGACGGCCCAATAAGGCCACCGGACGAGGATGCATAGGTTTAGTTTTGGGTAGGATAAAAAAAAAAAAAAGGGAATTTGGCATTGACATCAACAGTTGAATGAAAGTGTAGTATATAAAAACATTTTTTTTCAATTTACCTTGGAAAGATGCTGGAATAAAGATTCGCCCGTGTAGGGGATCTCCTCCGTGTCGGAAGCGTACTGGACGTCGGAGAGGGCGACGTGAGGCAGCGTGTGACGCGGTCGCCTGTCCATCCCGGCAGGGCCGTGGGCGCCGGGCAGCGGCGGACTCAGTAAATTGGCTAAAGCTTTCAAGCCGCTGGCCAACTGCGGTGGCATCGTGGATGACTCGAGCAGCAAATCGGTCACCAGACCATGAGCTTCGGACAGCAAGGCCACGTCCAATCCCCAAAGAGCTGCACTCTATTGTCAAATTACACAACGGTTAATTAAATTTGCCAAAAGCAGGAGAGAGTGGACAGGTTTTTTTTTTTTAAATACAACAATTTTAACAAGCAGTTCAATCAACAGGCGTCCGCAAAACGTAACAAATAAAATTCCTGGAACGAGTATTTTTGTGTGTGTGTTCTATTTCTAGTGCGCGTGTAGTATTCAGAATTCTTTTTTGGTATTCCATGCAATGGATTCGCAGTCACAACTCGCCCTTGAGTGTACGGCAGAAATGGAGCCACGTCGCAAGAATTCAAAGTTTCAGTGAATCATGGATCAACAATTTTTCTATTTGCATGTTGAAATAGGCAAGTCGCCGAAAAAAATTCCAAAAGAAACAAACAGCGCCATTTCCTTTTTCTTTAAATACTATCTCATTTTTTCCCTTCTCCTTTCCTATTTTATTGTCCTTGTCGTCGTTGCTTTTCTTGTTTACTGTATTATACATTCCATTTGTCTATGACTTGCTGGCATCCCATCATCATCCTCTACAGGTTCTACAAGTATACAAGAAGCGCGACCCCGATCAGCTTCTCCTTGCGATAGACCAAAGCGGTAGCTTCGTAAAAAAACGCGCAAGACACTAGCACAGCAGCGGTTCTTCTTTTTGAAATCCAGCTGCAGTATGCGGGAATGGGTCACGACGTCAAGCAACGGCAAAAGAGGGAAAAAAATTTGTTTGTTTTTACGATTCTGCGGTATTTTTTTTTTCTTACCGCTGGCACTCAGGCGCAGGAGTATATGTATATTTTTAGGACTCTACGACACGCAGTGTCACACAGGTGGTCCCACTGCTGGATTCCCTGTAGCGCCGTCAGTGTCGTCCATTTCTTTCTTTTCTTTCTTTTTTTTTAATATCTTTTGGTCTGTGCGACAAATCATTTTGTATTTTTTCTCACTAAAGTGGTATTCCTTTCAACTTTGTAGGCTGAATTTAATAAATTGTGTAATCCAGTTGTTATTGGTTGTACTCGTATGTAGATTTCTTCTTCCCAATCCACAAAAATGTAAATACGAAAAGGATAGCCAACAATCGCAGCTTCTCAATACTTTTTTTTTTTTTGCTCACACAAAAAACTACCATCAAACTTTTCTTATTACACCCTACTGAAGGGAAACGTCGTTTAACTTTGATGCTTAAACAGTCAAAAAAGAAAAAGTTCGGGCTTCGTCGCCGCACATCGATCCGTACCGACCCCAAAGTTTCACGGTTACGAGAGTTGCGTGCCGGTACATTTACGGCGGTGTATATAATACCGTACGTCGGGGTAGTATAAAAATTCAACCGAGTGGATGGCGTAGTACAGGCACACAAAGAGTACGTCCGTTTTCTCCCACCCATTTGGGGGATTGAATTATGCAGCATGGGCCCCGGCCGTCGCTGACTCGCATTACTCGGCCAACAGTTTTGAACGGGGAGGGCCATTTAGGAGACTTTATTTCCTCGAGACATTATCAACTGATTACCTAACCCTCGTAACTCTACAGTTGCCCACCATTGTTTCTCTCCAGTAGCCTCCTCGTCTTTGTTCTCATTGCTGCTTTCCATTAGACGTCTATCATGTGCGTTTCTAGTACGACGATATATTTCCCTTTTTTGTGCGCAATGGATGTGTAGGGTTCTTTAATGTGCACCGCGATGTCATCATTAGCAGCTTCGTGCACAAGAGTGGCAACACGTGTACGAGTTAATCAAGTTTAAACGTTACATTTGCGAAATGCGATTTTTTTTTTTTGCTCATTTACTTCTGTTTTACGAAACGATCGGAACTGTGTCAATCGCACTGTACGTTTCACACGTCCAAGAGAATTCCAAAAGAAATGGAGAAATAGGAAGACAAGTTTTGTTTGCGAGTTGTAGAAATAGCGATGAAAGAAATGCTTCAAAGTGTTGATTCACTGGCCGTGTTAAACCATGGTAAACATTAAGAAAACAAAGGCCTGAAGATTAAAACAAATTTCATGTTCGATCGTGATTCGATTTGGGAAACGATCGACTCGCTGCTGAATCTAGAAACAGACAAAAGCAATTTTTCTCCTTGCCTTCTTTTACATGTGCAAAAAGGAATAAAGGAAGTGAACAAAGGAAAGCATCGTAATAATTCATTTCAAGTTGCCTATCGACGATAGTGTTTGGCTCTATGAAGAAAAAAAAAAATCTAAAGTTTCATCGAAGATATAAAAGAAAAAGAGGCTGGGGATTCACTCGATATCGATCGTAGCTGAGCCTTCGAGACTTGCACTAAAATGGGATCTCTCTATATTTTTCTCGTCTTGTTATTCTCATCAGCAAACAATTCAGACACGATCGCGATGAAACCTGGTAAATCTCTTACAATTAAAAGCGAAGTATTTCCATCGCATCTTTCACCGTTTTCCCTACACTGCACCCGCGCGCAGTAGTCTCGACATCGTTAACTAAACAATAGAGGAAAGGCTGCTGATGTTTCTCTCCCTTACCCTATGGAAAGACGGATACGAAAGAAGCGGTCCTACGAACGCGTTGGATAATGAACGTATTATAACAAAGACAACGACGGCTCCACTGTCAAATAAAAATGGCCCAACTTCTAAGACAATAGGTGTCTGC